>NC_073303.1:66587364-66917364 GCF_027595985.1 Sorex araneus
TTCCTTCCTTCCTTCCTTCCTTCCTTCCTTCCTTCCTTCCTTCCTTCCTCCCTCCCTCCCTCCCTCCCTCCCTCCCTGCCTCCCTTCCTACCTTCCTTCCTTCCTTCCTTCCTTCCTTCCTTCCTTCCTTCCTTCCTTCCTTCCTTCCTTCCTTCCTTCCTTCCTTCCTTCCTTCCTTCCTTCCTTCCTACCTTTCTTTCTCTACAACTACCCTTTCTTTCTTTTCTGTGTTCTTGTTTGTCTTGGTATTCTTTTTATATTCTGAAACTTTTGGTTTGGAGTTTCTAAAATTTGAGAATTTCAGAAGTTTTTCAGCCTCAATTGAATAGAATATTTTTTATGTTCTGTTATCTTGGTTTACTTCCTTGAAAAATATGTTATGCTTTTTGAAATAGTCCTGTAGTTCTTGAATATTCTCTTCTGATTTATTCATTCATTTTTCTCTTTGCTCTTGAGTTTGGAAAGTTTTTATGTTGCCTATATTTCTTCTTCTCTTCTAGTTTTCTGTTCATATTTTTCTTTCCTTACTTGTGTTCAGTCAACCAATGGTATATAAAATTTGTCTACTATTTGTTACTTTTCTATTTCCTTGTTATGTATTCTTAGAATTTCTAATTTTCTTCTCACAATATCATTTTGTTTTTACATATTGTCAAATTTCTATGTTCCTTATATATATCATATTTCTTAACTTATAACCTTAAATCTTTTCTTCATCAGAATATGATACTGATGTTTGGTATGTTTCTTTGAACTATATATCTAATGCTTTTAGCATGTCTTGTAAAACTTTATGAAGCATAGCATGATACATACAGTAACAATAGCAGGCTGATGTTATGGCATATCTTGTGTGGGAGAGGGAAGCAGAAGTTTGATATAATCTTTTTATTAAATCTCAGCTCTTAGTATCTAGTGACCTATTCTGGTTTAACATAATTCTTAGAATTATATATTGCCTTGGATTTTCCTACTTTATTTAGTTAGGTAAGTTACAAGTGTAGGAAATTTGGCATTTTCCCTTCTCCCATGTGGGAAAATACTCTGGTAATTATTTTATTTGATAACGTATCCTTCCTTCCTTCCTTCCTTCCTTCCTTCCTTCCTTCCTTCCTTCCTTCCTTCCTTCCTTCCTTCCTTCCTTCCTTCCTTCCTCTTTATCTTTCTCTCTTTCTCTCTTTCTCTCTTTCTCTCTTTCCTTCTTTCTTTCTTTCTTTCTTTCTTTCTTTCTTTCTTTCTTTCTTTCTTTCTTTCTTTCTTTCTTTCTTTCTTTCTTTCTTTCTTTCTTTCTTTCTTTCTTTCTTTATTTCTTTCTTTCTCTCTTTCTTTCTCTCTTTCTTTCTCTCTTTCTTTCTCTCTTTCTATACTGGACACGTTCCAAAAACAATTTATTTTCCTTGTCTCTGCCTCTCTGCCAGAAACACAAACTCTTTTATATTTACCAAAAGAAACTCCTGGAGTAGTTTCTGGATATATGAGTATATAAATGTTTCTATTTTCTGCTGGAGCTATTGTGTGGGGTTTTTTTTGAGGCAAAACCAAAGCAAGAGTAGGATGTGCAGAGCCCAGTCTCTAAGACTATTCTGCATCCAACTATTTAGTTGCAGAAACTGCTCCTTACCAGTTAAATTGTTTAAAAAGTTAAATTGTTCCTTTTATTCTATGGTTACAGTAGCATTTGCTTCCAGTAAACTGATAAAGCTTGTGATAGTATCTCTTGGGATTTGTGGGCAATGCATATTTTCCCTATGAAATTAATCATCTGAACAAATATCACTGAATTTTTTGTCTTTTTTTCCTACCATTATTTTAATATTTTGAGAAAGGAGACTTGAATACTAAGTTCCTTGTCTGAGATGTGAAACTCGAGCATTCTGGCAAAATCTTAAAGTCAGATCTTTGATTAAACTCTCAAGAGTCAGAAATACCCTTCGACAGTAAATGCAACGTTTATATTTTCTATATTTTATTTATATTATAGTTTCAAACTAGTCAGTTCTTAATTGAATGTTTTTAATGTGGAACATAAATGTCACAAAATGAGCTTTCAACAATCTGCTTGGACTCTTCTTGCCCAAATTCATAATTAATTAGATACAATTTTACATTCCAATTTTTTCAAGGTGACAGTTTTACCAATGTTCTAATCCTATGTAATAGCTTTCATACTTTATTTGCCATCAAAGCACAACTATACTGTTTAATGTTGTAGACTTTGTTAAGGCCATGCCCCACTTCTGGGTATGAATTTATGCATTAATCAGCTCCTGCACCAAAACCAACCCAAAAATAGCCCCAGCAGAAAATGGAAACATTTATATACTCATCCATTGCATCCTAGTAGACTGTTTGTTCAACTATATTTCAATTCAATTTTGAGAAATTAACTGACTGGCATTATTTTGTTTTACTTGGATACCTCTGTTTTCTTGCCTGCTTCTTTGTTTGTTTTTTGTTTGAAGCCACACTTGGCTATGGCCATAGGTTAACTCTTGACAGTGTTGCTTTTTGTGGCTCTCAGGGAACCATACAACACCAAGGAATGAACCTGGGCCTCCTGAATCCAAATCATGTCCTCAGACTGGGATTAGTTCTATTTCATTGTATTTTACTTTTTTTTTTTTTTTTTTTTTTTTGCTTTTTGGGTCACACACAGCAATGCACAGGAGTCACTCTTGGCTCTGCACTCAGGAATTACCCCTGGTGGTGCTCAGGGGACTATATGGGATCCTGGGAATCAAACCCGGGTGTGCCCCGGGCAGGGCAAATGCCCTACCCGCTGCGCTATCACTCAAACTTCAATTTTGTTGTATTTTTAATTGATGTATGAGGTATTGTAATAATATAGAAAGCATTGTTTTCTAATTCAGTACTGCTACATGAATGCCTCCAAGAATGCTTCAGAATCATCCTACCACTGTCCCACAGTCCCATCCCCTTTCCTCCCCTCTGCCTCCAGAGTTTTTAGATCTACTGCAGCAATAGCACCGAGGGTACTGCGTTTGCCTTGCACGTGGTTGACCCAGGTTTGATTCCTCTGTCCCTCTCGGAGAGCCCGGCAAGCTACCAAGAGTATCCCGCCTGAACAGCAGAACCTGGCAAGTGACCCATGGTGTATTTGATATGTCAAAAACAGTAACAATAGGTCTCATAATGGAGTTGTTACTGGTGCCCTTTCAAGCAATTTGATGAACAATGGGATGACAGTGCAGTGATACTGATCTTGTCTTAGGTTTTGTTTCCACTAAGGATTGTCTTATCCACTTCTTTAGATTCCAAAAATGAGTGATCTGATTGCGAATTTATCTTTGATTTTCTGACTCACTTCATTGTGTAATGCACCCTACAATTCCATCCAAGTTGCAGCTGACTGCAAAATTGCATCTCTTTTCATAGCTGAGTCTTAATTTCTCATGTAGATGCAAGCCACAATTTCTTCGTCTACTCTTCTGTTGTTGGGTACTTGGGTCTTGCCTTTTGTATACAATGTTACAATGAACATAGGTGTGTAGATGTCCTTTAGATAAAAGTTTCTGTGTTCTTGAAGTGAATCTTCAGGATGGAATCCTACAGAAGTTCAACTTATAAGATTGATATCTCTCCAAACCGTTTTCTAAAGATGCTTAAACCAAACAGTAAGGGCTTGAGCGATAGTATAGCGATTAGGGCGTATGCCTTGCTAGGGGCCAACCTGGGTTCTATTCCCAGCATCCCATATGGTTCTCCTGAACACCACAGGAGTGATTCCTAAGAGCAAAGTCAGGAGTAACCTCCTGTGCATCGTCGGGTGTGACCCAAGGAAAAAAAAAAGAAATAAAAAAGAAAAAAAACATAACAACAACAAAAAAACAGTTCCTCCAACAGAGATTACGTGACTCTTTCTTTGCCAGCCACACCAGCATTTTATTTATTTTCTGCTCTTAATGATAAAAAACATTTTCACTGGTATGAGGTGAAAACTCATTGCTCTTTCTAGCTGGGTTTCTATGAGACTGGCGATAATGAACATATAATGAATATTTCATATTCCTGTTGGCCACCTTTACTATGTCATTTGTTAATATCCTCATCCCAGTTTTTATGAGTTTATTATTTTCTGTTATTATCAAGCTCGAGAGTACTTTATAGCTCAGATATTAACTCTTTGACTAGTTTGTTTTATTGAATTGTTTTCTCCTAATCAGTAGAGTATATAATTTTTAATTCCAGGCCTTGTTTCTTTCACATACAGGCGTTTCTTTTTTCTTTATTATATTTTGCAATAATTATATTTGTTTTTCTGTTTTGCTAATGCATTTATATAACTGAATTTCCATCTGAGGTCAATTTTTGGAAAGTCCTATCTAAGGACTCGATGGTTTTTAGAGATACAGTTTTGATATTAAGATTTATAATTCAATATCTATTAAAAATCTTGGATAACCCTATTTTAAATGGGATGTATCAGAGTCCCAGTAGGCAGAATTACACTTGCCAAAAAAATTATTTTCTTTTTATTCTTTTTTTATTTTGGGAGGGAGGGTCACACCCAGTGATACACAGGGGTTACTGCTGGCTTTGCACTCAGGAATTGCTCCTGGTGGTGTTCAGGGGACCATATGGGATGCTGGAAATCGAACTCTGGTTGGCTTCATGCAAGGCAAACATCCTACCCCCTGTGTTATTGCTGCAGCCCTGAAAATTATTTTCATAGGCAAATTTTATTTTGTAAAATTATTGTATACATTATACCTGTGTTATTTCAAAAAAGCTGTATTGCAAACTGCGTAAACTTAGAATAGGTGAAAGATCATGGCCAAATATTTCACCAATTAAAAATGGTATAGGTATTGTTTGAGCAGCCGCATGCTAGGCAAGTGCCTTAATCACTTCCCACTCTCTCTGGCCCGTGTTCTTTAGCATTCTTAAGCTACTTACTTTATTTTTATTTAATTACTCATTTATTGAATCACAGTGAGATACAAAATTGTTCATGATTTGGTTTGTCATATAATTCTCCAACTTTCGTCCCTTCATCAGTATACATTTTCTACCAACAGTGTCCTCAGTTTCCCTCCAGCCCCAACCACCAACTTCCCCCCCCCCCGCCTGTCTCTATGGAAGGCACTTTTCTTATCCCACTCTGTCTCTGTCTCTGTCTCTCTGTCTTTGTATCTCTCTCTGTCTCTGTCTCTCTGTCTCTGTCTCTCTGTCTCTGTATCTCTCTCTCTCTCTCTCTCTCTCTCTCTCTCTCTCTCTCTCTCTCTCTCTCTCTCTTTTGGGCCTTATTGTTTCCACTACAGATACTGAAAGGTTGTCAGATACATCCCTTTACCTCTTTCAACACTTGATCCTGTCCAAAACGATCAGATCATTTCCATCTATTATTGCCAGCTGGTTCCTTCTCAACCCTTACTTCACTTTGCCTTTGCCCACCCACAACCCCCGCCCCAAATGGCAAGCTTCCAACCATTGACCAAATTCCTGGACCTGTTTTCCCTTGCCTTGGATTGATCTCATTTATATCTTATCTGTATCTATCTATATCTACTTACATTTGTATCTGTATCTATATCTATATCTATACCTCACAAAGGAATGCCAACTCTTTCAGCCTTTTTTGGAAAGCAATATATACATTCCTAAAAAACTAGAAATTAAGCTCCCATTTGACCCAGAAATACCACTTTAATATTCTAGGGGCCCAAGTACACACAGCAGAAATATCATATGCACGCCTATGTTCATTGCAGCACTATTTACAATAGCCAGAATCTGGAAACATCCCGAGTGCCTGAGAACAGATGACTCGATAAAGAAACTATGATACATCTATACAGTGAAATACTATGCATCCATTAGAAAAAATGAACTCATGAAATTTGCTCATAAATGGATGGACATGGAGAGAATCATGCTGAATGAAATGAGTCAGAAGGAAAGGGACAAATATAGGATGACTGCATGTAATTATTGTTTTATTTTTAAATGTTTAATATCAGAATAATAAATGCTTCAGGTTCATAAATAATTTTAAAGTGCTACATATAATTTTAACTATAAATTCAAGGGATGTTTCATTGAGCCCTATATCAATCCATTTATTTTATCTAATATTATATTCAATATTTTTAACTGTTCATTAGCATAGAGACTCAAAGAAGAGCATGAGGAATAATAAGGCAGACGAGCTAGAGAAACAGCTCAAAGTATATTCTTTGCATACAAAAGCCTTGGGTTAGATCTCCAGATCTGCCCTGAATGATCCCCCACTCCCAGTGCTGGGGTGATCCCCTTCTAGGACCTAGCTGCCACCCACAATGAAATTAAAAGGAGACCTGATAAACAGATTTTGATTGGAGATAAATGACCAGTAGTATATACAAGCAGACAGGAGCTTGGGTCATCTAACCAACACATTCTGCATCACAGGTGCAACTCAACAAGCCACAAAAACCAGCTCTGATTGGGTCACCTCAAACTGCAACAGATGTCTCTGTAAACTCAGAGAGAGGAATGGTCAGTGCCCAGAGCCCTAATAGCCCACACCTTCCCTCTGAGACCTAAGCACATACAAGTTCTTTTAAAGTAAAGCATAACTTTTGTGATCAGGGAAGCTCTTCCAAGAATAACTGCATGACATTTTCTACTGAAACAGCACAATGAAAACCTGGATTCAGATTGTTTTTCATACTGTGGAATGGAATAATAATTTGAATCTCACATCTCTGTCTCATTGTAAACACATGGAAAATAGGATTTATGGTATGTTACATATAATTTTCCCTCATTGTATTTACATTTGACAGATCTATGCAGTTATTTCTTATTGATTACTGTAGGATCAGGACTGGATCGACAGCACAGTGGTTAGGGTGTTTACCTTGCATGCGGTTGGCCTGGGTTCGATTCCTCCATCCCTCTAGGAGAGCCCCGCAAACTACTGAGAGTATCCCACCTACACGGCAGAGCCTAGCAAGCTATCTGTGGTGTATTCGATATGCCCAAAACAGTAACAAACAGTAATGTCTCACAATGGAGACATTACTGGTGCCCGCTTGAGCAAACCGATGATCAATGGGAGGACAGTGCTACAGTGCTACTGTAGGATAGCATTGCCTGAGGTAGCTTAGGTTTGTTGGGTTGTTCCCATCACAGTGCTCCCTTTCCTCTTTGTTTATTTGTAACTTCTTTCTATGTGTTCTGTTGACTTGAAAATATTGTTTTTGTCTTCTCCTTGAGTCCTTTGCATAGTTTATTCAGAGCCATGTCCTTTTGTATGGGCACAGGAAGATAGTAGTAAATGCCATGCTTTTGTAAACTGGGAGGAGTCATTTGACTCTACGTGTTATTTTCCTCCTGCGCATCTGTTCTCTAGACCTAAGCCTCAGCTGCCCTTACTTCCTAGCACCCCCAAAGGCAGGATCCCGAAGAGGGATGGGATGGACCCAGGGCAAGTGGTCCTGGCATCGAGATGGGCCTGGCCAAAGTGCCTAATGATTAACTCTAAGTTAAGAGCTCTGTTGAGGACAAATGCTGTCATGATCCAAAATGTACTAACTAGATTCTGACCCTGCTAAGTTTAGGAATGATTAATCTGGTCTGAGAGCTATAGTCTGAGTCTGTGGCAGGATGTTGCCAGGAGAGCTGCCCTACAATCCTCAATGTATCTCTTACTGTGTCCATACAAAAATAGCTAGTATTATGATGTTGATTGAGGTTTTGGACTGAGTAAAGGAGAAAAACACCTTAAGAGGTATTTTGCCTATCTGTGGGCAGGCAGTAAAGGTTTGGAATACTTCTAGGTGGTGTTTCTTTTGAACCTGGTGGACCCTTAGGAAGGGCTTTCTTGCGTTGATTTTGCTGGGGATAGCTCCAGAGAGACAAGTAAGAGGGAGAGACTAGTGAAGAAGTAGCAGAATCCAGAGATTGGGGATAGAGGAATGAGGAGCTAGGAAGGAAGAGAGATGAGCGGGAGAGACAGGAGGAGCTGGGAATTAGGGGCAGTACAAGACTAGACTGGGGAGCTCAGAGAGACTGGAACAGGCACGTGGAGAGAATGGAATAAATGCAACTGATCAATCAACAGGCTTGGCCCTCGTTTCCTCCTCCGTCTGCACCATGGTGTGGGCCGCCCCATCTGGGCAAAAGGCTTGGGACCACACTGGAACCCACTGATGGGGACAAACACCAGGCTCACTTCAGCAGCCCCTGGCAGAGATTACTATTTGGTAATGAAATTTGTAATTCTGTGCATAATAATTAAAGTAGAAGTCGTGATTTTATAACAAACTTGTTTCATGCATATTTTGTTGTCATAGATCTTTGCCTTCCTTTCTAGCCTTTAGTAGTGTTCCAATTCTCATCTATTGTTCATCTTTCACTTGTTCATTTTTGTGTCAACACAAGGTGTTCAGGGATTACTCCTGGTTCTGTGCTCAAGAATCACTCCAGCAATGTTGAGGAAACATACAAAACGTTGAGAATCAAACAGGTGTCTGCTACAGGCAAGACAAGTACTTTATCATTCTGTACTAGCTATTTGGCACAATTTTTAAACTTTTAAGAACAGGAAATATGATAAATCAATTTGTAATTATTTCTGAGTTATAGTATGAAAGCTTATCCAACATGTGATACTAGATTAGCAAATTATATAGTGATCTTTAAAAACTTTTTATTAAAAAGAATTCATTTCCTATAACATAAGAGAAGAATATATATTCATTGATTATTGAATGATGAGAAAACCTACATATTTTCTACATACAAATTTGAAATTTCTAAATAATTATGGCACCTAAGGAAATGGCATGAATCATTCAGGATAAAGAGTAAATCTTGGACAAGTTTTGATATCTCAGATTTTCATTCCTTTAACACTATCTATTTGGCAGACATTTAGTTATAAGCTCTCAGCTTCTGACATCAGAATTAAGTTGGTTAAGTTACCTATTTGTCTTCCTTTTGAAATAAGATTTGTTTTTGTGCTTACTATTGTGGCAAGATTCTGCAATTTTAGGTTCCTTATAGTTCATAAAAAATTATAATCTCTATTCCTAATCTTCATCCTTGTACAGTCATAACTCCATCATTCATTTACTCAAAACTTCCATATTTTGAGATTTCATTTTTAGCAATGATAATGTCATCTATTGTAAATCAAACAATTTGAGATAATGTTCAAAATACAAAAGTACCTGTACAAAAGCACTGGAGAGCAACCTAGGCAGTGAGGATTGGAAAAGATAACATCTGAGAAAGATAAGAAATGTCTGAAGGGAAGTTGACATCCTGCAGTACCTTCTCCCTCTAGGTATTTTGTGGGAGTAAATGATTTAGTACAGAGACCCTGATAAACAAGAAGTTTGTAAAACTTAAAATTCTGTACACTTCCACTGAGTTCTCACCACATCCTCATAATTTATAAGAGAAGAAATTATTGATTTGTGGTTGTTTTGCCAAGGCAGGCAGCCCAACAAATAACCAAGATGTAAGATTCAAGAAAGCACACCAAGCAGAAAGAGTTTGAAAATCTGAGAAATAGAGAAACCAAGAAAGGATGTAAGAATCTTATAGAAGTTAGCAGAAAAATGTCCTGGTAAATGACCTAAAAAAATTCAGTAAAGACGGATGAAAGAAGGAAGTATGAAGGATGAAGGAAGTGTGATTGCAAAATTGGGCAGTCCTTTTAGAAGACTGAGTTCAAGGTTTAAAACATATGAAACAAAAATATGTCATATCGACTATATTTTTGTTGCTAGAAAGTAAAAGAAAATTCTCCTTAGAGAAATAAAAAGAGTCAGAATTTCAAATTATGATCACTATTTTAAAAATTTGATTATCTACTTCTACTGCAGAGTTGAGATAGCAGAAAAAAAAGTTCAGAGATTTCCCCAAAACTCTCTACCTCAGCATGTATATTGTTTTTTTCCACTATCAAATAATCCAAGAATATCATATCTTTATTATAGTTAATAAAACCATATTGACACATAATTATCACCCAGCATTCTTGAATTGCATTAAAGTTCGCTTTTAGTTCACAATTATTTTTATAACAAATTTGACATTTGACCCAAGTTGCAGTACCTGCCTAACTCAAGGGAAATGATCTGTTATCAAGTAGAAGCAAATAGATGGAATAAAAAAAAAATTCATTACTAAAAGTAACAAACTAGATTAAAGTAACTATTCTTATTATAATCAGAATATAAGCAAAAATGGGGCTGGAGCAATAGCACAGTGGGTAGGGCGTTTGCCTTGCACGCGGCCGACCCGGGTTCGATTCTCAGCATCCCTGAGCACCTCCAGGGATAATTCCTTAGTGCAGATCCAGGAGTAACCCCGTGCATCGCCAGGTGTGATCCAAAAAAAAGAATATAAGCAAAATGTTTCACTGCACAGATAGAAATTTGTTATAAAAAAGAAGAAAGAAAATATCTTATTTTATTTATTTATTTTTCTTTTGGGTCACACCCGGCGATGCAAAGGGTTACTCTTGGCTCATGCACTCAGGAATTACTCCTGGCGGTGCTTGGGGGACCATATGAGATGCTGGGATTCGAACCCGGGTCGGCCGAGTGCAAGGCAAATGCCCTACCCGCTGTGCTATTGCTCCAACTCCGAAAGAAAATATTTTAGAATGTTCAAGAGAAGAGAATCTTGTTACTTATCTGCAATTTCAGTATTATTTTGATATCAAAAAGGACACAGCATAAAAGGAAATGACACTTGTATGACTCAGAAGCAAGAGTCAACTAAACAAAATATTTGGGTGGCCCTCAGGTGACATACACAACATATAAATCACTGAAGTTTGCCAATTATGGGATTACATTCATATAAAATTCTAGATATTACAAAATTATGGACAGAAAATAGATTAGTGTCTGTAAAAGATAATAGATGAGTGCATGTGGTAAGTTAGAAAACAAGTATCCTTGTTGTTATTAACTGGATAAAGAGCTAGGAATGCTATTTTTTAATGTAAATAGTATTCATTATATTGTACCATAGTTCTACAATATGGTAGCACTTGGAAAAGCTTGATTAGCATACAAAAGTAAACCTAAAATTACTAATAAATTGAAATCTAAAAAAAAAATACCTAAAAGTAATTACAGAGTTACAAAAGAGCAAATTGGGCATAACTAATTAGAGAACTAGGGTACTAGACTTAAAATAGAAATATCCAATATAGAACTCAAAATTTTCAAAAACATTGGACTCTACATAAAGTGTTTAGCATTGATGTAAACATGCACTTTAGTACATTATAACATGTGAAAAATTGAACCAAAGGGAATATAATTTCTCAGAAAATGCTGATGTTTGAAAAGAATATAAAATAAAAAAATGGCAGCAAAGCACAGTCACTATCAAGACAAATGGAATTCCTTGTTAGACCCTGCAAGGGTTGAAATGATGAGACTGAAAAGAGGTCAGCAGGGACGGTGCTTACTCTGTCTACCCAGGTTTCATCCCTGGCATTCCATCGAGTCCCCTGAGACCTGCCAGGAGTAATTCCTTGGCTGTCCATTCCACTCTTAATCTCATTTCCTCCAGTGTTTATTGGATGGTTTTCTCGCCGTTTATCTGAGGTTATTAAATATCTCCACCATTTCGTCTCTGAATCCATATGAGAGATTATGTATGTGGACATTCCTTGTTAAAGCTTCGGGGGTCCTTCTTCATCCTGGAGGTGAGGTCTTTCCATAGTGCCTGAGGTTCAATTTTTCACATGTTATAATGTACTAAAGTGCAAGTACTGGTCCCAAGTAGTTCCTTCCAAAACACAATCAGCCTCCCCCACCCCCCGCCAGGGAGGACTTTGGGGGAGGGGAGCTTGATGCTTGGTGGTCTCTTCTTTTCCCGGCAGGGATAGCCCCTTCCAATTTGGCGTTCCTGTGTAATTTGTGTAGAGCCTATTGTGCTGACTCAGGAAAAGTTTTTTGGTGGAAAATTTCTGATACTTTTTGATTAGGGTTGTATCGTTTCTTGCATCATTATTATTTTTGTGAGTTTAGGGGAAATGCTGATTGAATTAGGGGCTAATGGACTATTGGCCTAGTGTGGTTGTGGTAGCCTGTCTGCCCTAGTGAGAGTTCAGTATAAAAGGCCAAGAAATGGGTTTTATGGGATATAGAAGTGGAATAACATAGCTCACCAGGAAAACCAGGCCCTCTATTGATCTGACCTCGGGATTCTTGCGGTGCCTGTCTGCAAGTGGGTTTCCAGATTCTGCACTGATCCTGCCAGGAGTAATTACTTAGTGCAGATCCACAGTAAGCTCTGAGCATCATTGGGTGTGGCCAAAAAAGCAAACAAACAAAAGGGTTGAACTGGTAGTTAGAGTGTTATAACACCTATTTTGCTACTTGTTTGATCATTCAAATGAAATGGAAAATGTCTTAGGACAACAGCTAAAAAGAGACACAGAGGAATGATAAAATGTTTTCAAATTATTGAATCAATTACCATGGGAATATAAAGAAAAAAAAAGGAAACATAAGCAAATAGAATTACATCCATCCCCAAAGCTTCTGCATAGTGTAAGAAATATGATAAAAGAAAAAGTGCACTTTACTATGGGAAGATATTTGCACAATATATGTGTGACAATGGATTTATAACATATATAACATATAATTACCTCACAAAAGTCAACAAAAAAATAAACAACATTATAAAAACTGGTCAGAATATCTAAAACAATGCTTCTACAAACAAACAAATAGATTAACACTATATATATACATAATATATATGCATACACACACATATATTTGGGCTGGAGTGATGGCACAGTGGGTAGGGCGTTTGCCTTGCATGTGGCCGACCCGGTCCAATTCTTCCGCCCCACTTGGAGAGCCCGGCAAACTATCGAGAGTATCCTGCCCGCACGGTAGAGTTTGGCAAGCTACCCGTGGTGTATTCAATATGCCCAAAACAGTAACAACAAGTCTCACAATGGAGACGTTACTGGTGTCCACTCGAGCAAATCGATGAGCAACGGGATGACAGCAACAGTGACATATATATGTATACATATATGTATATATATATATCACCAGGGAGAAATGACATATATATGGATATCTTAGAAATCAGTTAATCATCATTTATTATTAAGAAAATGTAAATCAAAACAACAATGAGGTTCACCTGAACACCTGAATATTTTAAAGTATTTCTTTATACTACATTAACATAGAAAATGTGTCCCCACCCCACCCTGTCCCTCCTTGAAGTGTTGATAGATCTTGGGTCATACCAATACATGCCTGTTTCTGCAAAGCTTGGGGTCCATCATGCGTGTAATCACAAAATAAATGAGTGAGTGGCGGTGGCTGCATGGTCTCTCTCGCCCACCATGTGCATTGAATGGCCAGGAGCCACTTCCCACCCCTGCCTGCAGCCGTAGCCAACAGACGCATGAAGGAGGGAGCAAGGCCACGAGGCTGGTTGATGATCAGTTCCCCTTTATTCCATTCTGCCCACACACCCCAATCCAATCTCACACTGCCCCTCATCCCCGTCTCCTCCTGTTCCCCATGCTAGTCCCTCCCTGCTCCATCTCCCAGCCTTGGTCTCACACCCAACCTCCAAGCATTGGGGGTAGCAACTACACCTAGGTTAGGGAGCCCAATCAATATAGGAAAGTCCTTGTGAGGGAAGATCTTCTAAGATAAGCCAGGAGATTCACTCAAGGGCAAAATACCACCTAGGGGAGTGTTTCTCATTTCTTTAGTCCAACAAACATTTTAAATATTCATTCTAATTCTGCTTCTTAAGAGTGTTAGTCATTTTTGTATGGATAGAGTAAGAGATACATTAAGCTTGTAGTGTGACTCTTCAGGGAATATAGATCCAGACTATAGTGCTCAGGCCAGATTAGTCTTCTCTAATGCTAGCCGGGTCCAAATCCAATTCTTACTCTTTGGATCATGACAGAATTTATCTATGATGAGTTATTAATATATAGTTAAGCATTATGTCACTTGGTCTGCCTCATTTCAATGCCAGAGTAGCTCACAGCTTTCCCTGGATCCATCCAGTGCCTCATCGGGACTCAGCTTTTGGGATGCTAGGAAGCAAGGGCAACTGAGGCTTAAGTCGAGAAAATAGATGCCGAGGAGTGAACGTGAAGTCAGCTAACTCCCAAGTTACAAAAGCACAGCATTAACTGTCTTCCTGTGACCACACAGAAAGGAGATTGCTCTAAAGTAAACTATGCAAAGGACATAAGGGAAGGAGAAAATCAGTATTCCACTTACAAATATAAATCCAGAGATTTTTGAGGAATCTAACTTGTCACAGGTACTGCATAGGGGAAATAGGTGACTAACCAGTTGGGAAAGAGAGTTAAGAGAAGTTAATGATAAGCATAGAAGAATTGAAGTACCCAAGGAGCACTGTGAATAGTGCAACCCAATAAACTTAAGTAAGCTCCCTGAGACCAGGGAGAAATGACAAACCAATGTTATCCTATAATCAGGGTTACAATTGAAGATGCTAAAGGGACTATGTGAACCCAGGGATTGAACTCAGGGCCTTGTACATTGAACTCAGGCATGTATTTTCCACTACAATCCTATATAATATCTGTAAAACTTTTTCTTAGATTTTTTTCAAAGTACCTAAGAAATTTATTGTACTCATACAACTTCCAAAGAGCATATAACTGAATTTTAAACTTGTAAACTAATTTCTAAGGTTTAGCCTTAATTCTAAGTATCCTGGAAATTTTCTTCTGGGTTATGTGCTTTTCTTTATATCTCTTTTTCCTACACCAATCTTTTTCACTTTGTTTTTTCTCCTTCCTCTCTTTCTCTGCCTTTCTGTTTTTCTGTCTCGCTTCCTTTCTTCCTTTTTCAGCAGCATCTCCAGCAATGCCTAGAACTTACTTTTGTGCTCAGGGAATCATGTGGTGAAGGTTTGAAATCCTGGTGTTACTCACAGAGAATATGTGCTCTAGCTTTAAGCCAGCACCTCAGCTGAAAATCAGTTACATTTTAAGGTGAAGTTTAAAAATTAAGCAAACCAATCATTTACTGAATAGTTTAATAGAACAAGTAAGACTAAATTTGATCTGTCACATTACAGTGGGTATTTGTATAGATGGAGATAAAATTTAAGGAAATATGATAATATTATCAACATGATAATATTATCAACATGCAACATTGAATTTGACATTTACCATGAGATGGGCCAAGAGTTTATTTATTGAAGCATTTCTCACATATAGTAAAGGGGTTGGGAAAGACCATAAAAATTGTAGAGACCTAATTTTTTTAAATTTGGTATACTTGATGAGATAAAAATGAACAAACCCTCAATATTCAAGAAATATGAATTGTTTTCTATTGTGATGGATCATCTATACTCTGTGATAACTATAACAACACACACTATTTCAGAAAACATTAATATTTTGAAACTTATGATACAGTGTATATTCTATGCTTTAGAATTTCAAATGTAGTTCAAACTTTCCAGACTCGTGGTCGAAGTCAGCTAGCATTTGTGCTGCTTGGCGAATGTTTGGTGTTATTAGAATGATGTCATCACAGAAGCAGAGGTGGAGTAGTTACCAACCGTCTATCTTCATTTCTGTTCCTTCCCATTCCAGTCATCACTTGACATTCTTGAGGATGGCACTGAAGAGTTTTGGTGAAATGGTATCACCCTGCCAATCCCCTCTCTTTATGTCGAGGATCACTTCCTTGTAGAATGGTGAAATCCTGGTGGTGAATCCATAATACAGCTCGGGGAGGATCCTGATGTACCAAGTTTGAACACAAGTGTGGGAAGGTCGGACTACAGCTGAATCTCACCGAGACAATGTTCATGAAAAACATACTAGTCCCTGACATTCCATTTGCCCTCAACAGAATGAGCATCTCCAAATGCAGCAGCTATGTGTACTTGGATCGAGAACTCAACATGACAAACAACCTGGCACCTGAGCTGTGCAGGAGGAAGACAGCAGCTAGGAATGCCTTCAAGAACATCAAAGAAGTGGTTAAGAGGATAAAGGACCTCCAGCTCTGGGCACATCTTTTCGACTCTACCCACCATTCTTCCTGCACTAACATACGCCTCAGAGAACTTAATCCTATGAAAACAGGATGAGAATGCTATTCAAGTATCCCACAGAAGAATCGAAAGAGCTATGCTTGGAGTATCACATTTCACTCAAGTGAGAGAAGGAATCCAGAATTCCAACCTCTGTCGACGATCAAGAATCAGGGACTCTGTTTCATTTGACAAGGTGTCAAAAATCAGATGGGCTGGATAGGTAATGCGATTTAGAGACGACCTCTGGACTAGAGCCGTTACCAACTGTATTCCACAGGACACCAAAAGAACACCTGGTCACACATCTACGAGATGGTCAGACTTCTTTGTCAAGACCCTGAATGAGTGGTTTGAGCTCTTCGTGTTCCTGGAGCGAGCAGACACCATTGGACTACACTAGCAGATGACAGGGACGAATGGACACATTACTGGACACATTACTGGGGCCCGCTTGAGCAAATTGGAGATCTACAGGATGACAAGTGATACAAGTGAAATTTCAAATGAGAAAAAAAAAAGCTCTCAGTTTAAGCATCAATATTGAATGATCTTAACTTCAATCATTAGGCTCAGTATGTCTAAGGGAAACACAGATGATTTGGTTATGTAAAAAAAATTCTGAGAGAAAATATAATATCTGTGATATAAGTCATTGAGAGAAATAATTTCCTGAGATTATATACATGTTCACCATTATAATAATTACTTTTTCCCCCTTTTGCAGTGTATAGTTGGTGATCATAGTTGGTGATGATAACAGTTACTTCCCAAGACACTTCTAAATCACACACAGAGTAAGAATTAAGAAAAAAATATCATTCTTTCCTCTACATAATTCCAACACCCAATATCTCTTCCTTTGGGTTGCTTTTAAAAATGTTTAAAATACTTGAGAGAGCATCTTATTACTGACAGAGAGCTCTAGTTAGTGGAAAATTATTCTTACTCATAGAAGTGACATTTTAGTTTCAGACTGCCAAAGTGAGCTTTATTTGTGTATCGTTAATCATTGCCTTGGGGGTGACACCTGGGGAAAATGATTTAGTGATTAGAGCACTCAGATATAACACTGAAAATATCCAATTTATTTCCATTTGTGGTCACAGTAAATAATGACACTGACAAACATTTAAATCAGCTGGAGATGTAATCCATTTCTATTTTAATACCATTAGCTCAATTTTGTTTATAAAATAAAATTACTGCTGTCTATTTGTGCCCTGGGAAATATACAATATACAGTTAATTTCAAAATTTAAAGACATTGGTTGCTATAATGTCAGACATGTAGATATTTCTGTTTTGTTTAAAATTCCTTTTAATTCTAATATTTGCTATTTATCTTCATTAGAAATCCCATTGTCTTAGAAATTGTCTTAGAAAACTCAGTTCTGTTTATAAGGACATTTTAGTTTTTGTGGATGACATTTTTAAGATTATATATTATAACTTATCTAGAATAAACAACTAAATGATTTTCAAAGAATTACCCACTCTATGAAACCACTGTTGTTTGCTCACTCTGAAATATGTTATTAGTTTGGCTTTCTTGATGTCTCATATTATCTTAATATAGTCTAAGTTTTGTCATGTCTAACTTTCTCTACCATAATAATTCAAGACTACTTTCTCTTATTAATAAGCCACCTATAACTCAAAATACTGTTTTAAGTTGTGTCAAATGATGTTTTCATACCTAATTTATGCCATCACTGATTTGTATTTATTGTTAGTTTTACTATTTATAACCACTTATCTATCATCAAATATACATCAATTAGAGGTATTAAAATGTGGAATAAAACCAATTTTAACAAAAAAAGATAATCCTTACCATTATAAGGTTTAAAGTCTCTTTTAAAAGCTATACATTATAAAGTGTTCTTACAGGAAAATTTGGATTTACAAATGTGGGAACACGTTTGTCCCAGGCATACTGACATCAATTTTAACAAGTAATGAATAATGTATCATTCATTTTAAAGTTATATTTGCCTTGATTAAAAAAGTAGCATGTGCCCTTTATAAAATTATTAAAATAGGGCTTTTTTTATTCATTCATTTAAAAAAACTGTGAAGACCAGAAAGATTTTTTGTTTTGCATGGAGCCAATCTGAATTAAATATCCAGCAAAGCATATAGTCCTCAAGAAACATGTAACTAGAATAATTTATATCAATCTTCATATTCAGTATCACCTTAAAATTTTTAAATAAGGTTTTATCAATAAAAATGTTAATATCATGAATTTCTTTCTTAGCCATTGTTTAAGCTACATCATCATGATGGCTAAATTACATGTTTTTGTAGAACTTCCCCCAATTTTTTACACCAGAAGAGACAAGACATACTACTGAAAATTTTTATTTTATTATAAAATATTTAACTTTCATTGGCTTTTTAAAGTTTTATTTGCATATTTATTATAGTTCAGGTACCATAATCACAATAATGTTAATTTTAATGGTTTTGGTGAACAAAATTATTACAAACTTTACCACCATAAAATTACACCAGATCTACCCTCTACCTCTATCATAGAACCAAATCCCAATGCTGTGTTAGTTTATTAGTTATTTAGATTCAATTTTAAGTCTAGAAATAATTTTTACTTTTTGCATCATTTTAATATTATTTTTTTCTTTTTGGGTCATACCCAGCGATATTCAGGAGTTACTCCTATCTCTGCACTCAGTAATCACTCCTGGCAGTTTAATGCTGTTGTCATAATACCATGGCTTTTCCTTGGATTTAAAACACATTTTAAAACATATTTTATAGCTTTACTCTACAAGTCTCACAATGGAGATGTTAGTGGTGCCCACTCGAGCAAACCGATGAACAACGGGATGACTGTTACAGTACTATAGTGCTACTCTACACTGTATTAAAAATTCATTAACTATTAAAATAATAATAAAGATACAGATTACAGTAGCTGAAGGCTTTGCCAATAGTTACACTTAGAACCCTTATTATATAATTAGAGCATTTTTTAAAAAAAGTATTGTCTAAAGTAGTATAAATTAAATTTTATTTCCAACATGTCTGTTTCCCATGCTCATGAATTAATCACAGTCATCATGAATTCCACAAAGTGTCATTGTTTTTTAGTGCACAAACCACAATAGCCTACTTTTTTAATGACCCTAGAAATTTATCACCTCTCAATAGTTACAGATTTCTTGAGTTATAACTGACTCATATACATTATATACATAAAACAAACTAAATTTGCAGTGGAGTCATCATTATAATGAATATTAAAAGGCAAATTACCTAAATGAATCTCCTGTTGTTCTTGTGTAAGTCTGTCCTCAACAACCCCTTTTGAATCCACACCTCCTTCAGGGAAATACAGTTCTCTCAGTACATCTTAGTTTTGGTAGTCTAAAAATACACATAAAATTTTAACAAACTGCATTGTTGTATAGTTTGTAAAGCAACAGTATGCTGTCTTATTTTGTGACTATATTGCAAAGTTTAAACTTTGACTTATTTAAAAACATTTCAGACTTTTCCAAATATGAATATTTCAAAATATGAGCTCTACCATGCAGTATAATCTCCCAGTATAATCATATGCAGTTTTTCTCTTTTAAAAGATAGAGAAGTTACATGACTGAGGGGCCTTTTGGTGGTCTGCTTGACTCTTTCTATAACTTAGAAACTGAGAACAAACATAGAAATAATCTATGCCACAGTAGACAATTATTTGCTGATTTACAAAGTAAAAAATATCACTGTATCACTGTCATCCCGTTGTTCATTGACTTACTCCAGTGGGCACCAGTAACATCTTCATTACACTTAGCCCTGAGCTTTTAGCAGCTTCTCCTTACTCATCTTTCCCAACAATTGGAGGTTCTTTCAGGGTCAAGGGAATGAGATCTATCATTATTCTCTTTTTGACATATTGAATATGCCACAGGTAGCTTGCCAAGCTCTGCCGTGCAGGCAGGATACTCACGGTAGCTTGCTGGGCTTTCCAAGAGGTATGTATATATTTTTTACTATATTTGGGATATAAATACTCCATGGGGAGCTTGCAAGGCTCTCCCGTGCGGGCAATAGACTCTTGGTAGTTTGTCGTGTTGTCCAAGGAAAACAAGACTATTAGATGTCGCATGGCCGCAAAGCTTCTGGGAGCTTGGTCTTATAGTCTCTGGATGTTGGCCGTTGGTAGGATTCCATGGTGCTGGGGGCAGTTTGTGAGTCTGGCTGCCAAGCTACTGGAAAATGGGGGGTCTAGACAGAGAATGCTCAGTCCAATCTGAGCAGGTTTGGAGATCTTAGCCCCAGGTCCCGCACACCTGGGTTCCTCTGCTGGTTCCTTCATATGTGAGTCTCATTTGAACTAAAAAATATGCAGTGAGAAAGATGGGTAGTTTCTTAAAGAATTAAATTAGGAGAAATAGATAGCCATAAGTGGGAAAAAAAGAAAAAAAAAGTAAGTTGGGGGACTAGGACTAAGACCCTATCTTAAACTCTAGACAAAGGAAAATTTAGGGAAGTAGGAAATTGCTCCAGTGGGTGGAACTTGCCTTAAATGCTTGGGGTCTTGAGTTATATTCTCTTCAATGATGGAGTTATTATTTGAGAAAGTAAATTAATCTATCTGTCACAAAACCAGAACTAATGTCTAGATGCTAGTGGCATCTGTAAGGAACTAGATACAATAAAACTTTTCTTGAGTGACTAGAGGTGTATTGCACTTTATATCTTTGGTAGTCATCAAGAACAGACTGAACATTTCATTTTTGAATGATAGTTTTTTAGGTACCCCTTCAAAAATATTCATTTTTCTATAATCAAATGATATCATCTTGTGCACACACCAAGCAAATATGAAAGACAAGACTTGCAATAAGGCAAATTTGCATGCTTAACACTGCACGGTTGGTCCAAGTTTTAGCATAAATAAGCTCTGATACTCAAGGTAAACTTATTGTTTGGTAAAGTTAAAATAAATAAAATATGAGAAAGTTTTAAGATTTACTGTGTTAAGTTGCAATGGACTTCAAATTATTTTCAATTCTATACACCAAAGCATTAATGTTGAATTGTCCATACAGCTGCCACCTACTTTTCACTTTGTTGATTTCTAATTAAATATGAAGTTTTAATAATTTTAGAAAATTTAAAACAAAACATATTTTGAACCATGGCTTCTATAATTTTGCTGTTTTTTGTTACATGATTAGAACAGTTACTATTCACAGATGTTCCTATTCCTTTTTTAAATTCTTTACCATTATACCTATCAGAGACACAAGTAAACTAGAAAATGTTTTTTTGGCTTGCTATAAAAATAAATTAAAATACATATTTTCTTTTTTTAAAATATGCTTATCAAAATCAAGTGAAGACAGTACTTTTAATTGAGATCATCAAAATGTTAAAATAGAACTTAATTATAAAGCTTTTTTTGGCAAATGAGATATAATATTAAGGATTGGAGGTATTAAGAGGTATTATATGTAATACAAAAATAAAATATTATAAAATGTCATGCATTGCAGGAATTGAAAGTGATAAAAAGCTAAAAGAATTGAAAGGAACTGCAAAAGCATAAAAAGAAACTGTTTACCTAAAAGAGACACATTAAATCTATAATTAAATGTGCTCATCTATACTGGTTGCTCACATAAAGAAATATTTCATTTGATTTTAATTTTAGAAAAAGAAATAAATTATCTTAAAACCAAACCCTTTATCAAAGTATAGCAAACTTGCTAGTTAGGCTAATAATTGTTATGTATAAAGTTAATATGTATATTATATATATAAAACTATTGATTTCTTGTTCTGATGATGAAAATACAGAGCTAAGACTATTTAAAAGACAAAGGTTCTGAACTAAAAAAATAAAGAAAACAAATCCTAACAAGTATCATAACTGTTATGTTGAGGAATAAAAAAGAAATTGAGCTTGTTATCTTGGCATTTTTCCCCATAAAATCTTGATATCCCCACGGCATGACTTTAATTGATTTTATAAAAAGATACTTATTTTAATTACAAATTTACAAAGGACTGGAGAGATAGCGCAGCGGATAGGGCATTCGCCTTGCACACAGCCGACTCAGGTTCAATTTCTCCATCCCTCTCGGAGAGCTTGGCAAGCTACTGAGAGTATGTCTCCTGCACGGCAGAGCCTGGCTAGCTACCCATGGCGTATTCTGTATGCCAAAAACAGTAACAAGTCTCACAATGGAGAAGTTACTGGTGCCCTCTTGAGAAAATCGATGAACAAGGGGATGACAGTGCGACAGTGCTACAGTGCTACATATTTACAAAATTTATTTACAAATATTTTACTTCCAATTTATTGATTCAATTAATAGACTATGCAATGTAGCAAACAAATAGACTTATCGTATCTGTTGTGAAAAATACAACAGCTGATTATAGGCATTTATTCTTGTATAGATAACCTTTATATTGATAGGAATTTATTAACAACTCACAATTTTATGTATGAGGTGTCTTATTCCCTTAAATAATTTTACAATACTCTACAATGCAAATATATTTTCAGTATACTCTGTGTAAACAATGCTTACTAATAGTAGACTCAGAAAATATAAAATTTCTGAACTGATTTCATTGAAAACATGTTCAATATGGTCCTAAAGGACGCCTTAAATAAAACCTAATATCTGCTTGTTTAGTAAGTTGGTTTTTTATCGCTATTTTGCATAATGTCAAATAGCTATTCATTTGTTCCTTACTGCAAGATATATTTTATTTTGGTTTTGTTTTATGGGGCCCACAGTCAGCAATGCATAGTGTTTACTCCTGGCTCTGCTCCCAAGAAATATTCCTGGCATCCTCCGGGGACCATATGTTGATGATGGTGATCAAACCCAGGATGACTGCATACAAGGTAAGTGCCCTACATGCTGTATTATCGCTTCTTATGCAAGATATTTTAAATACTATTTGGTTGCTGACACAATTCTGTATTGCAAGGATTAAAATTAATATGAGTCCTGTTTTCAAAATGATTATTGTGTCCATTAAGTATACAAGAGAAGGGGTGCTGATGAGATAGGGTACAACATATGGTTCCCTGGGCACCTCCAGGAGTGACTCTAAGCATAGAGCTGGGAGTATGTTCTGAACACTGGGTGGTATTGTTGTGACCCAATACCACCCAAACCGGACCCCACCCACAGAAGCACAAAGAATACAAGGGCTAGGCGTCTGACTCAAGAGTCCAGCTCTGTCTTTCTTCTTTGAGGCCGGCATCTGTATTCCCCATACTGCACAATGAAAAGAGAACGCAAGGGGGAATTTTTATCAATGTTGAATGGCAGTTATGAAGACCAAGTTTTCAGATTCAATTGTTGTGTGAAAGAGATAAGTGAATTTTACAATAATGATTTTACAAAGACATGAAATTAATCAAAGCATGCTTTGTATGCAGGAGGTGGGTGGCAGAGGATTTACCAGTGAAGTTAGTAACTAAACAGTCTTAGATGTGAGAATATCAACATATTTATACACAATTCAGATGCTGTGACAATCCATTTTGAAGCCCAAAGAAAAGAGAAAAGCTTTTTTAAACATAAGCAGTTGGAATGAAGTCTATGCAAGGAAAGTTCTAAGACTATGAATAAAAGTTCTCAAAAATGTGATGTTTAATAACAGAATTAGAGTTTAACAATTACTTATTTGGTTCTTGTATGTTAGGATTATCCACTGTCCTAGGATTTGAAAAAATAAAATATAAGTAGATGATCACTATAATTCTGAGATGTAGGATTTATTATTTCTAGCTACAAAAGAAAAAAACTGAGCCTTAAAAAGCACAAAAATAGAAGTTAGACACATTAATCTGTCTATAACAACTGTCTGCATTTAAAATTCAGCCCTGGGGCTAGAGCGATAGCACAGCGGGTAGGGCGTTTGCCTTGCACACGGCCGACCTGGGTTCGAATCCCAGCATCCCATATGGTCCCCTGAGCAGCGCCAGGAGTAATTCCTGAGTGTAGAACCAGGAGCAACCCCTGTGCATCGCCGGGTGTGACGCAAAAAAAAAAAAAAAAAAAAAAAAAAAAATTCAGCCCTGAAGGTAGTGTAGGTAGGCATTTTTAGAAAACACTGCATTAGGAGTACTCTAATATTTTTGTAGTGGATATCAAATCAAATTCATCTAGGGTCAGTTATTTAATTGTTAGATATTTTTTATTATTAGTCACATCTATAGGTGTTTGAGGGCTATTCTTGGCTCTATCTTTAGAGGTGTTTCCATGTGATGACACAGCTCACGACAGGGGATTGAGCAGGGGTCAGTTGCATCTTTACTCTCTCTCTGGCCCCAATTTAATTATTTTTTTCTGGGTTGGGGAGTGGTCAGGGCCACACCTGGGCATATTTAGATGCTGTTCCTGACTCTGTTCAGGAGTAACATCTGTGCCCAGGGGACTATGTGTGGTACTAATGATCAACCCAGGGTTGGCCAAAGTGGCTACATGAAAGGCAGGTGACTTATGTCTCATATTATCTTTTAATAAAGCTAATTATTGGGGCTAGAGCGATAGCACAGCAGGTAGGGCGTTTGCCTTGCACATGGCCAACCTGGGTTTGAATCCCAGCATCCCATATGGTCCCCCGAGCACTGCCAGGAGTAACCCCTGTGCATCTCCATGTGTGACGCAAAAAGCAAAAAAAAAAAAAAGGCCAATTATTTAATGCATTGTTAGTGTGAAACAATGATTTTGAGTTTTAAAAACTATGTTTGAGTGTCTCAGTATTCCTTGCCTAACTCTATTTTCCTCCATAAACTTTTCCTAGACTTTTAGTTTGTGTTAAATTATTTTAAAATATTGTTTTTATAAAACATTACAAAATATTATTTAATAATATTATTTTTATAAAATATTGTTTAAAATATTATTTAAAAATACTCGACAATGACGAGAATTTGGTTTGCATCATTAGATGTGTATGTGGAATTCTTTGTAAATGAACGGGTACTAAATAAGTAATTAATGGATTATCCCCTGGCCCTGAAAGAGCCTCCAGTATGCCATTAAGCTACACTAGCACACAATAGGGATGAATGGAGACATAACTGGCACCCGCTTGAGCAAATCGATGAATAGCAGGATGACAGTGATACAGAGATACAGTGATGCACACATCAGCAACCATTTTTACTACACAGTTTTAAGTGTATATGCCATTGTTATTACCTATTGCTAATGATTTTAGCACCACTTTTTATATGTGCTGTCAATAATGTCATCATATATAAGTATAAGACAAAGATTCTTAATCATATAATCTTATTTTATGCTACTAAGTATTTGGCTCTCAATACATATCCTTATATATCCTTATATCCTTATAAAATTCAGTTTGTGAAGGATAATTTAAATGCATTGAAAGACACAGATACATTTCTCATATTGAGATCTTATTAGATTAAAGATGTTCTCTCCTTCATCTCTGTAATGTAGCATACCAATATCTCAAACAATGTAAAACTTTTACATTTAATGATTTTACTAGATAATGAAATGAAATATTGAAATAGCTCTGTAGACGTTGAGTCTTTTTCCCCCCTACTCAGTACATAGCTGAAATGATGCACGAGCATATTACTAAAGCTAAATCACATCACAAAATAAATGAAATCATATAAGGATAGATAAAAATACCTTTTCATAGTTTCTTCTGTCAGCATGCTAAGAGATTATTGATGGTAAAATTCTAGAAGAAGCTTAAGCACTGCTAAAGAACTAAAAGAGACAACATAAATGGAAAGGAAATCTGTTCCGAATTTTCTTACAAATACAAATTTCAGTGAGCAACTGAAAATATGTGAAAGCAAGATTATATCAAGAAATTAACGCTCTACTATTCATTTATAAAGTTAATATGTGTGAAATACTAAATATTATTTTCATGAGCATATTCTGTGTTGAATATGTATAAGAATCTTATCAGAATTGCATCATATAAACGGTATAATTTTAGTATGCTAAATTGAGAGCTACAAATGCTATGACTGCCCTTCACCCACAGACATTCTTGTGGCAAGCTTCCAACCATTATGATAAAGAAGGCATCGATATGACCATAATAGTTGGAAATTATCGTTTTAGAGAGGAACTGAGTTGAAAGTAGGCCAAGGAATATACCTGATAACTTTTTGGTATCTATATTACAAACCATAATACCCAGAGCGAGAGAGGGAAAGAGACAGAGAGAGACAGAGACAGATGGAGAGAGAGGAGGGAGAGAGGAGAAAAAAAGAGATAGGGAGAGAGAGACAGAGGGAGACAGAGAGAGAGAAGAAAAGTGAAAAGTGCCCGCTACAGAGGTAGGCAGGTGTCGGGGCGGGGGGCGAGGGGGGGGGCGTGAGGTGAAGGGAACTCGTTGTGGAACATTGTATGACTTAAACCCAAACATGAACAACTTTCTAACTGTGTATCTCATTGTTATTACATTAAAAAATGAATTGATTTAAAAAATAGAAACATGATGAGCCATTAGAAGATTAAAATATGTGACATTAGGCAATTGAAGCTTCTATGATAAAATTAATTTAAATGATAAAACTGGTCATGGTGCAATATTGCTAATAAGTGTCAAAGTAAGTTTTTAACTAGTATTTTAATATCTTAACATTTATGGATGTGGGGCCGGAGAGATGGTACAGTGGGTAGAACTGCACGCAGCTGATGCGGGTTTGATCCCCAGCTCCCAGAAGGTCCCCCAAACACATCCAGGAGTAATTCCTGAGGGCAAAGCCCAGAGTATTACCTGAGCATCACTGGGTGTGACCCCCCAAAAAATGGATGTTTAAAATAGCCCAGTAAAAATATTCAAATTTTTATCCTCCTGTCTTACTTTAGTAAGGTGACTTTTGGTTATATCAATCTTCTCACATTTCTTAATACAAAATAAGCATGATAAAAAAAAACACAACCTGACTAAGAGGTAGAAAATTAAGCATAGAGAAAAAGAACTTGCACAAGGTTTCATGTTAGTCATTATAAAAACACACAAAAAAAGTCCTGATTTTTATATCTGTGAAATGCCCTGCTGTGTCTACTTGTCTACATTCAAACCTCAAATAGAAAGTTATGAAAGAGACTGACTATAGTCACACATAATTAAAAATATTGTGTTCTTCATTTTGCTTTGCCTCACACCCAGGATAATTTTTGTCATAGATGCATTGCTCTCTTAGTTCAAAATAGACTTTGTCTTCTGCCATGATGTTAGGAAACTGCAAAGGCCTATCAAACACAGATGTTTGTTAAATTAAATTATTTATCCAATTTAAACCTTGCCTCTATTGGGAAACATGTTCCAATATATAAATATTGGAAACCACTCTGAGCATGGGGAAGCAGTTAATAAGAATTCTCTCTGTATTAGTTAGCTTCTTCCTCCATAAACTTAAACTTCAGGAAAATAAGATTATCTTCCCTTTTCTGCTTGTAGTGGTGATATTTCAATGAAAACTTTATATTATAAGTAAACATAACAGTTAGTCACTGTTATTATGCAACTCATTTGAACATTTGTGAAGTTTATATACTTTAAAGATAATATAAAATATTTTATGAACTGGAAAACATGAAATGTATTCTGCAAGTAGAGAATATAAAGCAAAATGAGTATCTTTAATATTAAAGAACATGATTGCTAACAGGAGGGACTTATTAATCTGAATTACTTTTGCTTAAATTTTACATCTCCTAAAGATTTATTGCAAAGAATATTCCATTATCCATATATAAATGCACTACAGAAAATTTAGCAGCTGTTTGGTCTAAGTAATTTGGCTCATTCCAAATAAATGATTGGCCTTCAAGACATACATGTCTAAGATTAAGGGAGTTAACTTTGCCTTCTAGGATAAAGGGTATCCACATAAAAAACACATTAAAGGTAGACAGTTCAAAGAGCTAATGCCATGCTTTGTGTGTGGTAGGTTTGGATTATATTCCTGGAACCGCCAGAATTGCAGGAAGGAACTCCTAAGTACTGGGTGTGGCCCCCCAAACAAAGAGAGCTTAAAAAAATGAAAGCAAACTGAATGAAAAAACCTGAATGAAACTATGTTCAGGGGCCACGCAGAGGCTAGTATGGAGGTCAGGTACTGTGCCTGACCCCAGAACAATCTTCATCACCATCAGGACCCTTGTAGGTCCCTGAGCACTATGGGAGTGGCCCAGGCGGTCCTCTCTTGCAGGGTCCAGGTAGCGTTGAATATTCTTGCCTTGTAGTCAACAAAAAGAATGACTCAAGTGGTCATCTGGTTCCCTGAACATAACTTGGAAGCTACACATGCGCCATCAAAGCACTGAAAATATCATAAATGTGTGGAAGATATGGGGGAAAGGTTTTCTTCCTTCCTTCCTTCCTTCCTTCCTTCCTTCCTTCCTTCCTTCCTTCCTTCCTTCCTTCCTTCCTTCCTTCCTTCCTTCCTCCTCCTTCTTTCTTTCTTTCTTTCTTTCTTTCTTTCTTCCTTCCTTCCTTCCTCTTTCTTTCTTTCTTTCTTTCTTTCTTTCTTTCTTTCTTTCTTTCTTTCTTTCTTTCTTTCTTTCTTTCTTTCTTTCTTTCTTTCTTTCTTTCTTTCTTTTTCTCTTTTTCTTTTCTTTCTTCCCTTCCTTCCTTCCTTCCTTCCTTCCTTCCTTCCTTCCTTCCTTCCTTCCTTCCTTCCTTCCTTCCTTCCTTCCTTCCTTCCTTCCTTCCTTCCTTCCTTCCTTCCTTCCTTCCTTCCTTCCTTCCTTCCTTCCTTCCTTCCTTCCTTCCTTCCTTCCTTCCATCTTTCCTTGTATTATATGCTGAAACTGGTGGCTTCTGGGTTCTTGGAGATGGGAAGTAAGAATAGGATGTCAGCCATGGGCTAATTCCAGCATTACTGATTCCACCTGTTCCCATGAGGTGGGCAGCCACCTCTGATTAGATCAGGAATAACAGCCATCAGCACTTTCATCTGCAGCCACAGCTTCTCTCCTGCTCAGCTTCTTCCAAGCATCATCTTCTCACACAGTAAAACATATGACCTTTGCTTCTATACTTTATGTTGCCCTGGTCCTAATGTCTGCTTGCTTTGGCCTGATACTAATGAAAGTATAAAAATCCACAAAACTGATTTGTTACACAAAATAACCAACCACATCATCTAAACATCACTCAGATGGTCTTTTATACCTATATGATATAAAAGGTGCAGGCTTCCTTCATGTCCACTCACTCTATTAAACAAAAAAAAATGCAATTAAAGGGTAGCTTATCCTAATTTTATTCCAATATATTCATAATTGTAGAAAATGGAGTTAAATTATAATCATTTCTCAAATTATCTATCTGTCAAATTCTTACATATAAGATCTAATGTTGTAAATATTTCTAATAATTTGATAGCAGTGTTACTAAATGTTCTGGTTAGTGATCATCAGAGATATTGGCTATATTTTGTACCATAGCACTTGCTTTCATTGAAAGAATGGATTTTGAAACAGCTGTTTTACTATTTAAATAATTGAGACAAACTCTCCTTAAATTCTAGCTTCAAAAACCTTTATTCTTTGCAGAGTCAAATTTAGAGTGTCAGCAATACCTTTGGGGGAGGAGTGTACTTTTTGCTATAATAGATCTTTGGAACAATACGGTTGGCAGAGTTTTGTCTTCTAGCATAAAAAGAAATGAGCCCTTGGTTGCAAATGTGGTTAGGAGTGAGAAATTAATAAATAATTATTTTAGGAATCATTATATGAATCACAACAACTAGAACACCCTTCATAATTTCTATCCTAAAACCATGATTTAATTTTATTTTCATAGTGTAAACTAAATCCTCTCCTTTGACCAAATAGGTTTTTTTCTGTGCCTCTTGGCGTGATTCCTGAACACAAAGCCAGGAGCAAGCCCTGAACATTGCCTGATGTAGACAATAATGACAAAAAAATCATATATATATATATGATCATATAATATGTGTTGGTCTTTAATCTAGTGATATCTCTCCCATCACCCAAGTGCACATGATGCAGAGGACCAAATCCAAGTCAGCCTGTGCAAGGCAAAGTGCAAGATAAGTCTCTGTGCTGTAATATTGCTCAAGCTCTTTAATCAATTTTGCTGGAGGAAATATACATTACAATAACACAAGCATACAATTTAATTGGCAGTAAAACAGTGTGAATTATCAGAATAACAAGTTAGTTTTTGGAAATATATCATTTCTTCAAGGTCTGTTCATCAGTGTCTCTTTAAATGATTGTTCTGTAGCCTACTACATTCCTAGCATATACTCATTATAATTACCTTCATGCCCTGGTCAGTTGTGATTATTATTATATCAATATATAAAATGCCAATAAGCAAGCAGTTCCAAGGAATTAGTGTAATTCTGCATAATGTTTTATTTTGGTTACTCATATTTATCATTGCTTTCTGAGTCAAAGATCTATTGTATCCTTTTCATGTCTATATTAAAACCCTGCTTCTATATTTATAAAATACATTAAATTAAGGTGCCACTTTTCTTCTGCTGATATATTAAAACTGATGTAGAAAATGCCAATAATCTAACAATTAAAAATATTACCAAATAATTGAGATAGGAGCAAAAGCAAAAATAAACTTAATCTTAAATAACTATCTTCTGATATTAGTAACTGTCATAGAATTAGTAGAACAAGTGCAGGAGATTGTTATTTGTACTGGTTTGAGTATTAATCATGTCTTTTCAAAATCAGATAAAGCAATGTAATGAAATTAGAGGGTAAGGCAAAATAAACCATAAATGCTTAAATAAGCTTAGCTATAAAAAGCTATTAACTGTTTTGTTGTTGTCGTTTGTTGTTGTTGTTGTTTGTCTTTACAATGAAGGGACCATGCCTATTTGAAGGAAACTTTTCTGAGACAAATTAGGAATTATACTCCTGCCTCTAGTAGCCCTATAGGCTTTTATGGATAACCAAATTGTGACTTTGCTTAAGTTGTGTTACTAATACTGGTTTCTAAACACTTTCTTTTCTGTCCCTAAAATAAAACTTGTGAAGCCAACAACTGTCAGTGTTATGAGTATATGATTATGTGCAGCTTTAGATTATTCTGAAATATAGCAAGAGAATTAGGAGGCAAACTTCAGTATTGCCACAAAAGGAAGCATGCATATTTACTGCAATTTTGGAATACATTTGGCTTGTGTATTCCTATATTATAGGTATAAATAAAAACTAAAAGAAGAACAAAATAGAAAAATAGCTGCCAAAATGTGTCATAAAAATGTGAAGAATTAATTGCAGAAAATAACTGATAATTATTATACTCAATCATATAAAGTCAGTAATTTTAGGTACCATAATTTTATGTACCATATTTTTAAAAAGTTAAATTATCATGTGAGGATATTATTCATGAGTTTTTCTGAGGAATTTTAAGTTCCATGAAAAAAGCTATAAAGTATAAGTTAATCAGTTCTCATACAAGCTAACAAAGCATCCTTTTAATATATGAGTCAATTCCTTTTACATAAATCTTGAGCTGAATAAGAGCTGTGTTTCTTGTTCAACTTCATGCAAAAATATAAAAGACCTAATTCCCTCACCATTTTTTGTAAGTATAAAATAACATTTTTTTCCCCACATTATTGTAATGCCAGACTGGAGCAATAGCACAGTGCGTGGCCAACCCAGGTTGGATTCCTCTGTCCCTCTCGGAGAGCCTGGCAAGCTACTGAGAGTATCCCGCCCCCATGGTAGAGCCTGGCAAGCTACCCGTGGCATATTTGATATGCCAAAAACAGTAACAACAAGTCTCACAATGGAGACGTTACTGGTGCCTGCTCGAGCAAATCGATGAATAATGGGAGGACAGTGCTACAGTCCTATTGTAATGCCATAGTGAGGTCAAGAAAGATAAAAATGAAGCCGACATGTATTCAAATACATTTGAATAATCCTAATTGGATCTGTGCTTTACAATATTTGAATTGATTAGATTCACACTATTGAGATTTAATTCACCAGATTCTTATACAAAAATATTGTCAGATGCCAGTATGTTATTATTTTCATATCTTTTGAAGATTGTCATCATTGATAATGATAATGGAATGAATAAAAGGAACATTATCATTTCTCTGTCAAAATGCATGTTTTGAAAAGAGTAACTAGTTGAATACTATGAATTCAGTACTTGGAACAGCTGCAGTATAACGCTGTGAAACACCATAAATTCAAATAAATTCAAATTAATTAATCCAAAATGAATTACAAATTATTTTTGTAAACTACACATTTATCCTTAAGGGTTATTTAAACAGCTGAACTTGATGTCATTTGCCCCATCTGCCACAACAGATGCTTTATTCCAATATGAATAAATTAATTTTAAATGCAATTTCCATAATAAAAAAACATTTAAAAATGAAAAAAAGATGCTAGTTCTTTCTAATAACTGGGAATGCAGATATAAAATACTATATGTGATTATGAAAAACATTAATACAATCTATAACAAAAATCGATGTTTAACTGCAGACCATATGAACTAAAGCTGATTTTTAGTATCACAGTTTTCTCATTCATTATTCAGATACTTAAAACTAGACTGCATATTTGTATAATATTTTTTAATTTTTATAATGTTTTGATAAAATTTTGGTACCTTCTTTTTGATAATCTATATGAAATTTATGCATTCTATTGAATAATTTATTTCACTTGATGGTTAACGAGAGTTGAAGAAAATCATATTTGACATAGTTTCTCTCTAGAGACAGGTTATATATATTTTTGTCGAAAGCATATATTTTAACATATTTTGTATCATATATATTTTATATATATATGCGTGTGTGTTCGGTTTCTTTAGTGTGTACTTTTTTTTTTTTTATTAGTAAATCACTGTGAGGTACATTTACAAACTTACGAACTTTCATGTTTGCATTACGGCAGTGTCGGGTCCTGCGCTCAGGACGCTGCACATGCTAAGCATAATATTCGCTCCTTTATTGGCTGAGCTATCTTCGTGGCCACATTTATAATGAAACAGATAGTTTAAATTTTACATTTATTATGTGACCCGATGAATATACTTGAAACAGTTTGACCTTTTGTTTTAGATCGTGTTAGTATGTGATCAGCCTCAAAACCGTTTCTCAATATTTTCAGGGCAGATTTTTTTCATAATAAACCTCACTTTGGCCCTGTGTCCCGTGCCCGCCCGCGGCAGCGGGACAGCTCAGAGCACCCCCTCCCCGCCGGGCAGGTCCCAGTCATTCGCCCACCGCGCCTGATCCCGCCCTCCCGTGTCCGACAGGTATATTGGCTCTTCCCCTTGGAGACCCTGTGCCACCTGGAAAAGCGCCCCCTGCGTCCCGTGCCCGCCCGCGGCAGCGGGACAGCTCGGAGCACCCCCTCCCCGCCGGGCAGGTCCCAGTCATTCGCCCACCGCGCCTGATCCCGCCCTCCCGTGTCCGACAGGTATATTGGCTCTTCCCCTTGGAGACCCTGTGCCACCTGGAAAAGCGCCCCCTGCGTCCCGTGCCCGCCCGCGGCAGCGGGACAGCTCGGAGCACCCCCTCCCCGCCGGGCAGGTCCCAGTCATTCGCCCACCGCGCCTGATCCCGCCCTCCCGTGTCCGACAGGTATATTGGCTCTTCCCCTTGGAGACCCTGTGCCACCTGGAAAAGCGCCCCCTGCGTCCCGTGCCCGCCCGCGGCAGCGGGACAGCTCGGAGCACCCCCTCCCCGCCGGGCAGGTCCCAGTCATTCGCCCACCGCGCCTGATCCCGCCCTCCCGTGTCCGACAGGTATATTGGCTCTTCCCCTTGGAGACCCTGTGCCACCTGGAAAAGCGCCCCCTGCGTCCCGTGCCCGCCCGCGGCAGCGGGACAGCTCGGAGCACCCCCTCCCCGCCGGGCAGGTCCCAGTCATTCGCCCACCGCGCCTGATCCCGCCCTCCCGTGTCCGACAGGTATATTGGCTCTTCCCCTTGGAGACCCTGTGCCACCTGGAAAAGCGCCCCCTGCGTCCCGTGCCCGCCCGCGGCAGCGGGACAGCTCGGAGCACCCCCTCCCCGCCGGGCAGGTCCCAGTCATTCGCCCACCGCGCCTGATCCCGCCCTCCCGTGTCCGACAGGTATATTGGCTCTTCCCCTTGGAGACCCTGTGCCACCTGGAAAAGCGCCCCCTGCGTCCCGTGCCCGCCCGCGGCAGCGGGACAGCTCGGAGCACCCCCTCCCCGCCGGGCAGGTCCCAGTCATTCGCCCACCGCGCCTGATCCCGCCCTCCCGTGTCCGACAGGTATATTGGCTCTTCCCCTTGGAGACCCTGTGCCACCTGGAAAAGCGCCCCCTGCGTCCCGTGCCCGCCCGCGGCAGCGGGACAGCTCGGAGCACCCCCTCCCCGCCGGGCAGGTCCCAGTCATTCGCCCACCGCGCCTGATCCCGCCCTCCCGTGTCCGACAGGTATATTGGCTCTTCCCCTTGGAGACCCTGTGCCACCTGGAAAAGCGCCCCCTGCGTCCCGTGCCCGCCCGCGGCAGCGGGACAGCTCGGAGCACCCCCTCCCCGCCGGGCAGGTCCCAGTCATTCGCCCACCGCGCCTGATCCCGCCCTCCCGTGTCCGACAGGTATATTGGCTCTTCCCCTTGGAGACCCTGTGCCACCTGGAAAAGCGCCCCCTGCGTCCCGTGCCCGCCCGCGGCAGCGGGACAGCTCGGAGCACCCCCTCCCCGCCGGGCAGGTCCCAGTCATTCGCCCACCGCGCCTGATCCCGCCCTCCCGTGTCCGACAGGTATATTGGCTCTTCCCCTTGGAGACCCTGTGCCACCTGGAAAAGCGCCCCCTGCGTCCCGTGCCCGCCCGCGGCAGCGGGACAGCTCGGAGCACCCCCTCCCCGCCGGGCAGGTCCCAGTCATTCGCCCACCGCGCCTGATCCCGCCCTCCCGTGTCCGACAGGTATATTGGCTCTTCCCCTTGGAGACCCTGTGCCACCTGGAAAAGCGCCCCCTGCGTCCCGTGCCCGCCCGCGGCAGCGGGACAGCTCGGAGCACCCCCTCCCCGCCGGGCAGGTCCCAGTCATTCGCCCACCGCGCCTGATCCCGCCCTCCCGTGTCCGACAGGTATATTGGCTCTTCCCCTTGGAGACCCTGTGCCACCTGGAAAAGCGCCCCCTGCGTCCCGTGCCCGCCCGCGGCAGCGGGACAGCTCGGAGCACCCCCTCCCCGCCGGGCAGGTCCCAGTCATTCGCCCACCGCGCCTGATCCCGCCCTCCCGTGTCCGACAGGTATATTGGCTCTTCCCCTTGGAGACCCTGTGCCACCTGGAAAAGCGCCCCCTGCGTCCCGTGCCCGCCCGCGGCAGCGGGACAGCTCGGAGCACCCCCTCCCCGCCGGGCAGGTCCCAGTCATTCGCCCACCGCGCCTGATCCCGCCCTCCCGTGTCCGACAGGTATATTGGCTCTTCCCCTTGGAGACCCTGTGCCACCTGGAAAAGCGCCCCCTGCGTCCCGTGCCCGCCCGCGGCAGCGGGACAGCTCGGAGCACCCCCTCCCCGCCGGGCAGGTCCCAGTCATTCGCCCACCGCGCCTGATCCCGCCCTCCCGTGTCCGACAGGTATATTGGCTCTTCCCCTTGGAGACCCTGTGCCACCTGGAAAAGCGCCCCCTGCGTCCCGTGCCCGCCCGCGGCAGCGGGACAGCTCGGAGCACCCCCTCCCCGCCGGGCAGGTCCCAGTCATTCGCCCACCGCGCCTGATCCCGCCCTCCCGTGTCCGACAGGTATATTGGCTCTTCCCCTTGGAGACCCTGTGCCACCTGGAAAAGCGCCCCCTGCGTCCCGTGCCCGCCCGCGGCAGCGGGACAGCTCGGAGCACCCCCTCCCCGCCGGGCAGGTCCCAGTCATTCGCCCACCGCGCCTGATCCCGCCCTCCCGTGTCCGACAGGTATATTGGCTCTTCCCCTTGGAGACCCTGTGCCACCTGGAAAAGCGCCCCCTGCGTCCCGTGCCCGCCCGCGGCAGCGGGACAGCTCGGAGCACCCCCTCCCCGCCGGGCAGGTCCCAGTCATTCGCCCACCGCGCCTGATCCCGCCCTCCCGTGTCCGAAAAGGTTAGGGGCGTGTCCTGTCATTTGGGGGCGTGGCCTTAAAGTGGGCGTGGCCTGTTTCCAGAGCGGCGGCCGCTATCGCGGCCGCAGATATTTTTCTTACCATTCCACGCATTGTCCTTTGGCTACAATTGATTGAACTCATTTCTCCAAAGAACTCCCTCATCATCTTAGTTACTATATGTTGATACTCAACTAACCTAGCCTATCCTAACTTCACAAAAACTGTCAATGAACACATCAACTTGCACGGAAAAGTACTTTGTCAAAAGAGCATAACCAAAAATCTTTAGTCGAGGTTCCTCCCAAGTTAATGAGAGCTCCAGATAGTAAAGCCCATAACAACATGAAGAAACTGAGAAAATCCCCACCACCAGGAGAGAGCCAAGAAAATATCTCACTAACCTCAGCAGCGACCTCCCAGAAATACACCCTCCTCTCAGATAGAGAATTCAGAGAGGAAATTGTCAGGATGATTCATGAACTCAACACAACTATGGAACGAACATCCAATAAATTAAGGGAGGATATGGATGCCGCGTTGGAACGCTCCACCAAGATAATCCAGGAAGAAATGAGAGCAGAAATTTCAAAGCTACGAACAGAAGTCACACAACTAAAAGAATCAGTAGATGAAATGAAAATCTCCGTAGGAGCCCTCAATAGTAGAATGACTACAGCCGAAGACAGAATCAGTGAACTTGAAGATGAGCTGCACAAAGCATATAGACAACAGCAAATAATGGCAAAAGACCTCAAAATGGCTCTAGAGCGAGTTAGAGTCCTAGGGGACGACCTCAGGAGAAACAACATAAGAATCATGGGAGTGCCGGAACCACACGGAACCAATCCCAATGAAAAAAACACCATTAAAGACATCATTGCTAAAAAATTCCCAGAGCTAGAGAATGTGGACATCCAGATACAAGGAGTCCGAAGGGTGCCAGCTAAAAGGGACCCAAACAGAAAATCCCCAAGGCATATCATAGTCAGAATGATGGATGCCGTGGATAGAGACACAATACTGCAAGCAGCAAGATCAAAGAAGGAGATCATATACAAAGGCGCACCCCTTAGATTCACAGCAGACCTATCAGAAGAAACCCTCCAAGCCCGAAGACAATGGTGGGATATAGTGAAAAAACTTCATGAAATGAATGCCTCACCAAGAATACTCTACCCGGCTAAACTCTCAGTTAAACTTGATGGAACCATACATTATTTCATGGACAAGCAACAGCTCCGGAACTTCATAGACTCAAGACCAAATTTAAAAGAAGGACTCAAAGGGCTACTATAAGACAAGGAAAAAGACCTATAAGAACAACAAACCCAACAAAAAAATGGCACAAAATCCAATGACAATAATCTCTCTTAATGTTAACGGGCTAAATGCACCAATCAAGAGGCATAGAGTGGTAAAATGGATTCGGAAACTAAACCCAACCTTCTGCTGCCTACAAGAAACACATCTGAATAGCCGGAACAAACACAGACTAAAAATCAAAGGATGGAAAACAATCCTGCAAGCAAACAGCCCCCTCAAAAAAAAAGCAGGGGTGGCCATACTAGTATCCGATAGCATTGATTTCAGGCTGAAAAAGATCAGAAGGGACAGCAAAGGTCATTTTATATTCATCAAGGGATATGTGCAACAGGAAGAAATCACACTCCTAAATGTATACGCACCTAATGAACGACCAGCGAAATACTTAAAAGAACTCCTAACAGAATTTAAGGAGGACATAACTAGCACCACGATAGTAGTTGGAGATTTCAACACTGCCTTATCACCTCTGGATAGATCGACAAGAACAACACTCAGCAAGGAAACGAAGGCCCTGAAGGAAGAAATGGAGGAGACAGGGCTAATAGACCTATACAGGGCTATATACCCCCAAAAGAAAGAATACACATTCTTTTCCAGTGCACACGGAACATTTTCCAAAATAGACCATGTTCTGGGCCACAAGTTATACCTTAATAGAATTGGAAAGATAGAAATTGTATCAACTATCTTTTCAGACCATGATGCACTGAAGATGGAAGTTAATCATGCACAGACTCGGAGAACCAAATCAAACACTTGGAAATTAAACAACTCACTATTGAACAATGAGTGGGTCACGGAGGAAATCAAGAAAGAAATTAAGAGATACCTCGAAACAAATGAGAATGAAGACACAAGCTACCAGAACCTATGGGACGCAGCTAAAGCTGTGTTAAGGGGAAAATTTATAGCTCTGCAAGCCTTCCTCAGAAAGGAAGAAAGGGCCTATATAGATAGTTTGACGTCGCAGCTCAAGACCTTAGAAGAGGACCAGCAAAAGGAACCCAAACCAGATCGAAGGAAAGAAATAATAAAACTTAGAGCAGAAATTAACGATATGGAAACCCGAAAAACAATACATAAGATCAATGAAACAAAGAGCTGGTTCTTCGAGAAAATAAATAAGATTGATAAACCGCTAGCAAGACTCACAAAGAAAGAAAGAGAGAAAACCCTAATAAACCGAATCAGAAATGAAAAGGGGGACATCACAACAGAAACCAAGGAGATTCAAAGGATCATCAGAGACTACTTTGAAAGTCTGTATGCCACAAAACAAGAGAACCTAAAAGAAATGGATGAATTCCTTGACTCCTACAACCTCCCAAGACTGAGCCAAGAAGACGTGAAATACCTGAATAGGCCCATAAATATCAAGGAAATCGAAACGGTAATCAAAAGTCTCCCCAAAAACAAAAGCCCAGGTCCAGACGGATTCACTGGCGAATTCTTCCAAACATTCAAAGAAGACTTGTTGCCAGTTCTCCTTAAGCTTTTCCAGGAAATCGAAAAGACAGGAACCCTGCCGAACAGTTTCTATGAGGCACATATCTCCCTAATACCAAAAGCAAACAAAGACACCACTAACAAAGAAAACTATAGACCAATATCCTTGATGAATACCGATGCGAAGATTCTCAACAAAATACTAGCAAATAGAATCCAACAACTCATCAAAAAGATCATACACCATGACCAAGTGGGATTCATCCCAGGGATGCAAGGTTGGTTTAACATTCGGAAATCAATCAACATAATCCATCACATCAACAAAAGTAAAGATAAAAACCATATGATCATATCCATAGATGCAGAAAAAGCATTTGACAAGATCCAACACCCATTCATGATAAAAACTCTCACCAAAATGGGTTTTGGAGGAACTTTTCTCAAGATAGTCAAAGCCATCTACCATGAACCTATGGCGAGCATTATCATCAATGGAGAAAAACTAAGGGCTTTTCCTCTGAGATCGGGGACAAGACAAGGATGTCCACTCTCACCACTTCTCTTTAATATAGTACTGGAAGTATTAGCAATAGCCATCAGGCAAGAAAAAGATATTAAGGGGATTCAGATTGGAAAGGAAGAAATCAAGCTCTCACTATTCGCAGACGATATGATACTATACCTAGAGAAACCTAAAAGCTCTAGTAAGAAACTCTTAGAAACAATTGACCTATACAGTAAAGTCGCAGGCTATAAAATCAATACCCAAAAATCCATGGCCTTCCTATATGCAAACAATGAGACAGAGGAAAGGGACATGAAAAAAGCAATCCCATTCACAATTGTGCCCCAGAAAATCAAATACCTTGGAATCAGCTTAACTAAAGAAGTAAAGGACCTCTACAAAGAAAACTATAAAACGCTACTTCATGAAATAAAAGAGGACATGAGGAAATGGAAAAATATCCCCTGCTCATGGATAGGGAGAATAAACATTGTCAAAATGGCAATACTCCCCAAAGCATTATACAGATTTAACGCGATCCCTATGGGGATACCCATGGCATTCTTCAAAGAAGCGGAGCAAGCAATCCTGAAATTTATATGGAACAATAAACGCCCACGGATAGCTAAAACAATTCTTGGGAAAAAGATGATGGGAGGCATCACCCTTCCCAACCTTAAACTCTACTACAAAGCGGTAACAATTAAAACAGCATGGTACTGGAACAAAAGCAGAACTGCAGACCAATGGAACAGGGTGGAATATCCCCACACACAACCTCAAATGTATGATCATCTAATCTTTGATAAAGGTGCAAGAAATGTGAAGTGGAGCAAGGAAAGCCTCTTTAACAAATGGTGCTGGCACAACTGGACAACCACATGCAAAAAAATGGGCTTAGAACTCGATCTGTCACCATGCACAAAAGTCAGATCAAAATGGATTAAAGACCTCAACATCAGACCACAAACCATAAGGTACATTGAAGACAAGGTAGGCAAAACCCTGCAGGATGTTGAAGATAAAGGTATCTTCAAAGATGACACGGAACTAAGCAATCTAGTAAAAACAGAGATCAACAAATGGGACTACATTAAACTAAAAAGCTTCTGCACCGCAAGAGATACAGTGACCAGAATACAAAGACTATCCACAGAATGGGAAAGGATATTTACACAATACCCATCAGATAAGGGGTTGATATCAAGGGTATATAAAGCACTGGTTGAACTCTACAAGAAGAAAACATCCAACCCCATCAAAAAATGGGGCGAAGAAATGAACAGAAACTTTACCAAGGAAGAGATACGAATGGCCAAAAGACACATGAAAAAGTGCTCTACATCACTAATCGTCAGAGAGATGCAGATCAAAACAACCATGAGATACCACCTCACACCACAGAGGCTAGCACACATCCAAAAGAACAAAAGCAACCGCTGTTGGAGAGGATGTGGGGAGAAAGGGACCCTTCTACACTGCTGGTGGGAATGCCGGCTAGTTCAGCCCTTTTGGAAAACAGTATGGACGACTCTCAAAAAACTTGAGGTTGAGCTCCCATTTGACCCAGCAATACCACTGCTGGGAATATATCCCAGAAAAGCCAAAAAGTATAGTCGAAGTGACATATGCACTTATATGTTCACCGCAGCACTGTTTACAATAGGCAGAATCTGGAAAAAACCCGAGTGCCCTAGAACAGATGACTGGTTGAAGAAACTCTGGTACATATATACAATGGAATACTATGCAGCTGTCAGAAAAAATGAGGTCATGACGTTTGCATATAAGTGGATCTACATGGAAAGTATCATGCTAAGTGAAATGAGTCAGAAAGAGAGAGACAGACATAGAAAGATTGCACTCATCTGTGGAATATAGAATAATAGACTATAAGACGAACACCCAAGAATAGTAGAAATAAGTACCAGGAGGTTGTCACCATGGCTTGGAGGCTGTTCTCTCATTCTGGGCAACTCAGAGAAGGGAACAGCAAGTAAAATGCGGTTGTTGGTCATGTGGGGGAAAGATGATGCGGGCCAAATATAGACTAGAGACTGAACGCAATGGCCACTCAACACCTTTATTGCAAACCACAACACCTAACCAGAGAGAGAGAACAAAAGGGAATTCCCTGCCATAGTGGCAGGGTGGGGTGGGGGGAGACGGGACTGGGAAGGGGGGGTGGGATGTTGGGTTTACTGGTGGTGGAGAATGGGCACTGGTGAAGGGATGGGTTATCAAACTTTGTGAGGGAGAAACATGAGCACAAAAATGTATAAATCTGTAACTGTACCCTCACGTTGACTCACTAATTAAAAATAAACTATTAATAAAAAAAAATAAAAAATTTTTAAAAAAAAATAGTCCTAGAGTGCTAATGCTACACAATCCATTGAGGAAGAAATTAGTCCTGACTGTTGATGTCCAATTTCAATGTTGGAGCTCTGTTACAGTTTCACTGGTATATCAGAATACGAATCCAGTTTAAAATCCGGGTTTTTTACAACACCCAAAAGGAGAGAGAGAACAAAAGGGAATGCCCTGCCACAGAGGCGGGGTGGGGTGGGGGATGGGATTGGGGGGTCGGAGGGATACTGGGATCATTGGTAGTGGAGAATGGGCACTGGTGGAGGGATGGGTACTCGAGCATTGTATGACTGAAACACAAGCATGAAAATATGTAAATCTGTAACTGTACCCTCATGGTGATTCACTAATTAAAAATAATTAAATAAAAAATAAAATAAAATAAAATAAAGTAAAAAAAAAATAAACCTCACTTTGGTGTAGAGAAATAAGTTCAGATGAGGACCTGTTCGTCATGGGAAAAATGTTAAAGAATACAATTCACCCAGGTATAGGGATACATTTGGAAACACACCTTTATCAGTTAAACTTAATTTAAGGCATGTTGACATGCATCCAGGGCCTAAGTTTTGTCATGTGAAATCATTCCCCTTTTGTCAAATACAGTCCCCCAGTTTTTATTTTGGACAACTCAAGTCATTCAACTTGAAATTTTTATGTTTTTGAATGCAATTGAAATTGGGAATTCACTGTTATGGTAACTGATCTGATGCTGTCTGGATTATTTGCCCAGACCAAACATAACCCAGGGTCATGGGAGATTGTCCCCTGGGTCCACAATTAAGTCAAAAACATCCCTACTAAGCTAATAGCAATTTCCCACTACAGAACAAGACTACGGTGGATATTTCAAACGTTCTGAAGCTTTCCAGTATTGTTGTGCATACAGGAACTAGTTACAGAATTGTATGTGTCAGGTGCTGTTGCCTTTAACCTCCGTGTGCATCTTTGTGCATTTTCTAATCAACACTTTCCTCAATACTCAAGTGAGAAACACAATTCTGTGAAGTTCTGGTATTTTATTTCCCCTCTGATTTTAGTGTGGGAGGTCATTCCTAGTGGTACCCAGGGTTTACTACTTGTTCTGTGCTCAGGGATCATTCCTGGTGGGAATTAGGAGGACCAGATGCGGCATGCTTACATGCTGTGCTATTTCTCGAGCCCTGTTTGTTTTAAATTTCAAAAGTCCAATTTGTATCTCTATATGAAAATAAGACTAATTGTAAACACCACCAATGTTCTGGGGTCGTTCTTATCATTTTGACTTTTTCTGGAGTTCATCGTTTATGCCATTCTCTCCTACTCTTCCAACAGCAAATGCTAGCCAGCTATCTTCAAAATTCTTAGGTTGGTTTCCTTTGAGCGTTGGCTTGTGTTTATCTTGGCTTCCCTGTCTTATGCCACAGCCTGGGAACTATCTTAAAATAATAAGAATCATGTACTTTTCTTTCCAACTTGCAGAGTCTGCTGTTTTTTGCTCTTGTTGCCAGATGTCTGTAACACTGTAGCACTGGCTTTTGTTGTTCATCAATTTGCTCAAGCAGGCACCAGTAACATCTCCATTGTGTGACTTGTTGTTACTGTTTTTAGCATATCGAATACACAACGGGTTACTTGGCAGGCTCTGCCATGCGGGCAGTATATTCTTGGTAGCTTGCTGGGCCCTCTGAGAGGGACAGAGGAATCGAATCCGGGTAGGCCTCGTGCAAGGCAAACACCCTACCTATCAACCCAGTAGAATTTTTTGGTTTTGTTTTTGCTAAGGTATTGGAGGCACACTGAGCTGTGCTAGGGGCTTACTCCTGGTTCTGTGCTCATGGATTACTCCCTCCTAAACAAAATGGTTCTTGATAATTTCTTTATTTATTGTTTTTCTTAAATTTGTTGACATACTTATAAAAGTGAACCATTTTAACAACCACTAAGTATAGTTGACGGTTAGCATACAATAAATAAATTAATAAAATGCACTTCTGAGAATGCTAAGGATTATATATTATTTAATTTCTAATGTTGTGTTTTGCAAATATGCACTACAACATTGTGTGTTGTATGTATGAAGAGGAAAAATCATGTCTACATGGTTGTCTCGTCTGGCAGAACTGGATAACGGGGTTCACGAGGAGAGGGTGCGAGAGTGATAGGGAGAGGGGATACAAACACACACACACACACACAGGTGAGCAAAAGCAAAAGAATACTTTATTGTAACTCCACAGCACTTATGTATTCTTAGGTTTCAATCCACTTGCTTCATGGCCTTAAGGTAAAACTAAAAGTAACTAATGGCACCCGGGGCAACTAGGGGAGATGACAGTAGACATCCAGAAGGCTGATCTATCTGTTCCTGTTGGCTAACCATTCTGCTCTTGTAAAAATGTTCCAGTCCTCCAGTTCTTGTAAAACGGCTTTTTCAACCTGTTTATGCGAATGTTTGACGACAAGCTATATGCTGAAGGCCCACTCACCACACATGGTCAGCACAATTAAATAGCAAAAGGAACAGAATCAGAAGGTAGCCAATTTTTTTTTCTCATTTTCAGTATGAAGGAATGCGGGGCTAGAGAGGTAGTGCATCAAGTGAAGTGCTTGTCTCACATTAAACAGACCTGGGTTCAATCCCTGGAACCATATATGGTCACCCAGCACCTCCAGTAATGCTCCCTGAGTACAGAGCCAGGAATTAGCCCTGAACACTAGTGGGTGTGTGGCCAAAAAAAAAAAAAAAAAAAACACAGGAAAAAACTTTAAACTATAAAGAAATGCACATTTGCTTAACATAACCAGGATGGGCTGAGAGATAGTAAACTGGTTTGAACCTGGGTATCACATAAGTCCGTGAACATCCTATTTCGAGCCTTGGAAGACAGGGGTGGCCCAGAAGTCCCCAACACTGCAGGGCTCCCGAGCTGTAACTGAATTCTTGGAACTTGAGGTGAAACCATCAGCTCAACTGGCCATGGTGGACCCCCAGACAGGCTAAGACTGTTGTGAGGCCCCACAAAATGAATCAATCGAATAACAGTGAGTGCTACTTTCAGTAATCTTTCGGAAAGAGAACAAAAGCCATGCACAGATAAGAACTTCCATACTATGACAGAAATCAGTTTTTATGTGGAACTAAGAACAAAAATCACAAAAACTATGTTGAATAATAAAAAACAGAATTAGGAGAGTTAAATACTTTATGGATTATTATTTGCTATTTTTATTAATGTATTAATCACAATCACAATCACAAAATCCCGTTGATCGTCGAATTTCTCGAGCGGTCCCAGTAACCTCTCCATTTTTTCTATCCCTGAGATTTTAGAAGCCTCTCACTACTCGGCCTTCCCAACGATGCTGCACTGGAGACTCTTTCAGGGTCAGGGAAAGGAGATCCAGCTTGTTACTGGCTTCAGCATATGAATACACCATGGGAAGCTTGCGAGGCTGTTCCATGTGGGCAGGAAGCTCTCAGTAGCTTGCTAGTTTCTCCCAGGGAGAAGTAGGTCATAAGATATCGCTTCTGGGAGCTTGCTTTTAAGTCTCTGGATGTTGGCCATTGATGGGATTACACACACCTGGGTTCCTCTGCCGGTACCTTCATGAGTGAGGCTTGTTGAACGTGTGGAGAGGGGCCTTGAGCATGGCTGTGGCTAGATTCCTGGTGGTCTTCGGCTGCCAAGAGCTCTGCTTGGGGCAAGGAGGGAAGCTGGAGCCCATCCCCTCCGAGGGGCCCCAGGGAAGACAGCCAGGCATGTGGGCAAGAGACTCTGTACTAATGTATTAATAAATATTAAAAAATACATTTTATAGAAATTAAACCAGAGTTGTTAAATTAAATAAAATTTTGAACCAGTACATTTAAGTCAAATTCAGCAACTCAAAAGTTCTTTTAACAAATATTATGAGAACATCTGGATATCTATGTAGAAAGTCATTATCCCACACTAATAGGTGTCCATAAGCAAATATTACTTTGAGGTGGACTGCAAATATAAAATAAATTAGCATCATAGAATTAAACCGCTAAGCACAAACTATAAAGTCTCTATAAGCCAAAAATAAAAGAGGATCTTCCTGTCTTGAGTGCTTAAACTCATTTTAGGGGTGTTCCCAGTAGTGCTCAGGAGTCACTCTTAGCCACAGGGATCATTTAGTGATACTCTGACAATCAGGCCAAATTGCTCATTGCTTGCACCCAGGGGTTCTGCTAAACAACAGGGGACACACAGTGGTGTTCTCAAAAGCATCAGATTAGTAAGCCACATAAAAACTTTAAAGTGATTGTTATTCTGCCAACTAAATATATCTTAGCTGAGTGTTTTCAAGATGTAAACAATTCTATATAAGATCAGGACTTGAGCAAACAAACATAAAATTCACTGAAATCAGCTCAGTATCATTCACTTATTCTCTGAAGAGAAATTCAGTTGAATTCATAGTCATTACTGAGATGAAAATCTCAGCTATTAGTTTCTCTGTATTATGGATTTTTGAAAATATATGGTTGCTCTATATGAAAAAAATTGAGGTGTTAATTAACTTTAGCAAGTTAAAGGTTGTCCTATTTATATTAAATGCACATTTTACCTGTAAACTGAAATATCATGCAATTATGTTTCAGCAATCTATTACCTCTTTAACTATTCAATTTTTACAATGAACAGCTAAAATCAAGATAGAGCATACTTATTCATAAATAATATTAATGATATAGCCAAAGTATTGTAAAACACATTTCAAAATATAGGTAAATTGGCAAATAAATTTATTTTAATAACTTTAAATCACACATATTAATAATGTTAATAGACTTAAATAATTACTTTTTGCACAATAGTTTCTGGTGAATAGTGAAATTATAAATAACTAGATAGGGGATTGGAGCGATAGCACAGCGGGTAGGGCGTTTGCCTTACACGCAACCAACCTGGGTTCAATTCACAGCATCCCATATGGTCCCCTTAGCTCCGCCAGGAGTAATTCCTGAGTGCAGAGACAGGAATAACCTCTGTGCATTGCCAGGTGACCCAAAAAGCAAAAAAAAAAAAAAAAAAAAAAAAAGAAAGAAAGAAAGAAAGAAAGACTAGATATCCAAGTGTGAAAGTGTGACTTTCCTACGCAGCCTCAAAAGAAATGTGTATCAGTCTCAGGTTGATCCCTACTACTGGATTTTTCTCACCCCCATGTCCTACCAGGGGTGATCCCTGAGCATCGTCAGGAATAAGTCTGAAGCACCAATGCGTGTTACCCTCCCCCACCCAATAAACTTATAAAATCAAACATAAAAAGACCTAATGATATGATACTTCAAACTGTTTAAGAAGGAAAAAAAAACAAAAAAATGCCATATACATTCTAGAAGCATATTCTATGGGAAGGTTGAAGCTGTTTTTCATGTTATTATCTTTAATCCTTGCTGCTGTATTAGGTAAACATTCTTACCCCAAATTTGCATCTGAAGAGCTAAGAGATTTAACTTTCAGTTACCTTCCTAGAATCCCAATAGCATGTCAAAGGTTAGTTATGATGATTCAATATCCTGTTATTTCACTATAAAATACCACCTAATTTCCATGTCACTTCAGTTAGCTTTGAAAAGAGTGCTCTAATTTTTATGATAATCCTTGATCAAAATTTTCTCTAATGTATTGCTAGACCATATTTTCCTTTAACTTTCTTAGCAAATACTTTTCATTCATCATAGATACATTTTTTGAGCTTCATTTCATCTTTGTATCATCCAACAACATTCCACAGTTTTTTTTCAAGATTATTTTCTATAAATGACAAGGTTCACAGCAAAATTAAGAGGAAGGTAGAGAGTTTGTTTCATACAGTTTTCCCCTAACATGTACATAGCCAACAATCCTTACTAGAGTAACACATTTCTTATAAATGTTATTTTGGAGAGGGATGAGAGACAGACACTGGATGAGAGTGCTTACTCCTGAGTCTACTGAAAAAAATCACTTCCAGAAGGTCTTAGAGATGTACAGGACCATAACCAGGCCACAGAGAAGGTAAGTGCTTGAGCTGCTGTACTATCTCTCTGGCCTAAATGATAATACCATTTAGATAAACATTCTTCTCTTTAAATTTCTTCTTTTACTCCTGTGTTATTTAAATGTATGTAATTTATCCTACATTATTAAGATTTTCCAATTAATTTTACTATTTTCTAGCTTAATTTCATTATTACATAAAGCACACTCTGCATGTTTCCTATTATCTTAGATTTGTTATAGTATATTTTATGGCTAGGCATGTGGTCTATATTGGTGAATGTCTCAAGTGACCTTGAAAAGAATGTTAGTCTTCGTTGATTGGATGAAGTAGTATCTAGATGCCTTTATATAAAGTCAATTGCTGTAAAGCATGTAAATGTCCTTACTGATTTTCTGTCTGCTGAGTTTCTATCTGTCTATTTTAAGAGAGGGTGAAAGTCTCCAGTGACAAAGGATTCATTTAGTTCTTCTTGCATTTCTTCCAGTTTTTGCCTCCACAGCTTGATGTTCTACTCTCAGGCAAAGATATATTAAGGACTATTTCATCTTCTGAAGAGAGCATCCACTTAACATCATCTTCTTGCACTGGTATTTGCACTTGGTCTGTTTCCTCTGAGATTCCCACATATACACTATGTCCTCCATCATGTGACCCACATTCCCACATGCCCTTCTTGATCCCTGATAATTTTCCTTCAAAGTTTGTCAGAAATTGGTATATATATGTATATATATACACTTTTGTTTTTTAATTTGTTAGCACAAAATATTTTTCTCTTATTAAAATTAACAAAAATTTTTTTTAAATTTTCTTTTAAGGCACATGCATATCAAATTAGTCAACATATAGTTGGGTTCTATTTTTAATTCTTCTCTGTCAATCTTTTATTTAAATGACATACATTTGGGCCACGGCTGGAACAATAGCATAGCGGGTAGGGCGTTTGCCTTATACACGGCCGACACAGTTTTGATTCCTCAGTCCCTCTCCGAGAGCCTGGCAAGCTACCAAGAGTATCTCACCTTCAGAGTCTGGCAAGCCACCCATGGCATATTTGATATGCCAAAAACAGTAACAACAAGTCTCACAATGGAGACGTTATGGTGCCTGCTAGAGCAAATCAATGAGCAATGGGATGACAGTGAGTGACACTGACAGTGACATTTGGGCCATAGAAGTTCAAAGTTAGGTGTAATGGTGGTGGCATTGGTGTCTGAATATTAAATGCAATCAAATATTATAAACTACTTTATAAAATTTAAAATGATTAAAAAGTTCAAGGAGATCTTCACCTACTTGGATTCCTGGCTACTCAATACATGTCTGTTTTCTATTGGCTGTCTATGTTCTTTGTTTTTTATTTCTAATTTCATTTTTCACTTTTTTCTGCTTTTTGTAGTTTTAAGTTAGGCATTACATGATCTCATTTTTGTTTCCTTTCTGAACATATTGGCTTTTTTATAAAACATATTTTTTGGTAGTTGCTTTAAAGTTTACAATACACACTTATAGTAAAACTAAGTTTAGTTTCAAATAATATTACTCCAGTCTACAGATGGTGTGGGTAGCCTATAATAACAAAATAATCACATTTCTCCAATCTGTCTCTTATATCGTTGATACAATTCATTTAGCCGTATATTAATATAGATGCAGGATATATACGTAAACATATGTGATCTAATACTGTTCTTACATGAGAATAATCTTATGGCTAATTTTGAAGGATATCCATTTCCAGAAGCATTTTTATCGAGTTTTCTGTTTTACTAGCACATATGTTTAGTCTTGGCAAATAGGTAATGATTTATCAAGATGCAAAACATATGGCAAAACAATCAGTTCATAGGCTAGACCACGCAAGGCTGAACCATGCACTGCAGCAGTTGTGAACTTGTGCCCATAGCCGTCTGATTTTTTTTTTAATTTTGGGCAGACCTGTGACAGAGTCGAGATATCAGGACTTCTTCTGGAACATTCCCTCGTGGGAGCCTTCGATCCAGGCTGGGAACCATGTCCATCTGCTGAGAGTAGAAATCAGAAGCCTCTCATCAGCCGTTGGGCATACACACTTTTTCTTCAAGGCACAAAAATCTGTACCCAGGTTTTTTTGACATCTTCCCTCTAAACTGTCCGTGATCTGGGCCCTGAGAGTGGTGAAGACTGTGTGGTTCGGCTCTATGGCCTGCCCTGGTCCCAGTCAATTGTGTTGATCAGGATTGCTTTTCCAACTGTGCCGTTCATGGTAAGGTCTCAGGTGATTATTTTAGTGGCCCTAGAGAGGTCAGGCAGCGTGGAGCCTTTATTGAACCTGAATCAGGAATTCCTATCCTGTTGGTCCTAAAAAAGGACAGGGGAAGCTTGGGGTACTCTCCAGTCTCACAGAACCAAGCTGACTTGACTGTTGAAAAACAACATTGTAAACAGCACCAATCACACCAACCTTAGCTTAGTGACTCTGAAGACCTATGTTGGTTACACACTGAGGAAATTGTTCAGTCCTTCTCAGCCTATGAAATTATATCAAACAGAAACACGTTATTTTTGGAGTCTGAGGGCAAGATTATAGGGGAAATTTTTCTGCATTGTGCTTCATGAGAGTTCACTGATATGATGCTAGAGAAGCACCAGAGACAATGAGAAGAGAGGTTCATTCGTGTGTTTCAGGAAAAAAAAGATCAGATTCACACCCCCTCCATAGCTCATGATTGTGTAGCAGCTAGCATCCTAGATTGGTCTGGCATTCAGGACACAGATGGCATTGTCAAAGCAGGCCTCAGTATCACGAGTCCTGGTGCCCACAGGGCAGGTGCCAGGGGCTCTGAGGATTACAGCAGGTTCAGTCACAGTTAAGGCTTCACCATCAATGATTTTGGGATGACCTCAGCTCCTGTATTTCAGGAAGGGATGATCACACATCTGGAGATGGAAAAGTCTGAGTCTATAGTACCACTGGATATTATGTTCACCTGATGTTGGCTTCCATCCAAAGCCACTGATAGTGATATTTGCAACTTCTCTGCACTCAATCCAGGGTGAGTCCATATTGGCACAGGACCTGATAGAAGAAGGACAGATGTTGAGTTTGCCACTCTTGAAGAAGCCAGCAATGTCCAATGACTGAACCAGTATTCATCACTTAAAAATAGAACTCTTATTGGATTCCACAACAGGGAGGCAGCCTTGGGGCATTTAGCGGCCAGAGCTGTAAGGCCTGGGGGGGGGGACACTGTGGCCTTTGATACAGGCTGTGAATGGCTGTTGCAGGGCGGTCTACAGTTGCCAGAACAGCCTGTGTGGAATTGAATGGTTGTGTAAGAAAAACTCGAGTCATCTCAATTAAATTTTCACATGCAGCCAAGAAGCAGTTATTTTTCTAGAGCAGCATTTCCCAGTTGAGTGTGTGACCCCTGAGGGACCCCAGGATATCCCAAGGAAGTCACAAATAAAAACTACTTAAATGGCAGTCCTCACCTTGAGGCTGAAGATGAAAACCATCTTGAAAACCAGAAGACAAAGGGCCCCCTGGCAGGAAACAAGAGTGGAAGAGTCTGGTCAGAAGAAAAGTTTCGAACACTGCTGTAGAGGAAGCTGTGGGGCACATTTGGAACCAGGAGCTTGTAAAATCTGAATTTAAAAAATGAACTCTTCCCGGGCCTGAGCGATAATACCCAGGGTAGGACTGCATACAGCATCCCGTATAGTCTTCCTAGTACCACCAGGGGTAATTCAGAGTTCAGAGCCAGCAGTAACCTCAGAGCATGGTCGGGTGTGACCACAAAACAAATAAATAAGCAAAAGAACAAAATGACCTCTTCAGTGTTTTCACATGGACGCTAACTTTAATACAATATTGAGTCAACTAAACTGTCTTCAGCTTTAATCACTGAACAGTGTGGTAGTGTACTTTGAAGTGTTGTTGCACTGTAGCACTGTTGTCTCGTTGTTCATCGATTTGCTCGAGTAGGCACCGGTAACATCTCCATTGTGAGACTTGTTGTTACTGTTTTTGGCATATCAAATATGCCACAGGTAGCTTGCCAGCCTCAGCCATGCGGGTGAAATACTCTCAGTAGCTTGCCTGGCTCTCCGAGAGGGACAGAGAAATCGAACCTGGGTCAGCTGCATGCAAGGCAAATAAATGCCCTACCTGTTGTGCTATTGCTCCAGCCCCTCGAAGTGTCATTATCTGAGTTAAACGTGTTTGAAGTGTTGAGTGTGCCACGTATACGCAACATCACCAAGAATATATTGAGGAATATATGCTCTTTTTCAAAACTCAAGAGGCTAGACCCCTAATTCAAAGAGGAACATTTCTCATATTTGTTCATTCTAGTTTATTTTCGTCCAAAATATTTTAGATATATAGAATAATAGGACAAGGGAAAAAAAGGTATCAAGGAGGGGAAAACCTACTTGGAACATCGTCTGTAGAACTAAAGGTAGGGAAAGAAAGAAATGGAAGGGGGGAGCAAGAAGAGGAGGGTGGGCGGAACTAGGGGTGGGGCGGGATGAAGCAGACATTTCTGCCAACAGTGAATCGGGTATCTTTCTCACCACATCCCACCAACACTTGTTATTTCCAGACTTTTGGATATTCTTCTGGGTGTGAAATATTGAATTATTGTTTTGATTTTCATTTTCTTAGGAAGTGATCATGATGAACACTTTTCCACGTGCCTTCCTTGTATCTTCTTAGAGGAAGTGTCTATTCATCTCTTCCATATTTTTGAATGGGGATACTAGACATTTTGTAATCAAGTCCACCTAAAGTTCCATTCGTGTTGATGCAAAGTTACAATTTTATCTTTTTACATAAATAAATAAATAGTATTACATTACTTTTATTTCTTGACTTTTTAGAAATCTTAAGCTATATTTATAGACTTAACTAAACATAAATAGAATAAACACAAACATAATAGTGCCATGTACCTAATCCATTCTTTTTTATTTTCTTTCAACACTACAAATACTTTTAAAGATCCAACATCATGTGTCCTCTTATGTTCTTTGTCTTTATCTAGTTGACATTTGATCTATGTGACTTTCTTTTTAAGCTATCTAACCATTTTGGAAAAATGTTAAAAATTACCAGAATATATAAATTTAGAATTAACTTTGATTTATATTTTTTGTTACATTTTATACATGTCATGATAAATAATGTTCAGGAAATCATTACCTTTTATATAATGTATACAAATTCGTACTTGTTGCATAATATTAACATTCATACTTGTTACGTAATGTATAATTTCCTTCCAGTTCCATGTACTGAAAACCTATCTTTTATTATGGCTATATTTTTATATAACTTTTAAAGAACTAATTAAAGTTAAAGAAGATTATATAGGGAAACTGATCACTGCTAAAATCCATGTTCTTATAGCTATCAGAGTGTTTGCTCTCACTCCTTTGAACAAAGGATCATTTTAGCAAACATCAAGATGACAGCAAGATAAAAGCCACAAGAAAATCCTTCAGAATAAAGCCTACATTGCGAGCACCTTGATCTTGGACTTCCAAGTCTCTGAAATTGCAAGAAAATTTTTTTTTAGTTAATTCACCTAGTCTTTGGTAGGTATTATGGCAGCTTATACTAAAAAAAATGCATTTAAAAAAAAATCACTGTTTCTTATTAAACCAGTGGCCACGAATCAACTCATATTCATTTAGTTACATAAAAAATTTTGATAGTATAAATTGGATCTCTTGGAATTGGACCTCAAGGGACCCAGCCCTGGCAGCCGATCTCTACTACCCAACCGCCACCATGCTCCAGGCTGCTTTCCACATGCTTGGGCCAAGCCTCACGCATGAGCAAAGTCCCACGCATGAGCAAAGTCCCATGCATGAGCAAAGTCCCATTGAACTCAGGTAATGAGGCACTTTGCGATCTTGTCTCTGGGCTCAAGGGGACCTGGGAGCAGAGATCCTCTGCCTGCTTCCCCCAATCTCTGGTGACCCAGGGGTCACACCCATAAGCCACCTCCTGCTGACACCAGATAGTCTCCTCATCACCACCCTCCAGAACTCACGGTGGCTTCTCCCAGAAGGGAGCATGAATTGAGACTCCCATAGCCATGCCACCGGACTCTGAGCCAGAGGCTGTTTGTACTCGGGAAGCCCCAGAGTGGGGCAGGTGAGAGCCCTCCCTGCCCCAAGGGACCCAGCCCCAGCAGCCGACCTCCACTACCTAACCAACGCCACGCTCCAGGCCACTTTCCACACGCTCGTGCAGAGCCTCACACATGAGTGAACATATCCTGGACCATGCAGTCGCTTCACCGCATCATCATAGAGGGAAATAAATATATATGCCTCTTGGAGAGCCCGGCAAGCAACTGAGAGTATCCCGCCCATGTGGAAGTGCCTGGCAAGCTTCCCATGGCATTTTCGATATGCTAAAAACAGTAACAATGACACCTCATTCCCCTGACCCTGAAAGAGCCTCTAATTATTGGGGAAGATGAGTAAGGAGAGGCTGCTAATATCTCAGGGCTGGGACAAATGGAGACGTTACCGGCACCCGCTCGAGTAAATAGATGAACAACGGGATGACAGTGATACAGTAATACAGCATAAATTGAGAGACTTATTTTTTTTACTCTTTCTCAGAATTGAGGGAAGCAAGTTTGTTTCACAGATGGGCTTTGTTGTTCATAGTACATTTGATATTACAAAAAATAGACTTAAATATTGTTCCCTGGTCAAAACTGGCAGTTATGCACAGTATTTTCTTATTTTAAGCATGGAAAGTGTAATTTTAATTTCCTCCTTTGAGTTGATAGGCTAAAAATCATTTGTGATGGACACATCTGAGGTAAATTGAAAAAATTAACATAATGCATATAATTTAACAAAAATCCAATTAAGTCTATAGACCTTTATAAATAGAGGAACATATGTTTCTATGGCAAATTTTTAAGAATTATTCTTACACCTATTTGTTAGTAAGAGTTCATTTGCCCTATAGTCAAACTAATAAATTTGTGAAAGACATGCGCAAAACACTATATAAATTGAATTTTGGTCTTTTTTCTTAGACTTAATATTTTCTTAGCAAAATGCATCTCAAATAATTTTGTATACATAATGCTATTTCTTTGAAGTCTGAAAGAAAACATTTTCTGTATTTCAAACATATTTTAAACAATTTCAAGGAACAAACATTTTAGGAAAAAACAATTTCTAAGAACAAATGTATATTTTATTACTATGGTTTTCTAAGTTTGTTTGATTTATATGCTTCACTATCACTGTCACTGTCATACCATTATTCATCAATGATGAATACCATTATTGCTCCAGCGGGTGCCAGTAACATCTCCATTCATCCTAGTCCTGAGATTTTAGCAGCCTCTCTTTACTCGTCCTTCCCAACAGTGCTGCATTGGAGGCTGTTTCAGGTTCAGGGGAATGAGACCCATCATTGTTACTATTTTTGGCATAATGAATATTTCTATGCTTATATTCATGGAGCAAGCAGATATCATTGAGCTGCACTAGCTCGAGACAGGGACAAATGGAGACGTTACTGGTGCCCGATTGAGCAAATCAAGGATCAACGGGACTACAAGGGAAGTGCTCAGCGAGTTCCTTATGATTTTAGGAACAAAATGAGGTTAACTTTCTTCAAGACAAGAGCCTTAATGCCCTTATTTTCTTTCTGGTCCAAACCCACAAATATTTTAAAAGTGAGCATTCCAGGCAGTCCAGACAAATATCACGCTTCCACATTTCATTAGGTAACCAAATGTGGCTTCTTCTATATCAGTATTTGGTTTTTAAGAAGAATCAGCAGTTCAATGGGAAACAATTGGAGGAATTTTCTCCAGAGATATAATACTGAGCCATTTTCAAGTCTCCAAATCCTAGGGTTTGAAAAGGATAGTGTCTGATTTGTGGCAGTTGCTTATTTGTGTCATATAATTACTCACCCTTGTAAAATTAAGACTGTATTTGAGGGAGATATCACTAAATAAATCTTTAACTAACAATTTTTTTTGCATACTAGATAGCAAAATATTTAGTTTCACACACACACACTCACACACACAAATCTTTGGCTCTATATTCCTCAGAGGAGCATTTTTAAAATCCACATACAAAAATATTTCTATTTACATTGGATCATTGAGAACTGTGGACTACAGCTACATCTAACTTCAAAGGAGTCTAGTAAAATATAACTTCTTTGAAATCATAGTGGTGAGGATAGTTGTTAGGTCAGTATTGTCTGTCATACTTGTTCATAACAAATAATTAACTAACATTAGAAATATTACTAAGAAGGAAGAGGAAATTGAAGGAAGAGAAATCAGGTTGTTCATAAACACAGCAGAAGCAGGCTATGTTGAAAGAGTACATGAAACAGATGCATAATCCATTGTATGATTCATAATTTCTTTCATAAAAATAATTAAATCAGAATATGCAAATGAAACTTCAAATTGCTGTAAAATATTGGTATCTATATGATATTTACACAACTGAAAGCATTCTTATTGCAAATAGCTTCAATATAGCTAGAAGAATCTTTGACATGTGTTTATAATCTTTAAGTATAAATGTAAATTAGTTTCAGTGCTTAAACTATACTTAAAATTAAGTTCAATTCACCCTAAAATATTAAAGACTGCATACATATATTTCAAGTACTGAAAATTTTAACATCTGTAATTCTATTCTATTAGAATTCCCAGCAATAACTAGCAAGTAAGCATTTTTGATGTCCTGAGTTACATAAATCCATGGACATATTTTGTCTGATGCATTACATTTCTATGTTGCAAAAAAAGCATTTTATATTAACCCACTAATTATGTAGATCCCTCACTAATTATTTAGTCCTACCACCAGAAGTGATTTCTTGACCAGGGAGTCAGAAGTTAGCCATAAGTACCACCAGGTGGGGCCCAAATATCCATTCCCTTCCCCCACTGCCACACCCTTGTACACATTCTACTATATGTTAGGATACTATATAGAGGTGTCCTGTAGTCCATATAGAAAGATGGGCAATAAAATATACAGTATCATAATAAAATAAAAATAAATAAGTAAAAATATATGATTTTAATCAATTTTCATTGTAAGAAGTTGAGGGTCACATCACTGATAAATCTAGCTTAATTTGGTGATAATTGAAATGAAACGTTCGTATCCTTTTGGAGCCAGAGCAATGGTACAATGGCTAGGACGCTTGTCTTGCATGTGGCCAACTTGCATGTGTCTTGCATGTGGTTCAGACTCTGAGAACTCCCAGGAGTAATTCCTGAGTGCAGAGGCAGGAGTAGCCCCTGAGCATTTCTGGGAATGGCCCCAACGCCATTTTCTATTAGAAAAAAATAAACGTTTTCTTAGGATAATAGGAAAATGCTATACAAATTTTTAGATTACTCATTCCTCCCATGATAACCTGCCTCCTTCATTGTGTAGCTATTGCTAAGAAATTATACAATAGGCAATTTCATAACAAAAATTGTGTGAGTCTGCTATCTTTTTATTACATTTGCCTGTTACATTTCAATAATTTTGTTTTTAGTTTGATGAAACAATCTCTGTTAAATATTTTGAATATTTCTGAAATTGTTGATGGTTGTAAATTAAAATTGGATTAGTGAATGAGAAACTAAGAAGTGAATAGTGAAGGGGATTGAAGGTCTGGACTGATAAAGGGTAAAATTAATTGGCATGTAACTGAGAGTCTAAGAATAAGCTTTTTAATTACCAGTAAAGGGAGGAGACACTGACTCAAGTATGATTTTGGACTGATGCCACCCATATTTTTGATTATATATCTAGTGAAGACTCAATTATTCATGCTAATGGACTCTGTGGATAATTGAAAATAATTTATTACTAAAGCAATGAAATACATTTTTGTACTTACAAAAGAATATGATGGCCTAATGTGCTAGAAATTCAAAATACATCAAAATATTAAAATATATCTTGACAATATTCCTTAAGATAAATTTAAAATTATGTATGTATGTGTATATATACATATATATATGCACACTTTATGTTTTTCTCTCCCCAAGTATATATATAGATCTTTTTATATATTTCTTAGCTTCAAAAGGCTAGATATATTTTACTGCTGAGTGATAAATAGTATTAAACTAAGCTGTTCTAAATCTTTCTTAATATTTCATTCATAAATATTTTAGCAAACTTATCAGAGTCACCAACCTTTTACTGATAATCAGTAACCATTTTAGTTTATTTATTTAATTAAGAAAAAGTAACATCAAGTTCAAAACTTTGTTAGTGAACAACCTTTAGGGGGAAAATCCTTGACATTAAGGAGTTTTTGCTTTGAATAAAAAATGATACTACAAACAAATGAAGAAAATCCATTTAGACAGCTACCCGAAACATATGTACATTTGTATATAGGAATAACATATGAACTTTTGGAATAGACAACTTCAGTAGATTTAGTGTATTGCAATGATGAGATGGAGAAGTGCCTTATCTGTTTACATTGCATTATTTATTTAGTGGGGCTCCCCAAGCAGTGCTCAGATGCCTCATGGATCTATCCCTCTCAGCGGAATTCAGACAACCAGACCAGAACAGTATACGATTTAAGATGCGTGCAACTGATCTCAACTGACAATTTTCTTTATGGACTAAATCACAACCACTTATAAAAACACAGAAGTTAAGGGAGATCGTGGTCTGCAGGAAAGAGAATGACCGTGTATGGGTTCCCATTCCCTGCCTGAAGTCATCCCAGAGCACAAAGTCAGGAGTAAGACCTGAACACCACCTTGTTCTCTTTGTTAAAGAAATTAACAACAATAAAAGTAGTACAAAGTTAATTGCAACTGTTCCTTACTGAAGAAATGTGTTAGACATTAAATATTTAAGCATAAATTCATTTTATTCTAAATTATGCAAGTAACAACTATGTTTGCCTTGTGTTTTGTGAATTCAATAAAACTTTCGTCTGAGCAATATCCTTGCACAGTGCTTCGACACTAGTACATTCTTAGTTCATTATCATTGTTCCATGGTCCATTTCTCAAATTCAGGGGAAACAGACATATTTTTAAGGAAAGCAAGTTAAGAAAATTTAACATGCATTTTTTTCATTTATTTTTTCATTTCTTTTCTTTTTTTTTTAAATTTTTTCCTTTTGTTTTGTTTTTGGATCACACCAAACAGAACTTTAGTCCTCAATCTTATCCCTTGAGTTTGATGATCCCTTTACTCAGGGCTCACTGGTGCTCAGGGAACCATACGGGATGCTAGGCATCGAACCAGAGTTAGCTGTGTGTGCAAGGCCAGCATTCTCCCTGATGTACTATTTTTCCAGTTGCTAAACCTGTGTGTTTTTTTTTAAGAAAAGCATTATAAGATTTGGAAATGATAACCTACTAAGATTTATAATTATATGTCAGATTGATCATACTATTTGTAATACATATGTGTGTGCATTTTTCATAAATATATTTTTATTATCTGATATGATATAAATAATATATTCCAAATACACATGTATAGTGAGTATACTCATATATAAGTGCTAAGCAAATTTATTGAATGATGCTATATATTTACTTATACAAAATAAAAAGACATGGGTCGCATATATTACATACGAAAAATAAAATTGCTTAGTAGACATGATTAATAAATTCACTTTATCACGTGAACATATATATATCTGTCTGTGCATCTTCAAAGGTGTGAAATGGAAAGTGGTATGGCCCTATCTCATTAAGCGGTTTTTCATAGGTAATTTCCATTATTAGAATTTACTTAGAAAGTGTTCCAGTTAGTTAAGACAGCAAAATTTGAAAAAAAATTCTCCTTGACTTTCCCACTGAATAACAAGAGCTGCATATCATCTAAGTGCTCATCAAAGCCCTACCCAACATACGTCATCTGCAGCATCACTTTCCCCTCTTCCCAGGCAATTCAGAAACAAAGTCTAGTCATAATAGGAGCATGACAAATTGAGTTTAACCTTTGTTTACTGAAGCTACCAGAGAGTGTCCTCTCATAGCTGAATATTACAATTTCTATGCCACACCAAATTATATAGCAACATGTATTCAAGACATTGAACAAATTGAATTGGAAAAAATCATAAATGCATTAATGAGTAAATATTTGTACACCAGTTGGAAGCTATTCAATAAAAACTTAATATAGTTACCACAGATGAAACTTCAATTATAAGTTTACATTTCAGAAAGTCAATGTATACCAATGACTGTTAAAAATAAAATCAAACAGTATGTGCTTTCTCAAAGCTGTCCCATAAAATGTTATTGGGTATATAAAGAAAATATATTGCCTTTCATTTATTCCCTCTATATGGAAAAATTTTCCTCTTACTGAGAGCAATTCCTTTAAGATTTTCTTCCAAAAAATTACCTCTAAGGACTTGGACAGATTGCATTGCAGGCGATTAAGTCTCAGAATATAAATATATTTTGAAATATTGCAAAACAAGTAAAACTCTGAACAGCAGCAAAATCACACAGTAAAAAGCTGTATTGACTTACGGCCTTATGGACTATAAAATAGATATAATAGCATGCTCCAAAGATTGAAAATTTTAATCCTGTTGACTTTTTGGTATCACTTCAATGGAATGCAAGTTTAAGCAGCCTTGGACAGTAAATACTGTCATCCAATTCATAGGAATATACAGGCTGTATTTTTGGAAAGCTTTATTGGGAAAACAGAAAAACATAATTTAGATGAAATTCTATACTGTAATAAAAATATCTGATATTATAACTGCCTATGACTACTGAGTCAATGATTATTTTAGGTACTTGTTTTTGGTGTCTTAAATGGTATAAACCATATGCAGATAAGACGAGACTGTTCAGGTTAGTTATTAGTTTTGCAAAGCGAGGTAGAACATGTTAATCCTCTCCCACTTTTTAATTTGCAAGTGTGTTCTCAGACATTTTACTTTATTTAGATTTGATTCTTTACTAGCTTGCTGAATATTTATAAGTAATGCATATAATTATTGATGGTTTGAAATACAGTTTTAGTTAAAAATAATCATAAGGAAGTTGTTTGCTTTTCTTGATTTGGTTATGAAAGGCTTAAGAAGGGAGTGAGGAAAACATGGCCAGTTTATGTGCTTTTGTTTTTTTTTTTTCATTTGTATTAGTATTATTTGCTTTGTAATTCCCAGGATCAAACCATGGACCTCAATATACTGATGATTGTTCAAAGGATTTAATCTGTCTAAAATAGTTTTCTAGCATTAAGATGATTACAGTACTACTATTTATTATGAATCATCATTTTCTTTCAGAAAAAAAATAGCTGCTACTTAACAACAAAAATGGGTTTGTTAACATTTACCATTTTAATTGATGGTTAAGTATAGCATTGTTAAAATTTAAACCATTGCAATGAATCACAAGAGTCCTATTAGTTTCTAATCTGCAGTAATTAAGGAAGTGTTTTAAATCAGCGCATCCATTTATGTACCAATGTATTGCTTTTTTATTTCTATATTTAGATTTTTGAATAACATGATTCTGCAAACAGGAGAAAATGCATTTCTACTTTGGGGCGAGGACCAAAAAAGTACTGGCAACTGCATGCTAAATCAGTATACTCAACTATATAACAGAAATAACTCTAGAAGCAGGTGAATAATCAAGTTTCATTCATAAATAGTTGAAACTGAAAGCACATAGATTATGGCACTGAGGCGTTAGACCTCCTGCAAGGTACATGTTTATTGTATAAAAGTCCCAAGAGTAATGTCTTACAGAGCTCTTGGCATCTGGTTTATAAATAATATAAACAAAAAATGTTTCTCTATAAAATTTATAGAAGAGGAACAAATAAAACATTCTCATATTTAATCATCCTTTCTTGCATCAAAAGAACAGTTGAAATTGTCCCTTTCTACCAATAATTGTAAAAATGTAGGTCATATTCTGAAATAAAATATAAGTACTCAGAAATATTTACAAACTTTAAAAAGTTTATCACAAATATGACAATATTTGTGGCAGAACTGGAATTCAAAGATAATCTGTTACATAGGTAATTGAAAACTCAATTCCTTCCCAAATTTAAAATCTTATATTTTATAATCAACTCTTAATATTTGTTATTTTCCATATACTCACTAATGGAGAGTTTACAAAGAAAAATATGCTACAAAATTACACGTAAAATTTCTACAGAATTTTTTGTCGTTCTGATAAATTTTAGTGAGCCACGAATAACAAATTTTTCTGTAAAATCAGTTTTGGAATGTAGAATTGGAAAATTAGTCATATCTTTTATATATCTAAAGGCTAATAATAAAGAGACTCAGTCAATTTTCTCCTTTTCTTTTAATGTTTTCTACTTAGAAATAAATATTTTTTAATAAACCTATTTAGGTGAGATTAGAAGCTTGGGAAAAGTTGGAACCAGGGAACATTCAGAACCCAGCATGCCTTGCATCTCTGAAGGAAGTGGTGTCATACCTCCAGCAGAAAGCGAAGTAATATTCCTTTTCGCCAACAGTTGAGACAATGAATCAATGCCATACCTGTGCATGTGTGCAAAATTACCATATTACTCACCTAAACCCTTCCTTATAAAATTCCCTGAAAAATATATTTAACTTGGTATAGCATTTACAACAAAGAAGTACATGTATGAGACAGTATTCCAATTATCTTCATGTTGCTGCTTCTGAATGAACTCATTTTGTATTTTTAAGTCAGTTTTTCATTTTTTTTAATTTGAGAAATCTTTTGTCCTCACTTAGAGAATGATATTTATGAATATAATAAATAAAACACAAAATATCAAAACAATAAAAGAAAGAAAAGTAACATAAATATTTTGTATTAATAATAATAAATAATAAAAATAAAAATGAAAAATAATTATTATTTTTATAAATAATACATGAAAAAGGAACTTCAGATAACACCTACTTGAAAAGAAATAAAGAAATTACACAATTGAAAAATTAAAAAATGAGTACTGCTTCATTTGATAAGTGTACCAAGGATTTTATTGTGTACTTGATGTTTGACTAAGACCGGTGTCAATAGAGTTGAAAAGACATCCCAGGACTATTAGTAGCTCACCAACAGTAAAATAGAGTAAATTACTTATAACCAAAATGAAAATTTCCTTTTTTTATTTGGAGAGAACTTCTGAGCAGAGCTCTATTGGCCCTGGTGTCACTGTTAGCGGTACTTAAAAAAGGAGATGGAAGAGAACTTGATAGAGGTTCCCCTACTTATTTAGCCTACCAACACATTTTATATAATAATAATAATAATAATAATAATTAATGCACTGTTTCCTGAGAACATACTTTCCTTAAGCAAGTATCTCAGAAAGCTACTACCACCCAAAAATATCAGTCCAGCAGTCTTTTCCCCACTACCAGTGCTCATCGCTTTCCAGGGCACACGTGGTGATGGTAGGCAAAAAAGCATGAAGTTTAGTAGAACCTTGGATATGTGAGGGATGCAGCTCTGACTGCTGAGCTGACTTCCTGGACCCAGCAAATATCCCTTTTATGTGAAGATAGATATGCATATAGCTATAGTATACTTGTATGATATAGTTAGAGATGCAATGATATATGTCACTTGAGCATTAGCAATTTCAGTGAATGTTTAATAGAACATTGAAGCTAGCAAGTTGACTGACAAAAGTAATTGATGCGGAGTGGAAATTGAATCACTTAGAAACATTGCAAAGTGCTTACATAATATTTGCACGGTGTGTTATGATCTTAAATAGTTTTAATAACAATATTTGGTAAAATAAACTAATATAAAATTAATTTATTCTTATTTTTATGAATTTGTTTTATTATTTTATTCATTTATCTATTTATATCTTCTGAGATTTATTCATGAGTCTCTGGTTCATGGCTAGCTAATGAGCTTATAGGGTGCCGAGACAGTTCACAGGCATGACTGCCAGGGTCCTGGAAGAGCAGAGGAATGGGGGGAGGTAGCCCATATCCCACTTTGCAAGAGCCCATACCCCACTTTGTAGATTTCAGTCATAAAAACCTTATATTTGAGGTTTGCAACAAATTCATCTCTGCATGAGGCTCGTCCAGAGCCTATGGTGTCCGGCCATGAGTATGGTGACAATTGTGTTATGCAGGTTTTCAGCTGCTGGGGCTCTACTTGGGTAGGTAGTGTGTTCATCCACCCACCTTCAGGGTGCCCTGAATGAGACTGAGCCTGGTACAGGGCATGCAGGGATCTCTGCCTGTTCAATTACTTTAAATATCATTGGAGTTTAGGCTAGATTGTGGTCAAGTGGGAAGAACTATTATTCCTGAATAATCTCTAATGCAGAAGTGATGTAAGAATGCAAAGTGAATACAGAGAAGAACAGCCAGTGGCTACTGAAAGCACGTTATTGCTTCCAGTAATATAGAGTTTGAATATGAAAAACAATCCTTTGATCTCTGCAAGAACACTCAGTTTATGTTGTCAGTGAAGACATACAAGAAATTCTTATACCCGTGGTCAGATCCAAGAGTTAGATCCAAGATACTACTGAACTAGAAAAGCACTAAAAATGATTATTGTATGTACAAGACCTAAAAGTGATCATCATCACTTTTATAAGGAAGAAAGATGGAAGGAAGGAAGGAAGGAAGGAAGGAAGGAAGGAAGGAAGGAAGGAAGGAAGGAAGGAAGGAAGGAAGGAGAGAAAGCAAGAAAAAAAGAAAAGAGAGAACAAGAGAGAGAAAGAGAAAAAGTAAAGAAAAGAAAAGAGAGAATGAGAGAGAGAAAGCAAGAAAAAAAGAAAGAAAGGAGAATAGAGAGAAAGAAAACAAGAAAGCAAAGAAAGCACGCAAGCAAGAAAAGCAAGAATGAAATAATTAAAGAGAAAGAAAGAAAATTAAAAAAGGGAGGAAGAAAAGAAGAAAGAATAGAAGGGAGAAAGAAAGGAAATGAAGAAGGAAGAAAAAGGCAGGAAGGAAGAAAATCATGATAGCACATGCCTAGCTTTTTATTATATTCAAGCTGTGTGCTGCCAGGGTACTTCCAAATTTCCAGAGCTTCATTCAAGAGTTAGTTTATTTTAACTGTACAAATGGAGAAAATGTATCTCTCCACAAACACATGCTTCTGAAGTCACTATTCAAATCCAGGTCTACCAGACAACTACTTAGTTCTGAAATGTGTCTGCTACACCGAGTCTGATTTTAAACGCTTTTTTCAAGACTTCAATAAGCTGTGTCTATGATGACTGTATTTTCTGAACACAATATTGAGTTGAAACTCACTGGAGAGTCCTCCCTGTATCTATTTTATCGTATATTGTTTTTCTGAGAAATGAATCTTACTCTTCCCGGAGTAAACAAATAGATTCCTATCTGACTTCTGACACCATTATCTTCATCCACCACAGAACTTTCTCTAGAGATTGAATTCTTAGATTATCTATTTAACCACAGAATAGTTTATCCATAAGTATAGTTAAGGTTTTGTACTGCTAAGAGCAAAGACAAGGGGAAAAAAAAATTCTTTGACCCATCCCTATCCCAATCACAGCTGATGCTTAAAGTATCAGTTTCCACTTCTCTTTTTTATAACTCATCTACAAACAACAATAACAACAACAACAACAAAAGACAAAACAACCACCACCATGATTTCCATAATCACGCTTTTTCTAAAACGTCCTTTTTCTGAAGTAAATGAAATGCTCTGGTTTAGTATCACTGACATTTTTAAGTAGAATTTTACATTCTACTTAATTTTACATTGTGCTTCATTCTTTCTGAAAGGGACCATTTAGAACAGATTGTATCAGCTCTACCAGATATTCTTTTGAAAACTCTGAGTTACTGTGTTTTATGAACTCTCTGGATTCTTTTGCCTCTGGCCTTATTCCTTGCTGTCATATTAGTCTTTCTTTGAAAGTTACAAAGTATAGGGTGTTTTTCTCCTTTTTCCTTTAGTTACAAGATGTTTATTTTTTCCTTTAAAAATAATTGTGGGGGCCGGAGTGATAGCACAGCGGGTAGGGCGTTTGCCTTGCACTCGGCTGACCCGGGTTCGATCCCTGGCATCCCATATGGTCCCCCAAGCACCGCCAGGAGTCATTCCTGAGTGCAAAGCCAGGAGTAACCCCTGAGCATTGCTGGGTGTGACACAAAAAGAAAAAAAAGAATAAAAATAATTGTGGAGTATTGTGGATTGGACACATCTGGCATTGCTCAGTGGCTGTGCCTGGCTCCTGTGCTTAAGTTTCACACTGCTCGGAGACCCTAAGTGGTTCTCTGAGTCTCCCCAGCATCCAAGCCCACGTAGACAGTCAAGGCAAGTTCCTCACCTCCTGCATTCCGTAGATAGCAACACTGCCTTTGTGGCAATGAATATAGAGGTATTTTTAGTGACTCAGTGACAGTGTCCAAGAATACAGAAGCAAAAAAAAAAAAAGGGGGATTACATCAAAGTAAGAAAATTTTAAAATGCAAAAAAGAAACAATTACTAATATGAAAATTTAAGAGCCCTATTCATTTGGAGAAAATGTTTGCTCACCAGTTATTGGTGTGTTAATATTCAAAATCGATGACTTAACAAAACATGTAAAGCTTACTTAAAAAATGGAAAGAGATGCATCAGTGGGGAAAAGGGCTAAGCAGACACTTCCTCAGAGAATGCAGTGATGGCTAATAGCAATCTGGAAAAAATGTTGCTACCCGTAGTCTCAGAAAAATGTAAATCAAACCAATGAGATATCACCTCACCCCCCTGAGACTCGCTGGCATCAAAAATTAGTCATGTTTTCTTGCCACTGAGGAGTGAAAAATCCTTGTGCACTGTTGGGAATGCTGATTGCTTCAGCCCCTGTGAGAAACAATATGGACTCTTTTCAGAAAATTAAGAATTAATCTTTCATATGACCTAGCAATTCCACTTCTTGGCATCTATTACAAACACTTTTTTTTCCCAGAAAAGAAATCTCTGACCCTATGTTCTCTGCAACACTATTCACAATATTCAACCCAAGTTCCCAAGAGTGGATAAATGGGAAGCAATTGTAGCATACGAACACAATAGATTATAAATTAGCTATAAGAAAAGATAAAATTTTATGATTTGCTGCTGTGTGAATGGAAACAGAGGTTACTATGCTGAGTGAAGTCTATCTGAAGGAATAAGGAAAAAATGATAATATTTTCCAAAATATTGTGTCATGATTTAATATATTTTTTCCAGGTGCTATAAATTAAGTATATATGTAACAAGATTTCTAGTGTGTGTGGTGAAAGAAGGAGCACTCCTAAGCAGTGCTCTGGGATCCTCAGACCATTTATGGCAATACTCAGCTTGACTGTTCATCCTACCCCAGAGGTTAGGTGCAGTGATGCTAGCATCCTGTAATGCTGGGAGACACAGGATCATACAAAGTCAGCTCCTGGGGTTCATGCAGTACCAGGAACAGAACTCAGTCCTACACTGGCCAGGCAGACAACCCAGGCCCTTGAGCTAATACCTCATCCCTCCTTTGTTTGTAAATTTATGAATACAAAGTCAACATAAGAAAATGTAAAGATGATATAAAAATCTAGTCAAAAATAAAATGAAAGCTGAAAATTGAGAAAATAACTGCAAATGAAATTATGAATGGAGCAGATTAAATGGGCCCAAGAAAAGGAATAATTCAAATTTACGTTGTGGCTTTTACTTTGACTCAGAGGTATTTTTGTGTCTTTGGAAGCTGAGAAATGACTTTTCCATTTAGTGACTGAGTATCTATTAGTATCCTTTCTACCAAATCCGATTTTATCTCTCCTTTATTTACTCTTTATCACAATAACATCAATTCTCAGTCATGGCTAAGTGTATTTTTCAAACTCACTGGTGGCAGAAACCACTATTTTCCCTTTCCACCTAAGTGTCAGGAGTTGAAGGATGGCAGTAGATTTTTTCTTTAATTTTCTGGTGCTTTTTTTTCTATATTGTGAAATCATATTATAACGGAGCTGTGGACAGGTTCCAGGCTGCTGTGTGAAGGTAAATCATTAACTGAATCTCTTTTTTTGTACTATCAGAGTTGCTGGCATCATTATAAAAAAAGTTGTTTCTTACTTGGTAGTTTATAGTGGTCTTTTTCTACATTTGGAAAAGAATCTTTATTCCATAAAATGAAATTTAGTAGAATTTAAAAATATTTCAAGTCATTTGACTCAAATAGTTGTATCTTTAGGTGATATTTCAAAATCTTAGTCATTGAGTTTTCAATCTAGAGATTTAAAGATAGAATAGACGCTTGGAAAAAAAGACAAAGTTCTGAGTCAATGTGTAATATATATATATATGTGTATATATATATATTCTCTAAATATGGAAAGTTTGCTTTTCGGAAATTTAAAAAAATGACTATAATATTTGACATATTTTACTATTTTTTTACTATTTTAAAAAAACTGAATATTTCTTTAAAATAAAACTTAGAGAAGTTAAATTCTAATTCTTAGGGGAAATATAAAAAAAAATTGCTTCAGGCATAAACATCATTTACTTTTAATGAGCACAGTGAGTAGTTCATAGTCTTGTTCATAGACTGGGTTTAATTCCAGCACCCCAACAGGCCTGGTCCAAGAGTGATCCCTGACCACAGCCAGGATTAAGCCCTGAGCATCACGAGATGTGGCTCAAAATCCAAATGAAATAAAATAAACCCACCCTTTTTAATGAAATATGCAGGTTTTAATATATTTTTGACTTATGACTTCTATATAAAGGTAGCTTATCAAAGTATACTATGAAATCTCAAGAGTATAAATTAACATTTTGCTTAGAACTCACTTTTCAATAAACTAAGTATGTTAGTCAGTTTCAAGTTACATGCAGTTACTCAGGGATCAATTCCTGGTGATGTTGGGGGTACCACATGCAAGGCAGAGCTCAAACCCCAACCTACTACCATGTAAAAGGAAAGGATCTTACCTGCTGTAGTATATCTTTATTTTTTTTATTTTTTTTAATTTAAATTTTATTGAATCACCATGTGGAGGGTTACAAAGTTCTCAGGATTATGTCAGTTATACAGTACTCAAACACCGTTCCCTTCACCAGTGCCCATATTCCATCACCAACCACCCCATTATACCTCCAGCCTCCTCCCACCCCCCCAGTCCCTGCCCTTGTAAGTGATAAGTTTCACTTTGTTTACGTTTTATCTTGGTTACAGTCCATGTTTCAACACATAACTCACTATTGTTGCTAGGGTTTCCCCCAAAAGAGAAAAGACAGTCCCACTGTCAAGGAAGCATTTGATGGCCCTCCATTGCTGAGAATGTAGAGATATTAAGTCCCGCTGTTTGTTACATAACGTTTCTATTTTTTTCCCCCTCGTCCCGCGCCACCGAGATCACGCCTGTTTAGTAATCACCACGCTGCCTGACAAAGGGAAAACAAACCAAAAAAGATGGTTATTTCCCGTGATCAGCCGGCGTGGGGCTCTGGCTTAGTTGATAGTCTGGTAGAATGTCTGCAAGCAGTTTCTGGAACCAAAAGTAATACGCTGGTATCAGCCCCGGCTCGAGATTCCACCAGCGTCCCACTGTTCCAAGTACATAATAATTTATTCCCTTGTATCCGATTCCCACGCCACCAGGTCCGTGTCAGCTTAATGGACATCATACTATGGTTAACACCCCGCCGCGTTTCTTCCCGAGAAAGAAGGATATTTCTCCTCAGCCGGCGTGGGGATATGGCTTAGTTCAGTTTATAGAGATGGCTACCACTTTGGTAGCCTTCAATATTTCAGCAAAAGACTTACTATTCTTGTTAGGATTTCTCACCAAAGTCTGACCCGTTAAAAAGGAACCATTTTATATTGGTGATGATTAAATGACAGTAGGTTTCGCGGCCATGGCAGCGGCCTCGCGGCTTTAAATTTCTGTATAAAGTCCAGGGAAAGTACATCCAGAAATTACACGTCGCTACAAACTTTAACCCTATTATGGTCCCCCCAAATTCCAACCCATTACAAAGGAACCATTTCATATTGCTGATGATTAGATGACATTAGGCTGCCGCGGCCATGCGGTTTTGGGTTTCTATATAAAGTCCAGGGAAAATTCTGCCTAAAATTCTATCGCTACAATCTTTTACCCGTCAACAAAAAACTCAGTACTATTGTTTGGAGTTTCCCCCCACGGTAAGCCCTGCCGAAAAGGAACATTTGCACGTTGCTGACAATCAAGAGATTAGGTTGCGTGGCTGCAATAGCAGTCGCGCGGTTTTGGATTTCTATATGAAGTCCAGGGAAAATTCTTTTGGTAATTGCATCACTCGCTGGCAGCGCCTGGGCCAGTAGCTCCGAGCACACAGTTTGGAGGCATTTTGGGGGCGCTGCTCGTGTCCAAAGTGGTTCAGTTGCCTCCAGGGTCGATCTCGCGCGGGGCCGGAGAGGAGGGTCCCCACATGGCTCTGTGCTTAAATGTCGGCCGGCACAGGGCGGATCCAGAAGTCCCGCCCCATCGGCTTTCCCAGGCTTCCTGCATAGTCTAAAAACCGGCTATTGCCTTGCTGCGTTCAAAAAGAAAGAGTTGAGAGAGAAAAGACCATACCCCGCTGGCAGCGCCTGGGCCAGAAGCTCCGAGCACACAGTTTGGAGGCATTTTGGGGGCGCCGCTCCTGTCCAAAGTGGTTCAGTTGCCTCCGGGGTCGATCTCGCACGGGGGCGGAAAGGCTGTAGTATATCTTTAAAAGTAACGTTTAAAATAAGCTATAATGAAGCTACAGCATCTGTACAAAGACATAAGAAATATGTTAAGTTTTAACATTTCAACACCCCCCATGTTTGCCATTTTTTTGTAAGAATTAAACAAAAAAAAACTGGTGAAGTGCTAATATTTTCTCTTCATAGTACAACGGCAATTGCTAATTATAGCACCATTAAATTTCCCTCCCTTGATGCCCAGAAGGGATTTATATTGTCTGCCTCAGATCTTTCACAGATATTTCTTAGCAATGATGGTGAAGTCTGTTCTAGAGCTCTGTTACTCACTCAGATTTTCATTTCACCCCGCTTGAATAGAAGAAAGTATTGAAAATCTGAAGAGTCTCACCAACTTGAAAAACATACTTACTTCTAACAGAGTGGCAGTTTCAGGAAAAAATTGAGACATAAAGATTACATAGGAAAATTACATGAGTCTATTGACTCTAAAATTTTATCCAGTACATGTTTTAAAGTTTACAAATTGGGCTGGAGAGATTGTGCATCAGGTAAGGAATTTACCTTGATATGGCCTACCAGGTTTAAACCCATTAGAGCTGACCACCCCAAGGCTGGTGCCCGAGTTTAGAGACAGGTTTAAGTGCTGCCTAGGGCATCACAAAAAGCAAAATAAATAAAGAAAGTGTGGTACTATAGCCATGTTTGTGTGTCATATACTATGTCGTGTGTGGTTTACATATGTGTGTGTGCGTATGTGTGTGTTTGCTTGCTCTAATAAGGTCAAACGAATTAGTATGATTGTAAAGTTTAGTCCAAGCAAAGTTTCAACTTTCTATTTTGCAGGCACTTATTATAGGCCCTGCAAAACCGACTTGCTAGTTTAAACAATATATACTGTCTATGTAAATGCTTCGTTTATCATGTTTCAGTAAAGAGATAACAGGAGGAGGTGACAGGTATATGATTCTTTAGCTAGTAGAATAATGCATATTTAGTGTTCTATTTAAGTTTAGAAGCCCCACATTGTGTTGCTCTCAGAAGCAAACCGAGTGCCCTAGGAATGTGTGCGAGCGTGTCCCTACCCTTCTGCTGTGCTGAGGCCCTTTCCTTTCAATGGCACAGATCGTAAACTCTGCCAGCCTTATAAACCTGAATAATGTATCAGGAGTGTAGACGTTTCTAGAAAGGAAGGAAACTTCCTAAACTGCTGAAACAGCAATCCTACCTCACTTTACTGAGATTGTCAGTGTACCATAGTTTATTGGTAGCTTTTGTTGCTTATGTGAAATAGTTTATAATTCAGGAGAAACATGAGTGCTTCTCTGTTTTGGCCCAGTAATGTGAATTCATGCTGATCAAAGGGTCTGTGTCCAAGGGGGTACTTAGTGAATTAGAGTCACTGTCTGAGAAAAATTTAACATATATTTACCCTCAGTTTTCTTATCTATAAAAATAGGAAATGTTATTTTTAAAGTTGCATTGGGTTGGAATGATAGCACAGTGGGTAGAGCGTTTGCCTTGCAGGAGGCTGACCCGGGTTCAATTCCTCCATCCCTCTTAGAGAGCCCAGCAAGCTACTGAGAGTATCCTGCCTGTTCGGCAGAGCCTGGCAAGATACCCGTGGCATATTTGATATGCCAAAAACAGTAACAACAAATCTCACAATGGAGACATTACTGGTGCCCGCTCGAGCAAAGTTGTGTTACTGAGATTATGAATTTGATTTTTTAACTAACTCATTGTTTTCTAATTAAAATGTATCATCTGCATGAACATGGGGCAGCTTTCTATTGAAGATTTAAAATTATAAAAAAGGAAGTATGTATAAAGAGGAATTTATACTTTGAAATCATTGGGTAACTTTCTCAATTATAAATTAAAATCTGGATAAATCTGGAAAGTAAGAAAGTTGATTTAAGGAATAATGTCAAATATATAAAGTGATGTACATGTGTGTTGTATTGAATTTACTGATTCAATTTAGCAGAATGTATTCTAGGAAGGTAATAAAGTTCAATTAATAAAACTGCAAGTCTATAATACAAAGATAAAAAGAAATAGAAATTTGTCAAAGGTACTATAGAGCAGAATAAAATTAAATACCATGTGTCTAATTTTAAAAAAGGAATATGGGAAATAAAACAAACTTTCCACTTTTTTGCATTTCTTGCCTGGAAAATTTGCATTTAAGATAGGTTCACAAGGTTAATTTTTACCTCCCTATGATTATTTTTTGAGTATCACTATTTAATAAAATATATTTAATTCAACAGATCTGACATAGTGTTTTTCAAATTTATTTAGTGGCGTTGTACTCTAAATAGAATTCTAATCCATTGAAGTCAGATATTTATGTTGCATAAGTAGAACTAAATATAATTTATTTCTTGATCATAAATTCTGTACTCTTTTAAAACAGGCATTTTTTATTTTGTGTCAATAATTAAAATTGAATTTGTTTAATTAACAATTTAAAATTTCAGGTTGTAAAACCTACAGGGAATTCTAATGTTTCAGAAATTGAGCAATTGATGCGTGTATTCAAAATAAGTTCTCTCATGCTTTCAATAGCATTTTCACTTTCACATGCTGTAATTCAGCACCTTCAACTTAGTCTTATTCTAATAAAGCAAACTGACCTGATAATTGATGTCATCAAGAAATAAAATAAATTAATGTAAGTGAATCTCACAACTCTCTTTATTTTACTTAATGTAATTATGATAAACATTCTGATGTCCACAAAATATTTTTACTGTGTGAGTTTCTTTCTTATATGATAGCAGTGAATCTTTATAGAATACATGCCATTTTATTCAAGACATAATTTTAGGTAGTACAGGAAAAATTTAAACAAGAGTATTAATAGAAAGTTGTACTTAAAAGTAAAAAAAAAAGTTCAAGTTATGTGTACCAAAATGTTCTCTAATTTAAATTCAAACAAGAAAAACTTAAACAAGAGTATTAATAGAAAGGTGTACTTAAAGGTAAAAAAAAAGAAAGTTCAATTGATGTACACCAAAATTTTTTGTTAAATCTTCCTGTTCTATTTCATTAAATTAACATAGTATTAGCTATTTTCTGCTAAAAATTGATGGCTACTTTGACTACTTAAAATCATGATTGCATTAAAATTCAGACAATATAATTGCTGTAAATTATTGTGTCACATCATGTTGTTTATATGTGGAAAGAGAATAGTGGATAGCACTGGTGGATTCTTTTCTATAAAAGCCCAAATACTCATCTTAAGCATCTTAAGAGTAGTGTATAATTGGTCACTTACCTTAGGTTCAAGCATTGCAGGTTGGCTGTACATGAGGGATACGACTAAGATATATACATATTACAATACTCTCACATTTCTAAAAATGTATATAATATATATTACATAAATTATATACAATATTTTAGAAATATGGCAGTACTGTAATGATTATGCCTATTAACAGATACCACACACAGAGCAATACATAGCATGTCACAACATCCTTACAAGCACTTATGTAGCTTTTGACACGACTGATTTCTTCACTAAAGTGAAAAAAAATCACAGGTCCTATTTATCTCATTCCAAATTAGGTTGCTAGAAAATTTCCTAATGCTATGTTTAGTTATTGCCCAATGTCATATTCTCAAAGTCAGATATATCTTTAAACTCCAAGTACAAAATATTTGGAAAATATAGAGGAAAAAAACAAGCACCTTTAACTTTTACCATACCAAAATCATTATCCTGGATTTTAAAATAGACTGAGGTGGTAAACTGGAATTGACACGTCTAAAACCCACTGTTTGAGCCCCATTACTCCAAAGATAACATGAGATGTCACTTCCTTACATAGTAATTGAAATAAGATTGCAATAAAGCGTTTATTCAGGGATTTAAAAAATAGGTATTCTATGAAATCATAAGAGTCATTAAGAAGCTTTAAAAACATTAAATAAGCAAAATAAGAAAATGAAAGTACTGAAAATCGCCCATGATTTCTAGGACAATAAAAATGCTCAGTGAGGGGCTGGAGTGATAGTACAGTGGGTAAGGTGTTTGCCTTGTACACGGCTGACCCAGGTTCAATTCCCAGCATCCCATATGGTTCTCTGAGCACTACCAGGAGTAATTCCTGAGTGCAAAGCCAGGACTAACCCCTGTGCAATACTGGGTGTGACCCAAAAAGCCAAAAAAATGTTTTTAAATGCTCAATAATATAACAGTAGATCAAAATTGTTATACTTTTGACAGTACCCATAAATCTCTAACCCCAGAGTAAACTACAATATAAACTATTGATTTGGGGTGATTATGATATATCAATATAGGTTATTTTTTTGATAAATGACTATGGATAATGAATTGATAGTTTATGGATAATTTATAATATATATATACCTTTTTCATTATAGCATCTCATAAATACATAACATATATACCTGAGAGGAGCAGAGTACCAAAGAAAATTGCTATACTTTTCTTTGTTAGTTATAAATATAAAACCCCTTTAAATTAATATTTTAAACAGAACCGTCTACATATTTTCTTTTTGTTCTAATTTTACAGAGTTGTGGGGAAGGACAGACACTTCTAGTGTTACTGAGTCTCTTGTCTCCAGATTCACAGGTCACTCCAGGTGGCAGCAGGAGGCTCATGTGGTGGCGGGAAGTGACTCTGGACCTCCTGCCCCTCAAGTCTGCTCCCGCCCGTTGAGCCAGCTTTCTGACCCAAAATGTCCCACTTTAAATAGATTTTTTCCGCTGTCCGAATCAAACTATTTCATAAAGTTAGGTTAAACTCTAGAAACTGTATGAAAATGAGAACCACAAGTCCATCCTCCCTGGAAGCGACTAACAGGCTAAAATGACATTGGCGGGCTGATCTAGCACTACATAGTTGTGAATAGTTAAGCGTTTGCAAATACCATAACTAAGCAGGCTTGCACCATTCTTTTCTGAATGCATGTACATGGCAATCAGTTCAAAACAACAAGAACAACAGAAGAATTGGGCACTGTATTTGATTTGACTGTTTGTCAGCCTTTGGGGGAGGGGTATGACTCTTCCAGAAGACCAGGTTTCCGCCAGACTAGACAACACCCAGCAATACCGACATGGTTGTGTGGAAGCAAGGAACAAATCCAGGAATCTGTGGATTCAAAATAGTGCTCTACAGGTCTTGAATCATTTCCCAGCCCCTGCGACTCACTTTAGAATGTGTGGACATGGAGAGATATTAGTACGTTAATTATAGGAGATGGGTGCGGTTACATTATCCCCTAAAACATAGCAACATTTATAATCTTGTATACAAATTTTACCTCAATAAATTAAAAATATCAAAAAGAAAGCAACATCAACTGCAATAACACCAAAACAAGAGACACAAAATTATAAAGATAACTGCAAATGTATTTATTTAATCTCTAAATTCAGTTATTTTCCTCTAAAATTCATTTTTGTTTTATGGCTTAAATAAACCCTATGAATTTGCTCTTAGACATCATTTAGTACATGTTAAATAGCAATGCTTCATGTACTCTACATTGTTTCATAAATCTATATAATAGCTTTTTCTTTAGAAGAACACATATTATTTCACTTTCAAATAACTGCAATTACTAATAAGGTATGAATGGATGTTTGAACATTTCAAATCTTCTAAAATCTCAGATTTAGATTGCATTCATAATAAGTTTAGGTTTAACATTAGTTTTCTCATGATTAACTAGCCAGTCAGATTTTTGCATGTAAACTGAATAATATTTGCACTATAATCATTTGACTTGAAAATGTATTACTTTGACTGAGCTTATAGCATGATTTATTTCCACTACTTCTGAAAAAGACGTAGTATACACTTGGGTACTTCCACCATGCTTTAATTAGTAAATATTAACTATGCACCTAATGGGAGAACAAAAGGGTTAATTATAAAGCTGCTTTGCATTTATTTTTATAGCTGACTGCACATAATTCCATTGCAATGCATAAAAATTGTATCTTCATTTTTTTTTGCCATCATTGGTAGTTTCAGACAGCTATAATTGCAAATTTTGGGTTTAGTAATGCAAACCTGACAGTATAAATGGACTATGTCACTATGTTAAGCAAGACATTTTGCATAACATAAAATATATAATACATCCAGAAATTCTTAAATAATGCAAATTCTGCAAAAAGTTGGAAAGTGCATAAAATCACCCCAGACCAATACAGTTTTCATGTCTATGGGCAGTGAGGTGGCTACTGTTCTTTCATTCGCTTGTCACAGATGATGCCGTTTTCTTCACAAGTTAATTTCTCTTGTTCCCAAGGCTCTTTACTAAACACAATACTTTATTTCTAGGAGAACATTTCTCAAGGGGAAATAGATTATTTTTGAGGGTGAAAACAACCTTAATTAGAATCAGATATCAAAATGTATTCTACCTTCATTAAGAGACTTTAAACATTTCCAAATATCAGGAACATTTCCTGTAAATTTAATGACTCTAAAAGTCCAAAACATGGGCTGGAGCGATAGCACAGCGGTAGGGCATTTGCCTTTCACTCGGCCGACCCATGTTCGATTCCTTCTCCCCTCTCAGAGAGCCCAACAAGCTACGGAGAGCATCGTGCCCGCACGGCAGAGCCCGGCAAGCTTCCCATGGCGTATTGGGTATACCAAAAACAGTAACAACAAGTCTCAAAATGAGAGACGTTACTGGTGCCCGCTCGAACAAATAGATGAGCAACGGGATGACAGTGACAGTAAAGTCTAAAACATACAACTTTTTAAAATGGTGAAAACTAATAGTTATAGTGATTTATATTTCAAATATATTTAACCACTAAAACAAATTTGGTTGAGGATAGATGAAAACATTCAAAATGAAAATCTCCTTTCAAATATTTTTAGTAATGAATAAAGTGAATCTCATATGTAAGTAAATATGTCTTTTTTAAGAAATATATAAATTTGAATGAAATATTCTGATGCTGGAAAAAAAGATATATACTAGAGAAAGAAGTACTAGTGCAATTTAACTCTAAACATTTGATATATGACTTGGTCTTGCACAGGATGGTAAAGATACAAAAGCTCTGTTTTATAATTTTGAACTATTTTTTATTTATAATTAGAAAAGCAACACGTTTTAAAATTATATTTCAATATAAAAAGTTGAACAATGAAAACAAAATCAAGTATTTTTTTTCTCACAACCCTTTCAGACTCTTTTATCCAGCGGAAAAGTTAAATTCCCTCATTGCTTGAGATCACTTTCCTCTTCTGATCTATGCTGTTATTTCTCTACCAAACTGGGTATGAACCACTTTCATTCTTGAGGATTATTAATTTTTATATTAAGTTTCTTCGCTCCATTCATCTTGGTTACAATAACCCTGTTGTTTCCATTATTCTCTTTGACGTAGATTGCAGAAGAGAATGATATATATATGTCATCATTTTGTCAGGAAAGCCAGTGGTACTTTCATGTACTGTTCAATATAAGCACAAATGACTGGTTCAAAATATCTTTCTGATATAGTGACTACACAAATATTATTTTATACTTATTTAAATTAAATTGAACTCAGTAGTTTTTTATGTTTCCCTTCCTCCCAATTTCTTCATAATTAATTATTTTTATTGCAATTATTAGTGATTTGAAATTATTTAAAATTAATTTTTTATAAAATTGTATTTTTCAAAATATTTTGGTATATATAATATATTTTAGTGATAACTTTACATTAAAACTCCTGTGAGAATTATTGATTATTTAGGATAATTTTCTCTCTTCCCATATGCTGATTTTAATTTTTTCTAGATGTAAACTAACAGAAAATAAAGAAAGTATAAACTTGCTTCTTTGGGAAAACTGATATGAATATTTAACATAAAAAAAGGTTGAAAATAAAATCTAACTTTATTTTTATGTTCTCTGCAAGAAATGTATGTTGATTTGCTCACCTGTTTGTTTTGTATTTGTCAGATAGTTATAAGGTATCTATTAGCTCCCAGATACTATTCTCAGGCTCTATACCTCAAAGGATAAATAAAAAGTCTCTGACCTCCAAACTTATACCTCAATTGAGAAAAAAGCTTAGTAAAATAGATTAATAAAAGTGAAAGGCAGAGATGCTGATGTTTTTAGTTGTTTTTCTTGGTGGGTTTAGTACATGTGTTAAGAAAGGCAACTAGAATAACATGCCAACTCTCAAGGATTATGAAACTGAGTTTTCTAATTTTCCTTCTAGTGGGAATGTATGTGATAGCATATCCCTGGAGTAGTCACACACTTCATATCCACTTCCATGGTAATCTATATCCCCCAAAGTCGCTCTAAAGTTACCACCCCAATTGTGTACTCTATGTATACTTGAATGGATATTTACTGAATCTGTTTTGATTGCATATATGACTAAATATAGCAAACTTTTCTATGAAACATTGAGAGTTAGTGGGAGTACTATGTAAAATCACTTCTTTTAAGTCATTCAATTCAAAATCTGGTTAGTTAGTCCCATTTTTATTTTCTAATGATTTTATTCATGGAGGGAATTATTTGTTTTATTTTTTAAAAGGTTCTTAATTGAATCATCATCAGATACACAGCTACAAAGTTGTTCATGATAGAATTTCTATGCACTAATAGTTCCGTTTTTCTATTGACTCCTCTACCTACAAACTGGAGTTGCCTGCTTATTTCTTTGACCCAGCACTGTCGCCCTTTACATTTGGGGATCAGTAAAGATTCTGTGTGTTGTTGCCCAACTGCACGATATATTATTTCAACCATCATCATGTTGGTTGCACGGCAGAGACTAGCAAGCTACCCGTGGCATGCTTGATATGCCAAAAAGAGAAAAAACAATGGTCCTCATTCCCCTGATCCTGAAAGAGCTACCAGTATGCCATTGGGCTACACTAGAATGCAACAGGGTCAAATAGAGACATTACTGAAGCCCGCTCAAGCAAATCGATGAACAACAGGATGACAGTGATACAGTGATACAGTGGCCATGTTGGTTATTGATGAGATGATGACACCTGGGAAATTTCGTTGAAGATGAATAATGAGCTATACAACATCCAGAAAAAGAGGGTTTCCGGACATTTACAAAAGCTTCACATACAGGGGCTGGAGCGATAGCACAGCAGGTAGGGCGTTTGCCTTGCACTCGGCCGACCCGGGTTCGATCCCCGGCATACCATATGGTCCCCCAAGCACTGCCAGGAGTAATTCCTGAGTGCAAAACTAGGAGTAACCCCTGAGCATCGCTGGGTGTGACCCAAAAAGCAAAACAAACAAACAAACAAACAAAAAAAAAAGCTTCACATACAATACCCTGAGACAGGAGACTGGCATGCAGATTCGATTAGAGTTGAGAGCAAGAGGTGTGTGCTAGGCAACATGTGATAACAGGAAACAGGAATAGTGAAAATAGATTATTATAAATAACTTATATGCTTTGTGTGTTCTAGCTGCAAGTAATGCATAGTGGTTTATGTCTAAGGATAAAGTATCGGATTATTGGTGGTGAATCTTGGCTAGCATAAAAACTGAGAATGCACCAGTCCTAACTAAGATAATTGAGAAGTTCCAGCCTTTGTGCTCTCACACACTTTTAATTTACATGCTTTTTAATTGAAGTAACACTACTGAACATGGCACACATGTGTACATGTTTTAGGAATGCTCTGCTGTCACACTACACCCACTATAAAAATGTTGCAATCCTTCCAGAACAATCCATTGTGAATTTTTCAGACCACTTCCTCCCCCTCACCCATACTTAAAATTCACTGTCTCAATACTGTAGTCTAAGGGGGTGTTTTGTTTTACTGGACACTGTCTCTTTCCAAGGTTACTGTTACTTACAAACCACCTATGAGTGAGATTGTTCGTTTTGTTCCATTCATACTATAGCTAAAGGCAATTCATTCTATAACATGGCAATTTATTTTTTAAAAATCAACTATTGCCTTGAGTTGCTTGGTCTTATTTTTTTATTTTAATTTTGTTTTGGGGAGTCACATTGACTGTGCCCAGATCTTATTCTGTTCCTTAGTAGCTTTTGGCCCTGTTCAGAAGATCAAATAAGGGTAAGCTTCATGCAATACAGCGTTTCTATCTCTGCATCCCTTTTCTATCTTTTCAGCCCTGTATTGATCATTTTACTAATCATGTTAATGATTTAGTTTTCTCTGTAGATATTATTATTATTATTTTATTCATAAAATAATTGATTCCACTGTTTTTCATAATTTCCTCAAGGTTTGTTGAAAAATGGTACAAAATTGAATTTACTTGTCTTATATCTGTTTCTAGAGAAAAAGTTTTCAGTTTCTTCACTAAGTGAAATGATGAAATAAAGGAATTTAGTACCATGTTTTGTATGAATTCTGGATGTTACTATAGTCAGGATTTGTTGGTATTTTTTTTAGCCATTTTTATGCAACCACTTAATGCAGTGGCAATTCGGTGACTAATCATTTTTTAACTGTTTACCAGTGAAGTTTTGTACTGCATCATCAGATGAAATAGTAACCAAATTGGATCCAAAATTCTTCTTGGATGTCTATTTAACTGAGTTTGTCAGATGTATACTTTTTCACACGAAAGAGATGGTGGCCCGATCTCATTTTGAATTTTGGGACAACAGTGACATCGGTCAGGCACTGTTGATTGAACATGATGTGGTCAATTTCACTGTGAAACTGTCCAACAGGAGACTCCCATGTCCAATGTTTAGATTCAGCCTTCTGGATCTGTGAGTTACCATGGATGGTCTTGGCCATTAGTCCCTCACCTTCCCCATTCCATTCTAGGCCATGGGTCCTAACGTGGAGTTCTTTGGGCAACCTTCTCGGTCCTATCTCGGCATTAAAATCACCAACAATGATCTTGTAGGTGTGGTCTTCTTTATAGGACTTCTTTATAGAACTTCTCCAGCTCCATGTAGAACTTTTCAATTTCTTCTTCATCGTAACTGCCGGTAATGAGCCACATCTATTCAAGCGTAAGTGTCCGATTCAGGTTGTTAGACATTCAATTGAAGAAATGGTAGTGAAGATAGATGGTTGTCAACTACACCACCTCCGCTTCGCTTATGACCTTGTTCTAATAACACCAAACATCAGCCAAGTGGCACAAATGCTGGCCGACTTTGACCGTGAGTGTGGAAAGGTTGGTCTGCTGTTGAATCTCATGAAGACAATGTTCATGAGAAACAGACTAGTTCCTGATGTGCCTTTTGCTCTCAATGGAACAAACATCTCCGAATGCAACAGTTATGTGTATCTGGGTCAAGAACTCAACATGACAAATGACATGGCAGCTGAGCTATGCAGGAGGAAGAGAGCAGCATGGTTGAAGTGGTCAAGAAGACAAAGAACCTCAGGCTCCGGGAACATCTTTTCGAATCCACCATTCTTCCTGCACTAACATACAACTCAGACACCTGGGCCTTATGCAAACAGGATGAGAAGGCTATTTGGGTCTCCCAAAGAGGAATCAAAAGAGATATTCCTATAGTACCATGCTTCATGCAATTGAGAGAAGGAATCTGGAGTTCTGACCTCCGTCAACCATCGAGAATCAAGGAAGCTGTCTCGTTTGCCAAGGCATCAAAAGTTAGATGGGCTGGACACATAATGCGATTTAGAGAGGACCACTAGACTAGAGCCATTACCAACTGTATTCCACAGGACATCAAAAGAACACCTTGTCACCCATCTACTGGATGGTCAGACTTCTTCATTAAGACCCTGAGCGAACGGTTTGGTGCTCTTCGTGTTCCTGGAGCGAGTGATGCCATTGGGCTACACTAGCATGCAACAGGGACAAACAGAGACGTTACTGGCAACGCTCAAGCAAATCAATGAATAATGGGATGACAAGTGATTACAAGTGATGCTACTGTTCCATTTTAGTGTATAAGATTTTATTCAGACCTTCTCTGCTTCAATTTTTCTATGGCATCCTTATAAATAACTCTTGCTGCTGTAAGGGTACTATCTCTCCCTTTGGATCTTGACATTTTAACTACAATGTGTATCGATACTCTTCTCTTTCAGGATTATTTTGATTAAAACTCTAAATTTCCTGGATCTGAACTCTATGCTAATCTAAGTGAGGTAAGTTTTTGACTATATTGTTTTCTAAAAAATAAAAACAAAACACAACTTCAATCTCTTTTTTTTCCTCTCTGCTACTCCTATAATCTGGGTGTCATTTCTTTTTTTCCATGATGTCTCATAGAACTCTGATTACTGTTTATTCTATTTAGTTTCCATATCTTCTTTTATTCTTCATGGATTGTGTTTGTACATCTTATCTTTTATTGTATGAATCCTTTTTTTTTCTATCATTCTGCTATTTACTCTCCCTATTGACTGTTTTATTTCTCCTTAATTTTCTTAGTATTCTTTTCTGATAGGTAATCTCTAACAACTACCCCTGGAAGTCCACTGAATTTGCATCATTGAATGTGACTCTGGTGCTTAATCTGCCTACGACCAATTTAAATCTGGAGGTTCCCAAGAATTGCCAGGTTGGTGAGCTTAGGCATCACAGAACCCAACATCACAATATTCCCAGGTCCTAGTCAGTAAATGCTAATCTGGTTGGCCAAGTTTCAACAAGAGTAGCCACTTAGCATATTACCTATGTAAGTCAAAAAAAAAGAAAAAATTGAAAGGGGTTCTCTTTCTTTTATATCACTATGTACAGCACATATTTACATTTTATATATTAGATCTGTATCCATCTTCTATTATAATACATCACTAAGATTTAAATGGATTTTAGGCAGGTTAAATGCCAATATTTTTTGCCATCAATACTATCATATGCATTCAAATTTGTATATGCTGGTGAGTGACTCTAAATTTTGAATGACTTCTAGTTATGAAAATGTCTTAGTCTTTGATTATACAATTTTCCAATTGTATTTAATTACCTGGAAATAAGAATATGATGCCATTTATTTCTTCTGTAAGCAATTATGTTGGGAATACTCAACAATTTATCAGAATTTCATTTTAATCTCATAGACTTATTACTAAAATCTGTGAATCCCACTATGATTTCAAGATGCCATCTTTTTATTGCAGTCAGAACATATTAAAAAAATGACAAAATCAGTCTTTGACCTGATGAAGCTGTACTGCCAGAACTCATTGAAGTAATTTAAGATGAGATTATAATGCAAAACTGTAGCAAATCATAATTGTTGCAAATGAAGTAGCAGAGTGTAACAGAGATAAAAGGAAAGTAATCACTGATATAATAGTTAGTGATAATTTTTATCTTTTTATAAAATAGCAATGTCAAAGTCATGGTGCTCTATTAACTTTATTGTTAAAATTATAATTGCTTGTGCTTAATTATTTTACTCAAAGTTAATTAATTAGGACTCTGCAATACAAGAATATCACAGTTGACATGTTTTTAAAAATTGCTATATTGGGGTTAGAGCGAGGGTACAGCAAGAAGGATGCTTGGGTAAAATGCAGCTGACCCGGTTTTGATCCTTGGCACTGGATGTGGTCCTCCAAGCACGGCTTCGAGTGATTTCTGAGATCAGAGGCAGTGTTAAGCCCTGAGCATCACTGGGCATGGCCAAAACACACACAAAAAAATTGCTATAAAAGATTGTTATATATCAGAGTGTTTAGGATAATCATACAAATTTTTATGAAATGTGTGTTAGGATGTTATGAGAGAAGAACAACGCAATTTACTTAAATGCTTATTTTATCTATATTTGACATGGATTAATGAGAATAAAAATATATAAACTTATGTCCCTATAGTAATTCTTCTAGCATATTCTGATCAAACCAATGATTATATACTTATTACTAAAATGTTAAAACATGCATAAAGGAATATTAGGTGGTACTGCCACATTTCTGTGCATATCATGCTAAGATTTCTCGGTAACATAATCGGAGATTAAATATTGGCATAAGCATCTCTAAGTTCATTTTTCAAATTGTTACACTGGAAGTATAGTTAATTATCTATCTTAAACCAATTCTATTTTATTTTTTTCCTGATAAACTCAATTATATTGTTGTCTCAAAGGTAAGTATTCTCATAGAATCAGGGTCTGTCCCTAGTTATAATAGGTGAATATTGGCAAGTATTACCAGCATGTATCAACCATTTCAATTGTATTTATTTGAGTTTTCTAGTTATAACTTTATAATTCTGCCTATTAACAATATCACGAATCACAAATCACAAAATCCCGTTGATCGTCGATTTCTCAAGTGGTCTCAGCAACCTCTCTATTCGTCCTATCCCTGAGATTTTAGAAGCCTCTCTCCACTCGGCCTTCCCAAAGATGCCACACTGGAGGCTCTTTAAGGGTCAGGGGGATGAGATCCAGCATGTTACTGGCTTTAGCATATGAATACACCATGGGAAGCTTGCAAGGCTATCCCTTGTGGGCAGGAAACTCTCAGTAGCTTGCTAGTTTCTCTCAGAGGGAGAAGTAGGCTACAAGATATTAGGGAGCTTGGTTATAAGTCTCTGGATGTTGGCCATGGATGGGATTACACACACCTGGGTTCCTCTGCTGGTACCTTCATGAGTGAGGCTTGTTGAACGTGTGGAGAGGGGCCTCAAGCATGGCTATGGCTAGGTTCCGGTGTCTTTGGCCTTCTGGAGCTCTGCTCGGGGTGGGGAGGGAAGGTGGAGCCCATCCCCTCTGAGGGGCTCCTGGGAAGACAGCCAGGCATGCAGGCAAGAGACTCTCTCTTAACAATATACTAGGTGAAAATTACTGGATAATTGGAATTAAATTGAGAGAGAATGCCTAAATTTTCCTATTTTTCACATTTAATTTTTAAAAATTCTTCTTTTTATTGAATCACCAATTGAAAAGTTACAAAGATTTCAGGCTTAATTCTCAGTTATACAATGCTCAAACACCTATTCCTTCACAAGTGCACATATTCCACCACCAGGAACCCCCATATACCTCCCCCCACCCCACCCCCAAACTCCTGCCTTTGTAGCTGATAATTTTCACTTTACTTTTTTATTTACTTTAATTACATTCAATATTTCAACAAAAAACTCACTATTATTGTTTGGAGTTCCCCCCCACCCCAGTCAGACCTGTTGAGAAGGAAGCATTTGATAATTTGTTTTCCATTGTTGACAATGAAAAGATATGAGACTGCGCGGCCGCTATTGCATTTTAGATTTCTGTATTTTAGTATCCAAGTCCAGGGAAATTTCTACCAGAAATTGCATCACTGCAAGCTCGTACCTCCCTTTTGTGGTCATCATAAAATGGCGGCCGGGGCTCAGTTCACAGTCTAGAGACATTTCTACAAGAATCTGTTAGTACCTAAAGTAGTTTAGCTGGCCTCTGGGGCCATGGTCGTGCAGCAGTGGAGAAGCCTCCTTTTTTTTGTTTATGTAAATATATCCAGGGGCATAATTGATTAGAAATAATGCAACCTAATTTCAGTTGATTAAGATAGTTGTATTTCTTGAAGAATTGACAGTTACACTGCTCTTTGATTCAATTATCATCTTTATGAAAAATTTTCATTTGTCATATTCAAATTCAAACATAAACTATAATAGTTACATAATATGTATACATAGAAATATTTTTATAGATTAAATAACTGTTGATTCCAGATACATAATATGTCTGATTTCCTGCTTAGTAAATCTTTGTTGAGTGAATTAAGAAACTAGAGAAACATTCTCTTCAGTTTCAAAACATTTTAACCTTTAGTAAAGGATGTTGTTGAGTCTCAATCATACCTTAATATCAACTCTGTCGCTTACAACACTTCCAGAGTACATTAATATGGGATACTTCCTTGGACATGTAGAGATATCAAAATTTAGGTTACAAAGAAAATGTATACAATATAAATAGTAGTTTATTTTTGCATGTGTGATCTGTAAATCTTGACTTTTTTCAACAGCGTAATGAAAAATTAAAAGCTGCTTATTTTATCACAGAGATTGTAAAAATATCTGTGTCTCTTAGAAAAAGCTAAGAATGAAAATCTCCGTCACAAAACATAGTTTGTGTGTAGAGAATTGATTGCCTCCTTATGTTTTGGTTTATGGGATCTCTGTTAGTCTCCAGGAATGAATGCAATCAAAAAATTGAATTTTTAACATGGTGAAAATGGTACCAATTTGTTATTTATGTGTAATATTCTAAAAAATTAAATTTTTAACATGGTGAAAATGGTACCAATTTGTTATTTATGTATAATATTCTGTTTAAGCTTTGAGATTTCTCAGGAAGTGATTTATATAGCTTCCTAGCAGTACTTATTAAAAATATGTACATTTTTTAGGAAGGGGGATTGCATCTTGTCACATAGGTTGATTTTTGCAATACAAATCACCATTCTGTTCTTTGGACTTTGACTCATATATTATGTACTTATCTTTGTGACATAATATCTAGTGACACAATATTCTGCTTGATTGAGAATTTTTGGAAGCTACAAAAATTGTGACACAAAATGACACAAAGTGACACAAAATTTCTTACAATGTCTTATATGTCTTATGCTTTGTTCTTGTTGATACTGTCAGATCATAAACACATGTAAATACATAAATATGAAATTATAAGTATGTACCACTACATTGTGTGATATATGTGTATAAAATATTCCACTAAAGCATGTGAGATGTTGAGTGGTATTACCTTTACTATAATATTATATATAATATTATATATTTAACTTTACTCAGAATCTGTAATTTGCTCATACTGACTTGGTATTACTTGAGATTCTGTTAAGTTTTTGCTAACCATGTCTTCATCCATTCAGTGATGTTGCTTATCATTTAGAACATCAAATTTACATTATTTTTGTACTCAATGAGTTACTCAGTTCAACCATTATCTGGAGCTACTAAGGAGATTAACCTGACTTTACAAGCCATTACATTTAAATGAGAATTAAACAAGTGTGAAATCACTGTGTTTTATTCGCAGTGTGCATTTCTATTTGTGAATTCATTCATGCAGCCAAATTTTAGCTTGAGAGCTTTTTTTTGCTTGCATGTGAAGTCAAAGAAAAAGTAACATGCTAGTCAATCATCTAAGAATCTAGTAACATTAAAAATGAACTACATGTGATTTGTGTTCAATATTGGTTGCCTGTCTTTTGAATTATGTACTTAATTTCAGAAATTACCAGATTTTCAAGGCCAGAGAGATAATAGTGAGGTTAAGATGCTTGCCTTGCCTAAAGATGACCCAAGTTCAGTCCTAGGCACTGTATATGTTCCACTGAGCTCTGCCAGGAGTGATCTCTGAACTACAGAGCTAGAAGTGAGTGCTACATTCAGTTGGTGTGACCCAAATTAAAGCTAGAGCAATAATAAGATAGGTATCAATAATTTAGATAAATAAGTTCAAAATGATATTCCAAAGAACTAAATTTAAATAAGTCTCATGAAACTTGGATTTCTAAGTTAAGAAGTATAATTTCAAGTGAGGGTTCATATTCTTGTTCCTGCTGCTGTCAGTATTATATATAACATTTTGGGTTCATAAATAAGACGTTTGGAATTTTATTTTGTAAAATAACAATAATGGAAAGAATAATTTGAGACATTTTGAAAGTAACAATGTATAATTTTAATTTTAAAAACAGAATAATATCTGGCAAAGAAAATATACTGGTGCTTAGACAAAAAGGTGGTTGCCTGTAATGTGAAAAGGTAGTGAATTTTATGGTGACTGGTAGAAATGAATTAATCCTTTGGTGATGATCATGAGGAAGTGTATTCTTCTACCAACTTTAACACTGTGACCCTGAAGTATATATTAATGCTGCTAAAGGAATTTTTTAGTTTTACTTTGAGTTTTGATTTGTAGTATATTATGTGCTTAAAATACTTGAGTAATTTATGATTTCATACTGGATTTTCGTGATCGCAATTTCACATATTCACATTTATTCACTTTAACAAGTGAATTTATAACTTGTTAAAAATTATTACAAAGAAGTTAAAATTTAGTGCTTGTTAAAAATTACTTATTGAAAACAATTTTTTTTTAGATAGGATATATAAAGTGAGATGGAGGAGAGTTATTTGGGGAGAAAATTGGGGAGAATTTGTTTTTGTTTTGAAAATTTATATTTAGTCAGTTATTATTGACATGTATCATGCTTATGTGTAAGATATATACTGTGCTTATTTACATATTGTACACTGCAATGTGATTGTCCTATAATTTTAGCTCATATCTTTGTCATAACTAAATATTTTTCTCTCTTTTTGTGGCAGTAGCAGTTAAAATCTAGTCTCAGAACCAGTGACAAAGGAGAGTGGGGAGAGCATTTACCTTGCACTTTCTCAACCTGGGTTCAACCCCTAACAACTCATGTGGTTCCACGAACACTAGAAGTGATCCCTGAGTGCAGAGCCTGAAGTAAGCCCTGAACACAGTCAGATATGACCCCGATCTTCTCTGCCCTGAAAAAATCGAATCTCTTTTAAGTGGTGAATTTTATAATGCATAATTTTGCCTTTAATTACTATGCTATGCATTAGATTTACAGCATTTATCTATCCATTAATTTCAGGTTTATGTCCCTAACTGATTAGGGACATAATCAGTTTATGTCCCATAATCCTTAGCTCCTTTATCTTCCAGATTCTGGTAATATACATTTTACTTTCCATTTTAATGTATTTGGCTTATTATATTCTACATAATTTTATATAATGCCATATAGTCCACAGTGATATCTTAGTGTACCACTGAGTTAGCTGAGTATTATCTGTGTTATCTCTTTTAGTATAAAGATCTAGATATAAATTTCAAATTCTCTCCCAGAGTTGAAAATATTCCAATGTATTTTCAATTCCAATGTGTCAGAGAAAGAGAGATGAAAGAGAAAGAAAAAGAGAGACAGAGACAAAGACAGAGATACAGAGACAGAGAGACAGAGAAAGACAGAGAGATTTCATCTATCCATTCACTGAAAATTAAGTTACATTTAATATTTGGTATTACAAGTTATGTTGAAGTTTAAATGGGCACATGTATCTCATCTAGCAAGTATTTTCATTCTACTCTGCTAAGATTGCTGAAAAACTTTCATATTATTTTCTTGAAATGACAGCACCAATTTATGTTCCCATTTACAATATTATTATGGAGAAAATAGTTTTTAAGGAACCCATTAAACACACATGCACACAGTATTGCCTTTTATATGGAATTATTTTAAAAGAAAGTCTATAATATCATATGTCTAGTTAAATTCATTTTTATATATTTTCTGCTAAGAGATAACATATGGAATGATAAATCATTTCTTAAATACAGAACAGTTTGAACTTTTTCCTTTAATATTACAAGCGAGTATAATTATTTTATTGTGTGCATGTGATAAACAATTAAAAAGTTGTGTTAGTAATATCAACTATTCAATACATTCCAAGTACGTGAGACAGTTCAGTGTAATGTGAAGCACAATTCATTCGGAGCATGTAGTCATAATTATTGAAACAAATGAAGAGTAGATTTGACCATTGACAATATTGGCCTTTCAACATATTTTTATTTCTTTAGAATCTTGATTTATCTTACTCATATAACTATTTATTTCTCTTTAGATATAACCATTTCTTGATGAGTAGAAATATGATAAAATTTATTTTACCTCATTGCTCTTGTACTAGTAAGTGACATTGTATTTGAACACATAGTTTTTTCCAAAGTAAATTTTGTTTTAAATTTATTTATGGGAAGAATCAATGCTATGATAATTTGAGACAAAGGTTTGTGTTTCCTAAGTAGGACTACATGGTATTAGAATTACTGTCTACGTAAAATATACCAAACAGAATTCAAATATTCCAACATGACTTTAATTTGAGAAAATAAAAATATGTGCTTTTATCCATATTTGGTTTCTGAGGAGCTTTAAAGAAACTAACTGATAATAATGCCTCATCTATAAGGGTGGTGGTAACAGAGATAATATGTTCAAAATATGAGGTCAGCATGCAGCTGCAAGAAAATAGAATGTAAACATGAAAAACTGGTTAGATGCACAGGCATCAGAACTCTAAGTAGTTTCCAGTATCTTTACTTGAGGTCAAAAAAACAGTTTTGAGGCATACTAAAAAGAAGGGGGAAAATGCAGTCATAGAGTAAACCTCCCTCGCAAGAAGCAGCAAATAGATGAATAAAAATGTAGAGAGAGGTTGTTTTACTAGCACCGAAATATGTGTATACAAGTAAGTACACATATAGTAAACCACTAGAACCTAGCCACTTAAAGGAACAATTAAAATCAAATAAGAAGAAAAAAGAATTAGGCCATTAATGCATTTTTAAATGCCAGAATGATTTTCAGACCGAAGGGTTAGAATTGAGTACTCAAAGGCAAATCCTCTGATCTATTGTCACCAAATTATTGAAGAGTTATCTGGGTACATAAAGTAGTCTGATTAAAATATTGATAGATTGCTCCAAGATTTGAACTTTAACAGTGGTTTTAATGATTTTGTTCTTTTGGCAAAAGGAACAGAAGTAAAAATGGATAAGTGAACTATAGGAAGATTAAGTTTTTGCATTGTAGAAGAAACACAGACTAAAGCTAAAAGATACTAAACTGAAGAGGAGAAAATATCTACACTTGAAAGTTTAATATCCAAGATTTATGAAGAGCTATTAAAAATCAACAACAACCAAAATAAATAAATAAATAAATAAATAAACAAATCTGTAAAATTGAGTGGGGAAAGAAACATAAAATGGCCAATAGAAACATGAAAATATGCTCATATTACTTCATATCAGGGAAATCCAAATCAAGAGTACAATGAGATTTGACCTAACAGTGCATATATAAGAATGGCATATATGAAAATCAAAATACTAGAATCAATCCCTATTGGCCAAGATTTGGTGAGAAAGGAACTCTTATTCACTAATGTTGGGAATATTGTACAGCTCCCAGAAAAATTAAGAGAGGAAACCAAATGACTCAGCAATTTCATTTATTGGTATCTATCCCAAGGACACAAAACATTCATTCAAAAGGACATATACACACCACTACTTTTGTAGCACTTAGAACAAGAAGGAGGACATGGAATCAACTCAACAACGGATGAGTCAATATTAAAGTTTTAGTATATGCAATGAAATAACACAGAATCTGCATTAACTTGTGTGGAACTGGACGATATCGTGTTAAGTGAAGTCAGAAGAAGAAACACAATGCCAGGTGATCTCACCTAAGTGTGGTATATAGAGTAACAGGACAAGGGAATGCACAGTTTCAAGGTGGACTATCTAGATTACCATGGTCCCTAGATTATAGAATATGAAAAGGAGCATCTCAGATACCACTGGCAGAGGAAGAAGTGAATTAGCTTATATCTGAAACATAAACCATCATAAATAAAAGCAGGGGGCCAAAACTGCACATGGTGACCTGGATTCAATCTCTGACATCTTATACGGTTTTCTGAGTACTACCAGGAATAATATCTGAGCATAGAGTCGTAATTCGTGAGCATTGTCGGGCATCGTCCCTAAACAAACAAATAAAAATTTGCCTGGCAAGGAGGCAGGCTTGGGGTGGGAGAGAAAAGTAGGCATTAGAAAAGGGAGGTTGACATTGATGATGAGAATGGAGTTATAACACTGTGTGCCTGAAACTCGACCATGTATATCACAGTGTCTTAATAAAAAAATAAAATAAAAAATGAAATTAGAAACACAAAGAGTCAACTTTCCTAAAATCACACACAATGGGCCTTACTGAAGGGCTCTTTTGACAAGGCAATTTCCCTTCTATTATGCAAAATTTTAAAATTTTTCTAACAGTGAATAAACAAATAAAAGAAACTCATTTGTGATAATAATAAAAACAAACTCTTGTACTTAAATAGAACTTTATAAACTTAAAATAATTTCAATCAAATAAAATGTTATATTTATGTTTAATAATATAGTTATATATTATATATTTTCTTTGTTTATAACATATTAAATAAAGCAGGAGACTTTACTATCACTCCCTTTAATACATTTCTCTTATTTTATTATTGTCTAAAACTTATTTTTTCTACCACCTACTTTTCTGTGTATTTTGAGACACGTGGAGGTTCTTTTATATTTCTGACTTCCTGAAAATATCATATCCATGAAATTATATCCCTTTCTCCCCTTTTACTTTGACTACTGTGATATTTTTATTTATAAGAAAATATTTGATGATCGGCTATATATTTCATATATAAATTTGGTCTTCAGCCACAGCTCCCAGCTTTTAACTCTCTAAAACTTCAGAATTTCTGGGCATTGAGAGTTATCTTTGTGTGAATAAAGGAAATTTTAAAAACAGTTAAAGATTGTACCCTTCTCTTGAGAATTATCCATGTGGTTAAATGTATCTCCCAGACACATGGAAAAAAAAATGACTGGAGACTGAGTCACATCGACATGGACACATTTGTGAGATTAAAAACAGTCAAACAAACAAAAATAAGTGGGTTATGGCAATCTTCCTTCTATAGCTGCTTAGGTAGGAGCATAGCTGCAAGCTGGTGTTTGTGAGTGGCATTTGGGAGAAAGAAAAGTCTTGGAACACTGATACTTGACCATACAGAATCAGGCGTTCTCTCTGAGTTGCTAAGGTAGTAATTGTATTTCTCCTTGCTGATGTTGTGGTATTGCTGGCTGATATGAAAAAGCCTCCAAACACAACCATGTTGGAATTAGAGTCCAGGAGTTAATTCAATTATATAATAGAAGCTAATGTTTTGAAATCTCTGTATTACCCATTATGTTCCATCCTATAACTACTCTCAATGACTCCAAATATTGTTTTCCATTAGTTATGCTGTGAAAGAGTCTTTTCTAATCTTGTACTGGAAATGACACTGATCTAAAATTTTAGTTATTTTAATCTATGTTTTGTAGTTTAACTCTAGTTCTCTAGTTTTTTTAACCCTTCCAATAACTTTAATGTCTCAATATTTTCCTCTTGAAAAATCAATTTCTACTTTTGAAATACTATATACTTTCAATGACATTGCTTTTGAATTTTCTCCCTGGAGTTCCTAATATGTCCTTATCATTGAACTTCTACATGAAAATCATTATTCTCATTTCTTTCTTAAAGTTTTTCTGTTCAATTTCATAAATTGTGGGCACCAAAGAAACCTTAATTCCTGCTTAAATTCTAGAATAAGCAAAAAAAAAAAATGACTTCTAGACACCTTTATACTTCACATACCCCTACCCTTTTTTTTTTTGACCCATTTATTTCTAAATTATCATCAGCATTACAAGAGAAGTTTGGTTAACAACAGATCAAAATGTTTACATTCTCATCGTACTGTCCTCTTAGTCATGCCATGTCCTCTTAGTCATCGTCTTAGTCTGTTGACACCAACATTTGTCATAGGCAGTTTTCATGTCTCTTCTTTGTGATTGCTTTCTTTTCTTTTCTTTTCTTTTCTTTTCTTTATTTTCTTCACTTTTGATTTGGGGACCACTTTCTGCCATGCTCAGGGCTTGTAACTGCCTCCTCTGTGCTCAGGGATCACTCTGGGAAGGACTGTGTTTTTCACTTATCCTTGATAGTTCCCTTGCTTCAAACTGTCCTGTATTCGTTACCTGATTTTATAATAATTCCCTTTTCACATGTATTACATTTCCTAGACATTATAATTGACTTGAGTTTTGCTATTTTACATCTATTAAATATGTTCCTGTTGTTTCTGGAAAATACTGTTTTTCACTTGAACAAAATGCTATATTCCATTCTCCTATGGTGAACCTCTACATCAAAATTTAATTTTAAAATTATTTGCATGTTTAGATCTGCAACTGAGAAGCTATAATGTTATTTGAAAGGATAGCTTCCTCAATCTTTTTCATTTTAACTTTTTTTTCCTAAGCTGCTTACACAGTTTAGTTTGGTTACATTCTTTCATGAACTGTACTCAAAGACATAACTAATTTATCAAAAATGATCTTTATTAAAGTACTTCTTGGAAAAGTTTGAAATGTTTTTTAAATTCTCCTATCAGGCTCAGACATGTTAAAGAATATGTACAATATTTCCCTGCAATTTTTTGTTTTTTCATTTCTTTATTTCCCCGGTGGTGGGGGTCACACTTATTTTTTTTAATTTAAATTTTATTTTCCTCTTATACCTTATGTAAACACTGTGGTGTATGGAGTTTTTCATGATGATTCTTACAGATATTCAATATTACAATACTACTCCCACCACCGTTGTACCTTCTTACCACCATTATTTCCAGTTTTCCTGAATACCCCTTAAGCTAACCCCCAGTACAGACTGTTTACAGCAAACAACATAAAATTTTGTTTGATATAAAAAATTTGCTAAAAGAATTATTTAAAAATGTTTTCCTAAAGGAAATTTATTTTTTTCTTTTTTTGGTGGGGAAGCTTTTTGGGTCACACCTGGAGATGCTCTGGGTTACTTCTGGCTCATGCACTCAGGAATTACTCCTGGCGGTTCTCAGGGGACCATATGGGATGCTGGGAATTGAACCCAGGTTGGCCACGTGCAAGGCAAATGACCTCCCTGCTGTGCTATCACTCCATCCCCAGATTTATTTTTTTTTAAGACTTCATTCCCCAGCCCCTCTTTCTTTTGGGAGGTGGAACTCCCCCAAGGGCTGCTCACCAAGAGCTCCCAGGGGCACCATGGGACATCTCAGTCACCTGGACCAGCTTGCCCGGTGATGTGATTAGCACTGTGCAACCTCCTAGTTCCATATTCTCTCTTTTGATAGTAAACTCTAGTTGTTCCTCTACACTTAGTTCATAGCACATAAAGTAGACTTATACTACAGCACCAATGATCTTTTTAACGTGACATAAAACAGTAAATAATCCAAATCAATGGTAAATGCAGAAACTCAGTTCTGAGAAAAATGATGATTGCTATTAGAAAACACTCTTTTCAAAGTGGCTAAAATGTTGGCAGACTAAATATAGAAGTATAGATTGGGAACAAAAATGCACATATAAGTGACAGGTTTGATAGCATACAGAAGTAATTATGTAGAGAATCAATATCGGTTCAAGATCATTATTGTCACCTCACTGTTAAAAGATATTTAATTATCAATAATACTCAGATTCTAATCTACCCTATGATCAAGAGGACTTTAAAGTTCTGCTCAGATTGACAAAACTTTTTATAGCCTTCTACATTTTAGAGTCCTCACTATATTTCTTAGAGACTTGCCCTGAAAAATGGGCAAATATTACTCTGAAACTACCTTTTTAAACTAAAATTTATAAATAAATTACTCTGAATACATATATTTACATCTAAAGAATGTTTATCAAATACTTAAGCATTATCTCTTTGAAGTTTAATGATCAAATAGAATAATTGCTTCTTCATTTTTCAGGCTGTAATGTAGGATTCTAACCTCTACATCTTAAGTCACTGTGGAATTAGGAAGCACCTATAAAGTTAAACTTCCTTCTACCTCGCTTCTCAAAATTCACAAATCTGTAATAAAGTTATAGATGGGATATTTTCCACATTATGATTCATATAGTTTGTAAAATAAGACATGGATTGTTAAAAGAAAGAAGTATGGAGGCCAGAGAGAATACAGCAGGGAGGGCTCTTGCCTTGTATGCAGCTGTCCCAGGTTCGATCCCAGTATACATAAGGTCCCACAAGCATTGCTAAGAGTAAATTCTGAGTGGAGAGCCGGGAGGAGTAACCCCTAAGCATCACCAGATATGACCAAAAATAAAACAAACCAAAAAAAAAGATATTTGTAAATAAATAGCCATATTACATGAATTAAATTATTTGTCTCAAAAATCATCAAATATCCTGCCCAGTTAGATAAGGGTCAGAGAATCAGAGTTTTGTTGTTATTTATGAGCTTTGAGTGGTCTTTCTGTTGTCAATAGAAAAATAATTCATCAGTCTAATGGCTATTAGTGAACATTTTAGTCTTCAGATGCTAGAAAAGAGCTTTGTTTTCAGTAGTCTTATTTTATGCATTAGTGTTATGAAACATCTACCAAAAATTATCAAATAATAATCACATAACTGAATTTTTATAACTTTTAATTTTTTTATTATTAAAACTGGTCTAGTGACAGTTCAAAATCTGAGAGATAGAAAGCAAATAAGAATGAAAAGGTTTTAAAGTAGAATAACACTAATTATTTAACAAATAAATATTGAAAAGTTTACATTGAACTCAGACATTTTTAATATCATTGCAATTTAATCTAATTGTAGTTTAATATTGATGATGTTTCATAACATAACAATGGCTAAATCTGTGAGCACTAGAAATCTAACAATGACAAAGGATAGATTATTAACTGTAGCACTGTCTTCCCATTGTTCATCAATTTGCTCGAGTGAGCACCAGTAACATCTTCATTGTGAGACTTGTTATGTTTTTGGCATATCGAATATGCCACGGGTAGTTTGCCAGGCTCTGACATGCAGGCAGAATACGCTCGGTAGCTTGTCAGGCTCTCCAAGACGGACAAGGAATCTAGCCTGGGTCAGCTGCATGAAAGGCAAACGCCCTACCCACTGTGCTATGGCTCCAGTCCAGATTATTAAGTGAAACTAAATTTTAGCAAAATATTCATTTCAAATTATTTGACTTCTATCACTTTGCTCTCCAATTTAATTTGACTCTTAAAATTCAGCTTTGCCATTCTTCAGGACTTTACAAAATAAGTCCTCTCTAAGTATTACAGTAAGGAATGTTGATAATATTTCTGATTACTTTTAATTTGTTCACGACATATCCAATATGTATGAGAAGTTTCCTCTTCTTAAGATAAGTGAATGCATTCCAAAATTGTTTCTTAATTAGTATTGTCACCTTACTATCATACTATTATTATGATAATTCTTTTTTTTGGGGGGGGTCACACCTGGAGATGCACAGGGGTTACTCCTGGCTCATGCACTCAGGAATCACTTCTGGAGGCACTCAGAGGGCCATATGGGATGCTGGAAATTGAACCCAGGTCGGCCGTGTACAAGGCAAATGCCCTACCCGCTGTGCTATTGCTCCAGCCCCCAATAATGCATATTTAAAAGTAATAAATCCTATGCCTGAAACAAGTGTTATAAACCTATACTATTTTAAGTAATTTGTAAGCAATTATTAATTTATTTCTCTAGTGAAATAAGGTAGGTTTTACCAAACAAAACTTACTTAGGAATATGCAGTGGGGGAAAAGGAAAGGAATTTGTAGGCTGGAGCGAGCACAAGCTTGAAAGAGTAAGTAAACAAGCAAAGAGATATTGAATGATGTATTCCAGGGAGAACAGGAACCAAGAAGGAAAGCTTCAATAACTTTTAAATGAAGAGTAACAATACTCATTTTAATTACATTAATATTAATGTTCTATGAAGTTTTAGAATAAATATTTTCAAAAATATCTATCATTGGGTCTGGAGAGATAGTACTGTGGGTAGGGTACTTTATCTTTTACATAGTGGACCTGGGTTCAATAACTGGACCCCAAATGGTCCTCTAAGAGCTGCCAAGAGTAATTCCTTACTGTAGAGCCTGCAATAAGACATGAAGAAGAGTCAGATGTTACCGTATCAGTATCTATATAATTCAGCTTGTCAAAAAAATCATGTGTTACTCTGATCCCCCCAAAATGATATGTCCTGGTATCCAACACTCTAGAATGATTCTCCCTTTAATAAGAGAAGTATAGTAATTTTATAAGATATTTCTTTGACGTTTCCTTAAATAAAAGCCTTTTTCCTCTCTAAATAATAGATGTCATGGAGGATTTCTTCTATCTCTATACTAAAGACATGTCAACATGTTTCATTTCCATTTCTAATTAGAAAGAAAAATCTTATCAATTGTAAAGAATGAGCAAGTTCGTCAATTAATACCATTCGCAACTCAACAAGAAATTCAAACTTCACTTCAAAAAATAATCTGGAAGATGTGATATAAAAATCTCCATGGGAGTGATAGTAGAGGTGTTAAGACACTTGCACATACCACTGACCTGGTTTAACGTCTCCAATACTGCATATGGTTCTCCCGCAAGCACTCAGATTAACCTCTAGACTACAACCAGAAATAAGCCTTCATAGCTGTTAAATACTGCCCCCAAACCCCAAAATAACTCCCTGTAAAAAAGTCTTCTCCAAAGATAAGAAAATCTGTTTTGGTTTTGTGTTTTTTTTTATGGGGGGAGGGGCGCACATCCAGCAATGCTCAAGGTTTACTCCTGACCCTGTACTCAGGAAATACTCTTCTTGTGAACAGGGGACCACCTGGCATGCCAGGAATTGAACCCAGGTCAGCTGCGTGAAAGGTAAGTGTCCTATCCATCATAATATCTCCTCAGTTCCTTACATCCAAATCTTATGGTATAATTTCTTCTGTGACATACCCTTGCAGAGTGCTTAGCAAAATCAACAGAGACAGGACTAAAAACTTTTATCAGTCGGTCATAGTGCATACCAAATACGACACTCTGGTTCATATTTCTTAGCACCCTCACAATTATGTGGTTACTCTCGCTAGTGATATACAATTTAATATAGGTGTGAAAATTTTGGACGTTATGTAAAAGAACTTGCAAGTTATCAAAATTTCTATTTATCACCTTTTCTAATGTGAGACATCATGTTTTTTCAGAAGATAATCATACAAAATGTTGAGGGAGCTTTTATCCATAAGTAGCAGTGTATTCTCATGTGATGTGTTTCCTCACAGCCATGCATTAACAGGTATTATAAGCAATAAATCTGTACTTACTAGACTAATGTTCTAAGATGTTCAGCCTACCACAGTGCATCTTACCAAAAGAGCATATTATGGGGCTAGAGTGAGATAGAATAGCATGCAGGGTGCTTGCCTTGCACACTCCAACATGAGTTTGATCCCCATCACCGGATTTGTCCCCCTGAGCACCATCAGTAGTGACCACTGAGCAGAGAGTCTAAGCCCTGGGCATAGCCTCATGTGTCCCCAAAACAAAATAAAAGTGAGAACATTTGCTGGATAAGAAATAAAAGTCTAATAAATTTTCCCTGTGTCATCTACTCATATATCTGGGGGCAATGATTTGCTGAGATGTCTTTTAAGTGGCCTTAAAAACACCCAATTTTCTGAGATTGTTTTTCCATAACTAAGAACTCCTAAATATCTTTGTTTGCAACTATACATAATTTTATATCTTTCACAGTAATTGCTAGTTTAACCGCAGGGCAGTCGTTCATATGCATAGGTCACCTTTTTTGAAAGAACATATTTTTGGAGACCATATGGATGACAAAAGTGAAAAACATTGGTGGATCCATATGTAGATTTTATTTTCTTCCAAACTTAATTCTTGATTTTGCACTAATTACTTACAGTACAAAATCACCAACTCTGAAATGAATAGAATAGAAGAAGTAAAATACTTTCATAAGAGACACAATAGAAAAATGATTGGAAACAATAATAAAATATAAAACACTTAGCTCCTTTAATTGCTTCCCTCCATGGTACATTGCCTAGTATTATTCTTGGAACATAGTGGTAAGTATTTTGAGTCAATGGTTTATAATCTCAACATTCTGCTTACTCAGATATTATTGTTCCCTAAAATGTTTCTTCTTAAAAACAAATGCAACTTTCTAACCATTGAATTTAGAAATTCTCTTGCCAGAAAATAATATAAAAGCCTGAAGACTCATTTTATCTGAACTATGCATTGTCTTTTAATGAAACTTAAGGTCATATTAACTTTTTTTCATTATCTACATATTTTATTACTGGCTTAATATAATTATGTTTGACTGAAAGCTTAATATTTTAAATTTCTTGATACTGCTCTGTTTAGTCTTAAGAACAATGTGTAACACCTATCCATTTTAAATTACACCCAGCTAAATTGAACCCTTTTATCTAAATTATTTCCTTTGGAGTATTGTTCTCTGCCATCTGACATACCTCCTTAATTTTGCACCACAGTCTTTTCATCCATTTTGAGAGGGGTACATGATGAAGACTCTACAAGTGTGATCATTTTTAAAATAAACTCATTTCTAGAAACATCTGTAAAAGACTAAAACCATCAAATTGTATAACAGAACCTTTTAGACACAATCTTTAAATGTAACTTCTCTCTGAAGCTGGATTAAAAGTGAAAATGTGAACAAGAGTATCAGAATACTAGTTACTATTAACAACAGATGCCTCAGCTATAATAATTTTTGCTTTTTGTGATGAATTTTAGAAATATTTTGAACTTTTATAATATTACTACATTTTAGAACAATATAGATAGAGCAGTTATAGATTAGAGATAGATATGATGTATTAGTGATCTTTGCTATGACCATTCCCTTATGAAATAAAAAAGCAACACTTTATTTAAATGAAACATTCAAATAAACATTAAAATAAGCATTCAATATTTTGCAAGTTGATCTTCAAAGGTATATAAAATATTTCTTCCCATTGCATCTGGGTACCTTTTAGCTACCATGTCTTCAGATATTATGTCTTACCCTTTCTTTCACTTTTCTTTCTGATACCATTACTACATTTAAATCGGCATGCATAGCTGTTTCTCAAATTTCTCTAAGGTTGTATTTTTTTTTATCCTTTTCCTTCCACCTGTTCTTTGGTTTAAATCATTTCACTGATCTTTTTTCATGTTCAAATATTCTTTATTTTTTCTTGAACACCCTTAGTGTATTATTGTATAATAAAATTTCCTATTTATTTTTTACAATTAAGTATGTTCATAATATTTGAAGTCTATTTGATATTACATTTTCATCATGTTTTATTTAGTTAGTTTTGATTTGTTTCAGTTCTATTAATTTATTGATAATCATCATAATGAAGACTTTTTTCTAAAATACCTGGGCATCTGTTCACTCTTTTGGGAGGTTTATGTTGGCTTTCTCCACAACCCCTCATGTGTAGTTTGTTTAGTACTGTTCCTTTGATGTATAGTAGTATCTTTTTAGAAACTAAATATTTTAGATAATTCATCTTAATTTTGGGGGGTTTTGGTCCTCACTCCCGCTGGAACTGCCATACTTATTTTCTTATTGATTACTTAGTAAACTACTAATTTAGTGACGCTTGTTTCTTTCACACAGAGTTAACCCACATATTGGTCTTCAAGAAGATTCCATCCTTGGGTATGGCCACGTTTATCCAGAGTACACATGTAATTTGGCATGACATTTTCATCCCTTCACTCTGCTTGATAACTGTGTTCTAATAATTATCTGAAATATAATTTTAGATGGAGGGTTTCTGCCATCAATGTTTGATTTTTTTTTCCTGGTACAACTAATGATTCTCCAAGTATTCATTTTCAATAATTCTCCTACATACTTGTTATAATATAATTTGAGCTATTTCTTGACCCTTATCCTAAATGCAATTTACCATCACACCCTACAATTCTTCCAAACTTTTATTTAAATTAGATTGTTTGGGCCAGAGTGATGGTACAGTGATAGTGCACTTCCATACAACCACCCCACGTTCAATTCCCAGCATCCCACATGGTCACTCAAGCCCTTCAGGAATTATACCTGGGCACAGAGCCAAGAATGCATTCCAAAACAAACACGCAAACAAATACAACTATATATATATATGTGTGTGTATATATATATATACATATATATATCGATCGTTTGGTATTCAATCAAGGTTTTATGTATTAACATACTCATTATATTTTAATTAATATATTTATATTTAATGTATAATAATATTTGTTACACAACTCTAACTGCTGAGCACTTTATGGAGAGTTGCAGAATCTCTGTAGAGTCTAGAGTGGCTCCCATTGCCAATTTTCTTACAAGCTGAAGCAAAAATAATGGAAACATTGCTTGTGGTTAATCATCCTAAATTGTTCCATGAACTGAGCCAGATTTGAGTGCAAACCAGTAGCCCTGAAGATTTCTCCATCAAGAATCCCACAGGATGCTCACTGTAAACAGAAAGGAACTCTCCAGAGTGCCTGTGCTGTAAGCTTATCTCAGGAGACTCCTTACTAAGTGATCTGTCATCCAGTTGTTGTAATGTGAATTTGGCCCAATAAAATAGCATTGTAATTATATGCCATGGACTTAACCAGAAAGATTCGACCTATTCATGTAAAGGTTGTTGTTAACACTTAATTCATTGCTGAAATTTATTCCATATTTTAGTGTGATGTCAAGACTAATGCTTAATTTTAATTTAGGGAGAGTGGTACAGCCAGATCTTTATCTGTTCTGGCCCTTTGCATGTCTGCTTATATTGGTAACATAAATTATTCACTCTATTATCCAAATCTTAATAAAGGTGGGATGCTGCTCTTTCTCAGTGCTCTCACTTATTGTTAGGATCATTACAACATCAGTAAATATAACACTTCTTTAAACATTTATCCTTGGGGTTATGTGCTGTTTCACCAAATACCTTAAACAAATTCATTTTACCTAAAACCAAGAATAAGGATATATAAAGTATTAATCAATTTTAGTAAAATTCTTTAATTATCATTGTATCTACAATAACCATCTTATTTTAAATGTAACACTCATATATAAGGTTAATTTTTTTTATTTTCCCTATCAAATAACCAAAATGTCTTGCCTTAACCTATTTCTTCTATCCAAATGCTCATCCTTTTGATAAACTATCCGCAGGCTTTAAAAAAAAAACATTTTATTCTAGTCACTATGATTTAAAATACTGTTTTATTTTGCTTTTGTTTGGGGGACATGCATGGTAATGCTCCAGGCTTACTCTTGGTTGTATACTCAGGGATCGCTCCTAGATGGGCTCAAGATCAAGACAAGTATCCTACTCACTGTAGTATCTCCAGTCCCAATTTCTAATATTGTTACTGATAGTGTTTCCTGCCTGCAACAGACCCACACACACCATCCAAAAGAATGTCTGCTTCCCACTACCATTGACTCTGGGACCTCTGCAGTTTTCACATCCATATAAATCCTAACAATATTGCAGCACTGTAGCACTGTCCTCCTGTTGTTCATGGATTTGCTTGAGTGGGCACCAGTAAAATCTCCATTGTGAGACTTGTTAGTGATTTTAGCATATCAAATACGTGCCACAGGTAGCTTGCCAGGCTCTACTGTGTGGGTGAGATACTCAGGGTATCTTGGGCGGCTCTCCAAGAGGGGCAGAGGAATTGAACCTGGGTTGGTGGCGTACAAGGCAAACGCCCTAACTGCTGTGCTATTGCTCCAGCCCCTAACAATATTAGCACTGTCCTCCCATTGTTCATTAGTTTGCTCGAGCAGGCACCAGTAACCTCTTCATTGTGAGACTTGTTGTTGTTGTTTTTGGCATATCTAACACGACATGGGGAGCTTGTCAGGCTCTGCCATGCAGGCCAGATACTTTCGGTAGCTTGCTGAGCTCTCCGAGAGGGACGGGGGAATCGAACCCGGGTCGGCCTCATGCCAGCAAATGCCCTACCCACTGTGCTACGTACAGCTCCAGTCCTAACCCTAACTATATTAACAACTTTAAATTTAAATTCTCTATACAGCTTCCCCTTGTTATAGGCACGTTACATTCAGTAAATAAAAGCTTATAAAGAGAAGTCACTTTTCCTAGATCAAAAAGGTTAAATTTATTCTTAAGGCATTTGAGAATGGCAGTGTATGCTTACTGGCTATACAGTGTTGCTGTCACATATAAGAACCCTGGTGAGCTTTATGTAGTGTGATTTGTACTTTGATACTTGATTATATTCTATCGTATAGTGGAATTGTATGTGTGCAAATGCATTTATTGTTCTTTCAGATGTGTTATTTCAAAAGACAAAACTTGTATTTTCTTAATCTTAATATTCCCACATTTACAAATGGATGAGACATAAATAGAACCACTCAGTAAGAGTTAAATGAGTAGCCTTAAAACACTTTAAAAACTATTCTTAATTAACAGCTTAGCTATTTTCTAGATTTATAGGTGTTGACTTACTTTGTTCTTCAATTGTGAGACATTAACTTCATCATTTTGGCCTCTTTCTAATTTGTATAATTATGACCTCTCTGCCCAAATGTAGCCTGAAGGTTTGGTTGGTTAAATATGTTTTGTGGCTTTCCAGAAATGCCTATTAAATTGGCATCCTTAAAGTAACCACTATTCAGTGAGAAATAAAGTGATGCCCAGGGGCTAATATCTTTATTCTTGTAACCATTACATGAATTTTTAAATATTTAAATATGAAATGACTGGACTACTTTTTCTACAGTTGTTTATAAACGTGTTGTTCTACCTATATAATTTTCTTGTTGGCTAAATTCTCCCACTCAGTTAAATAAAATTCCTATTCCATTCTTACAGAACCAGCCTTAGAGTTTATGAGTATTGCCATCAACTATATTTGAGCCTGAAATATTTGAGTAGGACTCTGTCTTATTTTAAATAATCATAAAAATACTTCAATTTACCGAAATATGTTTCTTTTAGTTAGCTTCGAATGAACTAGTTTGTCATTTTATCTCCATACATGAAATTCCTTTTGCTATAAAATAAACAGCTATAGAATAAGATGCAGCATAATATTGTTAGGCTGGGAATGGGAATATACAAAGAATCTAGATCGAAGTTGGTGATCTTCATGGCCTTTGAAAACTGTGTCATAATCTATACTTGCCTTTTGTTACACTCATGTGTCTTTGCTGTCTCAGCATATCCTATGATTTAAGCCCTGAATATTGACTCCAACTGCAAGCATTTTCTCGACCAGGGTTCTGATTTAGCTCTCACTGGGCTATACATAGATCTGAACTTGCAGTTGCTAGATCCTTCAGCTGTTTCTCTCAATGAATTAGAGTCTAAGTACAAACATCTTTGTTTCTAAGGATTTCGATTAGATACAACTGATGGTTCCATACAATCTTGCAGTATGTTTTAAAGGTGTTAAATTCAGGGTGGTTACAAAGATATTTCTTTTTGTCACCAATTTTTATTTTATTCAAACATCATAAGTTACAAAATTACTTATCATTGAGTTTTTGACACATAGTGTTCCATCACAGATTCTGTCACCAGCTCAACTCCCCTCCACCAGTATCCCCAGGGTCTCTCTTCTACCTACTCCCAAACTGCCATCCTTGTAGGCACCTTTTTAACTTTGGTTATTAATGTTTGGGTTTCATGATTTCAGTGTTGTTGACCCTGTGGTTTGGATATTTTGCTCTATTATTCCTTAACCCCACAAAGTACCTGAATCCCCTTGGCCCCTGTTCCCATTACAGAGACTTTTGAACGATGAACATTATATACTCTGTAGGTTGTATCTTTGCGCAGTTTGTCACGATCATTAAGTTATTGGGATCACCTCCCAAGCAAACTTAATTTGAACTTAATTTGAGTCTAAATTCAAATTCAGAGACTGTTTTGGAGCCCAACCTAAATCACTGAACAAATGTTACATTATTGCAAAATGCTTCTACTGCATTAAAATAATATTATAAATGTACTATAATGTGTAATATATTTATATATGTGAACATAAACACATAATTTACATTATATATTTGCATATATAACTTACATATATATTTGCATTTATTTCTCTCTATAAATGTTTACCTATATGGGGGCTGGAGCGATAGCACAGCGGGTAGGACGTTTGCCTTGCACGCGGCTGACCCGGGTTCTAATCCCAGCATCCCATATGGTCCCCTGAGCACCGCCAGGGGTAATTCCTGAGTGAAGAGCCAGGAGTAACCCCTGTGCATCGCTGGGTGTGACCCAAAAACAAACAAACAAACAAACAAAATGTTTACCTATATGTGCACTCACCATTTTTGTCATCATCAAAACACATTTAATATCAGGTTGACTGTCAGAATAAGTAATTATCAAACCAAATAATTGAGCAGTTTACTGAAAGTCTAAACTAAATTATTATGTCTTCATATTAAATTGGCATTGCAATAAAGCAATTTAATGAACAGTTGTCCTTTACAAAATATATTCATTCACATATAAATATTTTTCACATATTTTTCTACCAACTTCATGTTTAGCCTTTTAGAGATAATATTTATATTGTATAATGCATTGCAAAAAGTAAGTTGTTCAGGTGCATTCTCTGCTTCCTGCATCATAGTCTATAATGCAAACTCTATTTCTCACTCTTTCTCTTGTTATCTTTCTCTTTGTCTTCTCTCCTCTCCCTTCTATTCTTTTTTCTCTTTCATCTTTTCTTCTCTTTCTATTCTCTCTCCCCTACTCTCCTTTCTCTCTCTCCCTTTTTCTGTCTCTCCTTCTCCCCTCTCTAATCCCTTTGTCCTCTCTTTCCTCTTTTTTATTTCTTCTTTCTCACTCTAACCCCTATATTTCTATCTTCACCCTTGAAAAGAAAACTCTTTTCAAGGGTGAAGATAGAAGCTCTTCATATATGGTTATTCTTGTGCATTACAGTGCCAATTTAGGCCCAAAAAGACAGAATAACAGGTCTGGAAATTGCCATCCCTGTTGTGGCATTTGAACCTATTTAAACTTATTCAATTCTTAGTATCTCTTATGGTCCCCCAGGCCCCACTAGAAAGTGGTTCTTGAGTTCAGAGCCAGGAGTAAGCCCAAACATAGTGAGGTGTTATCTTAAAGCCAAATTTTTTTAAAAAATCAATTTATATATTTATCACAAATATTTCTACATTGAACATTCTACATGTACATTTGTTTTTTCTTCGTACCACTTCTAGTATTTATTGGCTATCACTTATGAAGTGCCTTTCTAGTGGCAGGAGCATTGCTAAAACACAATTATATATTCCTATAGCTTAAGTTACACTAAGAATACTTATAGTTTTTGTGTATATATAAGATATACTTGATCGTGCACAAAATATAAGAATTTAAGAACTTCATTTTTCTTAGTTTCAGAGAAAAATGTCTATAACAGAAAATGTTATCAACTAGAATTATTTTTACATGTTTTTATATGCAAGAGTTTCTGATAAAGTCCTCTAAAATGCAATATATGAGTTGTTATGTAACTCCTATTTAGATATATTTGATATTAAATCAAATTTCATACTTAATGTAGGAATATACCGTAATATAGTGTGACTAATTGCGTTTTGGGGAAATAAGCAAGAAAATCTTACCCCAATGTATTCAAATGCCTCATCACTGATGTGTTCCAATTAGCTTATCACACCACACTGCTATTATCAGAAGGCACCTTGCAGACCTGCTAAAGAATAAACTGTCTGCAGAGGGATGAGGGAAGCATGGCATTCAGTGCTCTTATTTAGCAGAAGGGCATGCTCTGTGGCTGAACCCCTGTGTTCTCTTAAGCTTACCTTTTACTTGTTAACAAGACACACTTAGGTCTTTGTCTATATAGCAGAGGAGGCTTGTGGGATGGTAGGCACTGAGGATTGTGTCCGTCTAGGGCCATTCAAGGTCTTCTAAATGTTGGTGCAGAGGTGCCTTAGGTACTCATCATCCAGAAACCTAGTTCACTGCCTAAGGCTCCTTGTTCACACTTTCCCTTAGGTCCTGACAAGTCTTGAATTCTTGTTTCATTGTGCCTAGTCTCAAGAACTAAGATGCAACACTTTAGGTCATCCAATAGGCCTATTCAAACTTCCTACAACCAAGTCATGATGATAGCCAACATTCAGTGCTGTTCAAACACACCACATAGAACATCAAAGTACCCATGAGTACCAATATAAGAGAGGCATTAGAAATAAATAGCAGTACCAGAAAACTAGAAAGGCATCTAATATATCATGTAAAATCAGATCCTAAGTGTAGGATAACATTGGGTTTGTCCTTTCAGCCTTGCCACAGGGAACTTAGTTTACCTTAAAGCAATGTCCTTTCTATATGGACACAGGAAGACAGTTAATATTATGCTTTGTAACTTGGGAGCTGATTGACTCCAATAATATTTACTCCTGGGCATCTGCTTTCTCGAATCAGTTGCACTTTTTTCCTAGCATCCCAAAAGCAGGGTCCTGACGAGGGACAGAATGGACCTAGGGAAAGCTGTGAGCTGTCCTTGCATCGAAATGGGCCAGGCTAAAGCACCACAGTACTCAACTATAACGTGAGAGCATGGTCATAGAAAAATGCCATCATGATCCAAAGGTAACAACAAGACGAGGATCCTGCTGGGGTTAGGAAGACTAACCTGGCCTGAGGACTGTGGAATATATAGTGAATGTCCTCAGGAAGAACCAAACTGTAAGTCTGATATATCTCTTACTGTGCTCATACAGAATGACATTACTAAAAATATTAGAAGTAAATTTACTATAACCATTTAAGCGGATTACTAGCTGAGGAAGGAAGAAAGGGACACACCTTAATACACCCTTGTTCGGATCCCACCCTTGAGCAGATCTACTAGTAATCTCCTTAGATGAGATTTTGTTAACCTCCTCAAGAAATGGTCTTACCCTTCTTTGTTGATTTGTTAATATTCAACGCATCTTTGTGTTATGGCCCTATGTGATTGCTATATAAACTAAGACTGTAACAGAAGTAGGGAGACGACACAGAAGCAAAGGAAACAGCAGAGATAACGGAGATAGCAGAGACAGAAGAGGAGAAAACACAGATAGAAGAAGACACAGCAAGGAGAGGACAGAGGCAAGACAGAGGACAGAAGCAAGGAGAAGAAACAAAAGCGGAGAGAAGACACAGAAGCAGAGACAGAAAGAGGTCAGAAGAGACAAGAGGAGAGAATACAGAGACAGAGATAGATAGAGAGACAGACAGAAGAGAGCACAGCAGCAAACACAGAAGCAGAGCACAAGGAGGAGTTACCCAGATCCAGTCCATACACAGTGGCTCTAGAGCACTGAAAGCGAGCGGCGCATGGGAGAGAGAACTGCCCGAGAGCCCACAAACAACACAACACACATATCATCTCTTCCTCCCGTGCATGCATCCTTGTAATTTTTTACACCTAAGGACCTAAAAAAACAAAAAATCAACAAGTGAAATGTAAAGTCATTTTAAAGAAGAGAATAATAAAAAATTGAATAGAAATAAAAGAAATACTAATTTTGGAATAAAACAAAGACTATTATTTTGAAAAAAAAAGCCCTTAACTATACTCATCAAGAGAAAGAGAAAAATCCCAATAAAAAGTATAATATACGAAATTGGAAAAATTACAAAAGATCCATAGAACTACAAAGTCTCATAAGAGACTAGCCTCAAGCACCTGTGTCACTAAATTACAGAATGTAGAAGAAATTGCTGAATTTTTGAAACCATGCAACAACCTCCCAAGACTGAATCAGAGGAAATAGAGTACCTCAATAGACCAATTTCAAACTTGGAAATTGAAGCAGTAATGTGAAGTCTTACCAAACTAAAAGTCCAGGCTCAAATAAGATCTACCAGCAAGTTATACCAAACCTTCAAAGATGTATTGCCTAGTTCAAGGTGTTCCAGAAAAAATTTGAAGAAATAAGAATTTTTCCTAATAGTTTCTATCATGTCAACATTAATTTGGTTTTAAAAAGGTACAAACAAAAAGCAATAATAAACCCCAAACTGGCTATCTCTGATGACTATCAATGTAAACTCTAAACAATATCTTAGCAAATCAAATTCAAAAATACATTTAAAGAATTATAACTCAAGCCTTAATTCAATTTCTTCTGGGATACAATAAAGACTAAAGTATCCAAAATTAATTGATGTGATACATCACATTAACACACGTGAGAATAAATATCATAATGGCTTATCATTAGAGTCAAACAAAGCTTTTTACAAGATTCAAAATCCATTAAAATAAAAGAGAATGTCCACAAAATTGAAATAAAACAACTTTACCTTAATATAGTGATCGTCATGGACATCACATACAATGATGCTACTATAGATACTACTATTCAATGTATTATTGCAAATCCTAGTGGGTAAATGAGCAGAAGAACTACTCAGTAACCAAAAACTTACAGATGGCTACCAGAAATATTAAAAAAATAAAAACCTTTTTGTCGATAATTATGGAAATACGAAAATGATAATGAGATATCAATTCATGCCAGTGAGATTTTATTCAATCAAAAAGATGGTATTACAAACAAATTCTATTAAGAATATGGAAGAACTAAAGGAAGACTTACTTACTGTTGGTGAGAATGGAGACAGTTTCTTCCTTTAGGGTAAAACAGTATGGAGATTTCTCAAAATTACAAAAATGCTCCTTTAAATATGAACTAGAAATTCCATTCATAGGTATCTACTCAAAAACTAATTCAAAAAGATGTATGTGCATCTACACTTATTGCAGCACAACTTGTGATAGCAAGACAGAAATAACCCAAGTGCCCAACAACAGGTTATTTGGATGAAGAAGCTGTGTGAAATACAGAATGAAAAACTAAAGCTGTAAGAATATATTACTTTTGATATTTTTACAGTATGAATAGCTATGTAAGATTTTATCTTAAAATAAGTTAGGGTAGAAAGAAAAATAGCATATTTTACTCATGCATAGTATATAAAGAAAAGAAGCAGGCAGAATGGATTCAATGCAAACAAAGCATTTGACTATAGAGCTGAGATTACAAAGGGTGGGGCAGGCTAGATGGGAAGGTTCCATAGACAGTGTGGAAAGATGTTTGGAAGCTTTGGCAGTGGGTCTAGTGTGCTAACATTATACTCTTAAAACTTTTTCTTAGATTCTTGTAAACAATGCTACCTTAAGAAAATTATTAAGTGGGGCCAGAGAGATAGCGCAGTTGGCAGGGTGCTTGCTTTACATGTGGCTGACCTGGTTCTGTCCAAGGCATTCCATTTGGACCTTTGAGTCTCACCACCAGGAATGGTCTCTGTGCACAGAGCCAGAGAAAGCCCTGAGCACCACTGGTATGGCCCAAAACCAAACTAACAAAAATTTAAATAATAAAGAAAATTACAGGGGCTGGAGCAATAGCACAGCCGAAAGGGTGTTTGCCTTGCCGACCCTGGTTCAATTTCCAGCATCCCATGTGGCCCCCAGAGCACCGCCAGAGGTAATTCCTCAGTGCAAAGCCAGGAGTAACTCCTGTGCATTGTCGGGTGTGATCCAAAGAGCAAAACAAAATAAAAATTAAAAAATAAAGAAAATTACAATAGTGCAGAAAACAAGCATATCCTCCCATCATCTGTATCACCTGTCATCCTGTTGCTCATTGATTTGATCGAGCGGGCACCAGTAACATCTCCATTTGTTCCTGCCACGTGCTAGTATAGCCCAATGGCGTCCGCTTGCTCCAGGAACATGAAGCACATCATAAACATAAACATAAACTCCCACAAACATTTTAAATATGGATTCCCATATAAACCTAAACACTCTAAATGTTCGTTGTTATACTATTTGAAAATTTACTGCATTGGTAAAGACATAATTTTAAATTTCTAATTTGTATAATTTAAGGATGTTCATATTAAATATTTTTGTCACAAATTTCATTTATACAACTTTAAATTTTTGCTATCATAATTTATTATCAAAATTTATATCCTTATTGTATGATTCATTTGATGCATGGTTCTGCAATGTGGAAGCATTTTATCTCTAAGTGTACCAGTTCTAACTCCTGTATACACCACAACTTTGAAAGAAATATGTGTTCACTATATCCAAATACTCTTCTTCAATTCTGTCTTTTGTTTTTTAAAATTTCTTTGAAGTTTTATTGATGTAAAATAGACATAAATATGCAAGAATCACTTTTTTAATTTTATTTTTATAAATTTGTTCACAATAATTCATTATATTCAGTATTCCAGCATCAATCCCACCACCATTATTCCTTCCCACCATCATTATTCAAATTTTCCCACCACCACCCAAGCCTGTCCCAAAGGCGGATCCTAAATAGTTTATTTTGTATGGTTTGCTACAAATAATTCACTAAAAATGGTCCAAAGAGGTTTCCTTAGTGGAAAGTATGTGAAAATTGGAAAATTGTCGTATCTCACATTGGAGCAATTAAGAGAGATTAATTATATGTTGTTACAGGTTGAACTTTATGTGCATTTGTTTTATGCATATGTGAGCACACATAGATGATAAATAGATAGGAAGATAGATAGATAGATAGATAGATAGATAGATAGATAGATAGATAGATAGATAGATAGATAGATAGATAGATAGATAGATAGATGGGTAGGATAGATCAAGATCAGTTGGCTTCTACTTTACACCCCATCAAATGTGGTATGCTATTCCTGTTACTTCAATGGAATAAAGTATGAGATCTTTTATTTACAGTTGCACTCTGGGAATTCTAAAATTTTAAATTGGTTGATAGAGCTGGAGTTAAATTTTTAACTAGATGGTGACTTTGGGTTCAGAAGGATCTCTGTAGCTTGTAGCTCTCTCCTAAGATTTATTTGTGAGTCTCTGGATCATGACTGGTAATGAGTTTATTGGCACCAGAGGCAGTTGGTGGGCATGACTGCCAAGCTCCCAAAAGAACAGGGAAATGGGGGGAGGGTGCCCATTCCTGAGTCTGTGAAAGTCTGGAGATTTCAGTCAGAAAAACTCAGAAAATATCTGAGTTTTTCAGCATATTAATTCTCATATGAGAGGGGCTCGTTGGAACCTGTGGCGATCGGCCTTGACCATGGTAGCTATTGAGTTCTGGAGGTTTTTCGCTACCAGGGCTCTGTTGGGGTGGGTGCTGGGTTCACCTACCGCCTTCTAAGGTGTCTCAGATAAACTCAGCCTAAGGCGGGGTGTGCAGACATCTTGTACGCAGGAATCTTAAGTGTAAAGCTTGAGCAACTTTCTCTAAGATGGACATACCTGCTTGTCCAGGACATATAGGAGAAATATTGCTGAAATGCCAGAGCACTGTCACACTAATGTGTGTGGCATACACATTTTGAAGACCATAGCCCTGACATTTCTATTAAGGAATATTGTAACTTTGACATTCCTCAGTACAAATCAGTACTCTGTATTTTTAAAATAGAGTATGCTGTGTGCATGGACAAATGATGTAGACAATTTATTTATTTACTTTACATCATAATCTTACTTATCAACAAAGTTCATTTTCTTTGTTATTTACTATTCAACCGTTATTTACTATTCAATTAGTTATTTACTATTCAATAAAGTAAATATCTTACTTTATTACCCATTCTACAATTCATTAAATAAACATTGCACACATATTTAAATAATTATTTGAATATAGCTAATTATATTATTTGTCAAAATCAGATAAATCCTGGGATTATAATCTAACCATAGATAAATGTATAGATAGAATCTGGTCAGTAGCTGGGGCAACTACAATACTACAATTTTTTCAAGTCAGAATCAAGTACTAGACCAGCTTGGGTTCTAGACAAATGGAAATTTCAGTCACAATGGCATGCCACAGTGAACAGGGAGAATTTATACAAATCCTAAGAAACTGGCAATCCTAGCAGTTGAAATATGAAAAAAAAATAAGAGTGATATCTCTAATGTAGAAAAAAATCTGGAACATTCTGGAGTTTAACTGGCATCAGAAAAAAATGGGAAGGCTTTAACCTGAGATACAATTTACTTATATAGACTAGATGAGCCTCACTCATGAAGGAACCGGCAGAGCAGCCCAGGTGTGAGGGACCTGGGGCTGAGATCTCCACAGCTGCTTGAGTTGGGACTGGGCCTCTTACATCCAGATCCCCCATTTCCCAGTAGCTAGGCAGTAAAACCCAGAAACTACACCCATCGCCATGTAATCCCATCAACGGCCAACATCCAGAGTGTAAAACCAAGCTCTTGAAAGTATGTGCCCTATTCAAGGCTACGCAACATCTTATAGCTTAGTTTTCCCTCTCGGAGAAACTGGCAAGCCACTGAGAGTTTCCTGCCCACAGCGGAGAGCCTGGCAAGCTCCCCGTGGCATAGTCATATGTCAAATACAGTAACAACAATGGGTCTCATTCTCCTGACCCTGAAAGGATTAGGAGCCTCTAATGCGGCACCATTGGGAAGGATGAGTAAAGAGAGTCTGCTAAAATCTCAGGACTAGGAGGAATGGAGACGTTAATGGGCCTGCTCAAGCAAATCGAGGATCAATGGGATGATATTGATAGTGATAGACTAGATCAATAGCACAATAGGTAGGGCATTTTCTTTGCTCATGGCTGACCCTGATTTGATTCCTCCATTCCTCTCGGAGAGCCTGGAAAGCTATCAAGAGTATCTCACCCAAACACAAAGTCTGGAAAACTACCCATGGCATATTCGATATGCCAAAAACAGTAACAACAAGTCTCACGATGGAGACATTACTGGTGCCCGCAAATGGCTGAACAACAGTTCATCGATTATATAGTGCTACAGTACTATAGAAGTTAGCATACTGACAAGATACTTAGAGGTTTGGGGAGGGGCTGAGGGTACCGCAGTTTGTTTCCAAGACTGAAATGAAGCCAAAGTGCAAAGTTGTGGGTACTGGCATGCTCATAGTCTTTTGATAGAATTTAAAATTATACATATTTGATACACTTATTTATAACATTATGTGATCTCATCTAAATGCCCATTTTTTTTTTTATTTCCTTAAATAATTAACCTTCCCTTAGGACAATCTTCTTCTTATCCAATGTTTGAAAATGTTTCTGTCAGTTATAAAACACTCTACTCCCTCCAATAGAAGCTATGTTTTCTTTGACTCTCACTTGTGCTTTTGTTTATCTAAAGAAGTAATATTTGAAAATGTCGGTTACTTTGGGTGAAAAGTATTTTTTGAAAGATGCTAATGAATTACCATCTTACTTTTCAATCTCTAGATAATTTAATAGCATCTTGAAAGACGAGAAAACATAGAAGGAGAAGGAGAAGGAAAAGGAGAAGAAGGAGAAGGAGCAAGAGAAGGAGAAGGGGAAGGAGAAGGAGAAGGGGAAGGCGAAGGAGAAGGAGGAGAAGGGGAAGGAGGAGGAGAAAAAGAAGAAGAAGAAGAAGAAGAAGAAGAAGAAGAAGAAGAAGAAGAAGAAGAAGAAGAAGAGGAGGAGAAAGAGGAAGAAGAAGAAGATGAAGAAGAAGAAGAAGAAGAAGAAGAAGAAGAAGAAGAAGAAGAAGAAGAAGAAGAAGAGGAGAAAGAGGAAGAAGAAGAAGAAGAAGAAGAGGAGAAAGAGGAAGAAGAAGAAGAAGAAGAAGAAGAAGAAGAAGAAGAAGAAGAAGAAGAAGAAGAAGAAGAAGAAGAAGAAGAAGAAGAAGAAGAAGAAGAAGAAGAAGAAGAAGAAGAAGAAGAAGAAGAAGAAGAAGAAGAAGAAGAAGAAGAAGAAGAAGAAGAAGAAGAAGAAGAAGAAGAAGAAGAAGAAGAAGAAGAAGAAGAAGAAGAAGAAGAAGAAGAAGAAGAAGAAGAAGAAGAAGAAGAAGAAGAAGAAGAAGAAGAAGAAGAAGAAGAAGAAGAAGAAGAAGAAGAAGAAATTAAACAAGCAGACACAACCAGATGAGGTTACAAAAATAAACTGACAGAAAAGCTCAGGTGCTTCCAAAAGGAGCCCAACTTTTACAATGTCAATACTTCTACAACCTGACAGCAAGCTAGTGCTAACAGAAAATGAAGGGATAAAGTCTCACGTTGACTGAGAAAATATTCAATAATATTCCATGTCCTATTTTTCTTAGGAATCTAAAGCAACTTTTCTGTTTGCAAAATATTGATCTTACATAAAATACTAGAAATTTTCTCTTGATTTATTAAAAGCAAATATGTGTCTTGGAGGAGGAGGTTCAGAATATTATTAACTTGCATTTTCATATAGGATAACTCAAAGATTAATACTGCAAAATTGGAAGAGTTGAGCTTTATATTATTTTATAGAAGTTATTTGAACTTACAAAATCTATGCCACCTCTGAATTTTTTAATCCATAAATTTATTATTTTCAAGTTTAGAAATAATGACTCATTTCATTTTTATAAACACAGTTTTCAACTTTTGTTATTCAAGCGTTAATCCAAACAATATTTAAGAATAATAATTTAGTTTTATGCTTGACTTCTTATTTGCCATATCACCCCCATCTCAAAACCTAAAATATTGCCTTCATGACATGAATAAGCTGTATGTTAAACTTTCTTCTCATTGATAAAGTTCTTCTTGATGCTGCCTTATAGGCAAATAGTAGCAAATAAACTCCCAACATTTTTTTTTGCTGCTATACTGTGCTGAGTAGAGATCTGGCAATGAACATGGTGAATCTTTCATTATTAAATGAAAGTACAGGTCTTCAAATGATCTAAGACAGAATAATGATTAGACTTTAATAGGAATTTAACAATATAAAAAAGTATACCATACATGTATATAACTATCATTTTTGTTTGCTAAATGTGCAAGTTATAAACTCATTCACCAAATATTATTCACAGTTTTATTGTGAACTTTATATTCACAGATGAGAACATTTTTATCATGCCATAAAAATTTGTCAGATTTGAGTTTTAAAATCATCTTTTAGAATGATGCTTCTCAAAAACAAAATAAAGATGGTTCACAAAAGCAATACTACAGCAAGGGGGGTTCATGCCTTCTCTGTTACCCACCCATGTTAGATCCCCAGGACCACATATGGTCCACCTAGCCCCTCCAAGCCCTTTGGTCTCACCAGGTGTGACCCAACCCACCAACAAAAAGTAGAATAATACTTCTCAGCTTATGGTTGAAATCTCTTGGATATGTACAGTTCTTTTTGCAGAGGAACTAAACTTCACATGGTGTTGCTTAGAACTAATTCCTCACCCTGTGCTCAGAGATTTCTTGTGGAGATGCTCCAGGGATAAGCCAGAAAGTGGCACATGCAAGCAAATGCCTTATACTGTTTTATTTCTCTGCCTCCATTTATGTTGCCTCCAGTTATGTACAATTCTAAGTCATATCTATTTAAGGAACATGTTAGGTAAAATCATTGTGACTTTTTAAAAAGATATATATATGTTTATATATGTATATATACATATATGTATATGTATATATATGTATATAAGCACTGTGGTTTAAAATATTGATAATAGAGCTTCAGGTAAGCAATGTCCAAACTTCACAAGTACACCAGTGTCAGTGTCCACTACCCCTTCCTTAGCCTTCCTACTTCCTACTTCCTACTTTATAAACCTTTTTGTCTGAATTTAATTATTGTAGTTTTGTCACATGTTTACAGTAGTGGTAACATGATTTTGACGTGCAAGGTGTTCTCCACTTACCTCCAGCGTGTTGTTCATCAGTAACTGTACTTTATTTCCAGTCCACCTCATCGTTTCTCCCCAGTCAGTCCGGACCTTGCCATGTCAACTCTGTAATCCAGACCTAAGTGTCTTTCATTTGAAATCATTTGAAATCTTGTAATAATCTATTCCCTAGCTTGTTTCTCTGTATATTCAGTTGAGACCATCTTGGTGGCCCTTCTCCTTCAGACAGAGACTGCATTAACACAATACCCTCCAAGTTGCAGCAAATTGCATGATTTAATCTTTTCTAATAACTGTGTCATATTTTATTATATGTATATACCATACCTTCTTCAAATAGGGTGGGGAGATGAATGGACAATTCCATCAAAAGGACACATGGATGGCCCATAGGATTAAGAAAAATTTTCATTGTCACTTATCAGGAAATTCAAGTAGAAAGGATGAGATACTATCTCATGCCAGTGAATGACATGTAACAAAATGACCAGAAACAGTCAGAGGTAGCAGGAATGTGGTGAAAAGGGAACCCTGTTTTCTAAGAAGAGTAAAGTAGAGCTTCCATATGACTCAGTGATTCAACTTTTGGCATTTACTTCCACATAAAAACATTGATTCAAAATGATATGTGCACATTTATGTTCATTGAGCACTTGATAGAACAACCAAAATATGGAAACATTCCAAACATATGATGACATATACATGGATAAAGAAGTCATCACGTACAATTAGTCATTTTTAATAACTATAGATAAAACAGATAATTTTGTTGTTTATTTAAATTATTTTATTAATAGTTTATTTCCTATCATAACTTCCATTCACACATGACTATTATGTTTTGTTGTTATATTAAATGCATGCAACTAGATTATAAGCTTTTCGAAGTTAGGAGGATTTGATAGTTTTTGTGAATTAGTACCCAATTCTTTGGCTATTAATACACAGTAAGTATTCAGAAAATATTGTCTTGGATAAATGTGCTTTAAAAGATGTTGCAACTTTTGAATTTTAATAGTACTTTAAGTTATGCTTCTCTGTGCTATTATTAACATAGGCACATAATATACCTTATGTTTCCAAGTATGATCTGCTTTGATCTTTTCATTTTATTTTGAGGATAATTTTAAAGCAATCAGTAATTTAATATAAAAGTTCAAAGAATTATTAGTGGTAATCCCTCCCTAGGTGTTCTATTCCAGAGATTTAAACAACCATCTGTAAAATGGTTATAAACACATATTCTTGATAAACCAGCAGGGAGCATGAGTATGTATTTTTCAATTGTAATGCAATAAGAAATAGAATTGAAGAGTTTAATAGTATTTTCAAAATGTTTCATGGGCATGTTGCCAAAATACTTAAGCAAATGGCTTTTTGTATCCTTTTCTACTGAGTCAATATTAGTAATTTTCATAAAAGCATCCTACACAGTCAAGAGAATCATGAAAGCATTTTTGCCATGAACAGAATGAGCTTATGTGGAATATTGATTCTTCATGTCAAACACAGCTGGAGAGTTTCACCAGTAATTCCAGATTTGGCAAACAAAGTCGAATCACTATTTCTCATTCTACTGAATTTGATTAAGATTGACTAATCAAATTGACTAGGTACCTTAAAGGGTGCTATATCTTTAAAAGTACAAATGAAACAGAGAGGTTGGTATTAGTAAATATCTCTGCCCAAGAAAAAAACAGAGCTGTCTTCCTTTCCTGATGCTTAACAGCCAGGTCACTCTTTCTTTGCCTTGGTCCCTTTGCAGCTGACTGTAGCGCTCTCTGATCTCTGTGAAGGGATTAGGCATCTGTTGCAACAGATGGGCTTCCCCAAGTAACATATAACAGGTAATAGCAAAGCAGAATGGGTATTCCCCAATTCTCAGAGTTGATTTAGTTGGATGCTCCACCTATGGCTATGTTGCTTAATTTTGTGGGCGTTTACTGCATTTCAGAGAATTGTCATGCTTCTGAGGACAGTTTAATAGTTCTTAATGCTTTGAGGTACATAACAATTCCTTAATTTCTGGTTATATTGTGTCTCATGTTTTCCTTAATGCTTGCCAATAGCACAATAATTAGCAGCATCACTTCTAATGTTTTCTTTTTATGATCTATTTATCCTTTCTTGAAATTTATAGGCTTTTTTGGTATACTTTCCAGACTTAAAGATAGTATTTAATTGAGATTCCCCATGTCATGTTTCCTGGCATTTTCTGAATCTAAATTTTACAGGTGTCTAATTGCATCTCTGTCTAAGTAAAATACCCAAATCACTTCCAATTTAAAGCTGCTAAATGAATTGCCAAATTGTATTCCTAAACACCCTAATTTGTCTATTTTTCTATCTATCTAACTTTGTAGAATGAAGTTCAACTTTGAAACTTAATTGGAATTTCGCTTCTTATCTTGGTATTAATAAAAATTTAGAAATAAAATGAGTGGCCCTTTTTTAAAGTTATCTCCAAAAGCACTTTCTAAAAATTCCAAGTAGAGAACTTGAAAGAAAACAAATAGATGTGTACTTTCCTATGGCCTTCAAAGTTCATGATCATTTATTACCACTGATAAAATACAACATTATGACTAGCAATGGATCATTCCAACTCCTTCCCATTATCCTGTTTCATTTTTATCCAATATTTATCACCATTTAAAGTTATGTATGATACATTTTCAGTGTTAGATGAAAAAGGGCATACATTTTAATGCTGTCCATGGCTTCCAAGTTCTGAATTCAGAATGACAAACCACTTTTTGAGAAAGAGGTAGAATAGTCACAATCCTGTTACAATGGAAAATGTCAGTTTATGAGGAATAGGAGGTACTACATTGAATCAATAATGAACAAATATATATATATTACATTATACATAATGTATTACATATATGTTATATGTATAATGTATCAGCTTTAGAAGTCATATTTATAGTTTTCAGCTTTTAAGACATTATAGAAACAAATCTACACCCAGTTTAATATATTTCCACGTGGAAACTCAGTTCCTAATAAATGAGAAAAGAAAATCACTGTAACATATATAGTTACAGATCCCAGGCCTGTGAAGAACGGCGCGCTCTCCTTGCATCACTTTTCTCTTGGCAATTTTCAAGTTTATTGTGCTATTGATGACACTTTTCCCTGTGAAGGTTTCTCATGTCAGAGCATCTTTCCCCAAGAGTAGCCACTGAAGGGACCATAAGACAAGATCTCATCAAAATATGATTGGGCAAAAACAGAGAGACCAACTCCTAGGAGAGTCATTTAGCTTTTCTGAAGTGTTTATTTTTGGGAAATCTTTCTGGAATTATACCAAGGGTTGTCACTCACTGTCTTAGATGTTCTGTTATTCTTCACTGGATATTTTTTGGATTTACCGGAAGGAATTGAGCCCTGGCATCAAGTCTTTTACCTTCAGTGTTTTCACAGTGGTTATCTGATACATAAAGAAACCAAAAAACTCTCCTATCCCTTTACAATAAAAAGAAATATGCATCTTCCCTTTCTTCTCTTCTGTAATAGCTAGGTGCTCAAAAGTGGAATTAATATATTCGGAGCAATCCCTCCCACATATAGTGAAAGGCCAGGGGGAATTGGGAGTAAGAAAAGATTGACAACTAATTTATGAAGATAGTTCCATAGATGAAGTTCATCACTGTGATGATTTGAGAGAAAATATCTGTTTACCAAAATGGGTATATTGTGCCGCTTTTGAACTAGTGGTCCACACAAAAAGTAATCTTTTTTCCCCTATATACTACAGGAATTGCAGGACAAAGATAATTTCTTATCTATTAAAAAAGAAACTTGTCTAAAATTCTGGCTTTTTGAAACTGAGTGGAATTAAGATCCCACTGATAAGAGGTGAATTAGAATCATGAGCAAATGTATTCATAATGTACCAAATGAAGTACCAAAATGTACTTAATGGCAAAAAAATTAAAAATAGAGATGTGAGTGCTCCTTTTCTTGGTCCTTTGCATGACAAGACCAGTCTCCTTGATCCTCTATTAAATGTCCCAGCAAATACCTGCAACATGGGAAGATTGTACAACTCTCCTGTCTGATGGTATATCAACGGATTTTATAACAAATGCTTATTGGTAATTGAGCTTAAAATGTACCTTATGGAAATATACCAGATATGGATAAAGTAACTTTGTCCTGACATCTAAGAACAGCATATGATTGGGTTAGATCAGAAGACATAGATGCACAGGAACAGTGAAAGAAAAGCTTACACTGATCAAATAGGTCTTATGCTATACAACTCTATACCAAACGTTCCAAAATAATTCTTTTTAAACTCATCAACTTTTCTGACCTACAAGTACATATAGCTTAGAAAACAAGTAAAAATATTTAATATATAAAGTTTTAGAATCTTATTTTATCTAAATTCGATTACCCCAAGAAAAGACTCTTGAATTTAGGAAAGCTATTTTTTTCTTTTTAGTATTCGAAAAACTCATTGAGGTATTTATTTGTAAACAAATGTATCCTCCATCAATTTAAATGCTGGAATTCTGGATTAACATTTGAGAGAACAGCATAATATGAAGTGACCAAATGTAGAATTGGATGGCAGAGACAGATTCAATCAGAATTTCTAAAACTTTCTGGAATTAGTGAAAAGAGGAAATGTACAAGAGATGCCTTCTATTAATGCATATTTACACAAGAAGACAGTAAAGGACACAGGTAAGCAGCTTTAACAATGAATAGCCAATTATGTCCCAAGACCATTTATACATATAATTTTTTGGTGAGTGTGTCAGGGGGAGTGTTCAAGCCACATCAGGTGATGCTCAAAGCTTAGTCCTGACTTTGTGCTTGAAGGTTACTCCTGTAGGTGTTTGAGAGACCCCATGTGGTACTCGGATTCAAGCCGGGGCATTCTCCTGCAAGAAAAGTCCTTTATCTGCTCTACTATATATCCTTCACCCAAATCAGCTTCTTATTGATAGGTTTGATTTGTATTTATTATATACATACATATATGTATATAAAGAGAGAGAGTTAAAATTAATTAATCATTATTATAAAAATCACAAATTGGTTATTGCTTAGACTAGTAGTGGATGAGCATTGGCTAGCATAAAGCGCAAAGGACATTTTATGCAACGTGAATCATGTATCTTTTACTGATTGGCAATTAGTAGATCTATAGAATTGCCAGAGATCATCAAATTTTGAGCCAAGATTCATGCATTTTACTGTGTGAAAATTATTGCTTCATTTAAAATTAAAAAAAAAAACACAAAAAAGGCAGAGAAAGTTTTCTTGTTTCTTACCTGCTTTTATTTTAATGATATACTGGAGCCCAAAACATGATTTAATAGCTGTGGAAAAAGAAGTAAAACAATTAATTTCCCGGATCCTTAGCTGCTAAAGGTGACTTTATTAAAGCAGATAAAATACGGTGATCGATGTTGATACTATGCACTTGCCCAGATGAACATCATCTGCTTCAAGAGTTTGGAATGTTACACTATTACTCCGGAGACTGCGCTGTCGATATTTCATTCATAAGGCACACTGAGAACTCAAGCACCACTTCGCACAGTTAATCTGTCTCTTATGAATTGCTTGATTTTTCTAGTCAGAATTTTATTAATTTTTCAAGTCAGCCCCATATAAATAGGCAGAAAAGCTATTTAGGCCACCCCACCCTACCCCTAGAAAATGAAAGTATATGAAAATTTTGCCCATTTAATTTGCCATTTTAATTAGGACAGGAAGGAAATGTGAGCTTAATTTCATACTAAAGGTTTCCACAGAAACATCAAGAAATTTATGCAATTTTTTGGAGCTGGAACATTATTTGCTAGGCATGCAGGAGTCTCAGTACAGGCAAAAACAGCTCCCAAATGTGACCAGGGAGGCACGTTATACCTTAAATAACAATTGCGGCCTGCTGTTGGACAGCCTTCCAAATGTGACCGGCGGGGAACATTAGATCTTAAATAACAGCCATGCCTCTCCATTTAGAGGATAAATCAGCGTTTAAAAGAAACCTGTCCATGCAAGTACACTGTGATTAAAATTAAGTGAAATTAAGTGCAGTGTGATTGGATGGATTTTCAGGTTTTGGCAGTTTGTACAAAATAGCTATTGCTGGGTGTAACCAGGCTAAAAGTACTTTCTTGAGAACTCACGCATGCAAGAAATGCTCTGGCCACCGACAACCCTGAGAGCTTCAAATAAATTCTAGAGTACTTGATGGTTTTCACTGAACATGGTAGGCAGCTTGATTATATTGAATAAAAGACTTCATTGGTATGTAATTATCAACTGATTGATGTTAAGTTATAGCTAAAAAAGGAAATTTTCTAGTATTTAATTAAGTCCATATATTTATTTATATTGTTCATATTATATCAATAATATAGTTTTAATTCATATAGACATTACATCTGAGGAGGTGAAACTTATCAGTATGTGATCAAGTATTTTCCTGTTTTATAGAAGTAGTGATCTCTATTGAGCCTGGGAATAATCTACTTAAACAATCTCAAATCAATGGCAGTATAATTATACCCCCTTGTCAAACAGCTGTTCTGGGACTGTTTATGTTCTGGATATTTTATAGTCCACAAACTTTTGAAAAGTCATGATTTTGAGTATTAGCAGATTCAGCAGTCTTAGGTATAGTTGCTCCAAAGTTCACTTCTATTAGTAATTTGTATCGACTAAGGGATCACTACCTGCACTCACTTAAAAAACTACAAAGATAAATAAATTAATGTTGTTAAAAGAAATTAAGTAGGACTTGGGTTGTCTCCATATTTTTCCAAGCTTGATATTGGACAATTGATATCTGCTTAAGGATAGAGCCACAGCATAAACCATAGAGCAAATGAAATTAAACCTCAGTTTGCCATGCAATAACATTATGCCACAAAAAGTCTGAAGACTGAGACCTGGCAGAGATTATTTCCGTTTGCCACATGGCAATGTGTGGAGTGAATATAGACAGAATACTCCAGAACATCTCAATGACTGAGAAACAGTAGAGTAACCTAAAAGACACATAACTGATCAGAAAGCTTTTCCAGAAAGGAAAAGCTCTCTAAGACAATGTTGTGTTTAGGATATCTTGGCTATTTCTAGGATAATGCAACAGACCTAAGAAGTAGCTAAAGGCACATTTCCCAGAACTGGTCTCTCTATCGAAATAAGGTTCTCTCTTCTAGTTTTGAGTCTGCTTTATGAAATGTTTCTTCTTTTGTCTCTACACACTTCACCATCTCATTCAGAGTAGTACTGAGCGATAGCACAGGAGGTCAAGGAGCATTCAGTGTATGCAGCTCTCCGAAGCTTGAATCCCTAGCTCCTTATACGGTCCTCCAGGCACTGCCACAGTTATTCCAGAATGCAGAGCCCTAAGTAAGGCCTGAGTTGCTTATTTAAAAAAATAATAGAACAAAATGGTTTTATTTTTAAAAACTTAGAGAGGAGCTTGAGCGATAGCACAGCGAGTAGGGTATTTGTCTTGCATGTGGCCAACCCAGGTTCGATTCCCAGCATCCCATCTGGTCCCCTGAGCATAGCCAGGGGCAATTCCTGAGTACAGAGCCAGGACTAACCCCTGAGCATCACCAGGTGTGACTCAAAAATTAAAAAAAAAAAACTTAAGACATGTGAAGAGATAGAAAGAAAGAGAGAAATATACGCGTTCCAGAGATGGCACAAGCTTCTCTGGAAGGAAAAAAACAGTGAACGGCATTTGGGAGACAGTTATATACAATTTCTCTAAAATATTTCTCAGCTTGGAGTTCTCTGCATACATAAATGTTGTTCTGTGTGAGGACCAAGACACAGTACCACCAGTAGGGCATTTGTCTTTCATGTGACCAACCCAGGTTTGATCTCCTGCACTCTTAGGAACATCACCAGGAGTGATCCTTGAGTCCAGAGCCAGCAGGAAACCCTGAGCCCCACCTACAGAGCCACCGCCCCTTGTAAAAAAAAAAAAAAGAAAAAGTGAATCTGGTTTTTGTATCAGGAAAGCTTGGATGATGTTCCTTTCATGTTCTTATCGTGGCCTATAGAGTCCCCATTTCTGAGGGGTCCGCATTTGTACTGGGTAGTGCCTTGGTTTCTCCAGCTCCTAGGAGCTCCGCATTTGCATATCAAAGGGATGTTTCTCATCCTTTGGACTATTGCGAGATTGGGCAAGTATTTCTTCTTTTTTTTTAACTTTTCAAAAACTCAAATTACACTTTTGGTACTTTGAAGTAATACTTAAGTAGGAACTCAGACAAGAAGCCTCAGTTTCCCCTTGCCGGCTGTTGGAAGCAGTCCCATTTTTGACTGCTCCTGTCCTACCTTTTTAATACTCCTACAAATCCCTAGGCTCTTTCTGATATATGAGAAGTTAACAGTTGCCCCGAATCATATATTCTTCCCCCGGTGTTAATGTTACGCTCACCGAGACTCAGAGACAATGGTAATACCTAAGACCAGTGGCCAAGTAGTTCAAAAGGCCTGATCTAGCTAGCTCTCTCAGTGTAATCCTTGTATTTTCGCTAAACATTATTTTAAACATTATCTCACTTGGTAAATAACACAAAGACCCAGTGCTCATATAACACCACACACACACACACACACACACACACACACACACACACACACACACACACGAGACATATTTTTAACTTGGTCTATACTAAGTAACTCCCCGCCCAGAGAGGTTCTTTCCTTTCCCATCTACTTTCCAATAAACTTTTCTATTTCCAACTGAGCCTGATCATCTTCCTTACTCAATATTTTCACTTATGAAAATACTGAAGAAACAGGGAACCTTGGACCAACACTGATACCTGCTGTCTCCACTATTAAAAGAGGAAGCCTCAGTTTCCCTTTGTCAGTAGATATCAACCTTACACACTCCTGATCTTGTCTGACATTTTAAACACTTCTGTAATTCCCCACGACCATAAAATTCTGCCCCAGTGTTTAGGTTTTATACCTAAGGTGTACCTAATACCTAAGGTCAGACCTCTTGCATTGAGTGATTCTTGCATTCTTCTCTAGCATTCTTGTCAGTGGATAATTCAAATAGCCCAGTTTTCATTTAAAGGAACTACACAAAACACACACAAACACAAACACACACCCCTTATCTATAACTTCCCTGCATTTTCTGTAACATCTTGTCACCCAGTAACACCAAGACCCATAGTTAACTTCATTCTAGGCTACTGTACCAAATGTATAGTTCTATGTTCCTTTCAGCCCTGTGGTGATTTCTGAACTAGGTCAAACTCAGATAGACTTTGAAAAATTCAGGGAGCTTTAGTTGCTGGAATTTAACAGGTACACTTATAGCCCTATGAAGAAAGCATACCTCATGTGAGAGAGCATGTGCTTGTACATGTAGGATGCTGAGTTTCAGCCTTGCACACGTGCCACCACCCACCCCTGCCCAGTTTCACAGGGAGTGGCTCCTATTTTTGTGATTTTTGAAGTCTAGGCCAGGGGGCTGGGATAATAGCACAGAGGGGAGGGCATCTGCTTTGCATGCGACTCACCCTATCCCTTTTTTTTTGTTTTGTTTTTTTTGTTTTTGCGTCACACCTGGTGATGCACAGGGGTTACTCCTGGCTCTGCACTCAGGAACCACTCCTGGCAGGTGCTCAGGGGACCATATGGGATGCTGGGATTTGAACCCGGGTTGGCTGCTTGCAAGGCAAATGCCCTACCCGCTATGCTATCACTCCAGCCCCTCACCCTATCCCTTATACCCCCCCCCACCCCCACAAGCACCTTAAGGAGAGATTTCTGAGCGTAGAGCCAGAAGTAACCCCTAAGCACCATGGGTGGGTTTGTGGCCCCCAAACAAAACTTAAACAACAAAAATGTCTAAGATAGTTTATTTTTTATGCTAACCACTTAATTTTCAACTCCTAATGGTCAAGAAATTTGAATACAGGCAGTTTTCTCTGCTTTGTCTCTTCATCAAACTGTTATATGCCTTTCTATGAGGAATTTTTCCTTAAGAAGTGTTTTTGGTTTTGAACCTAATTTTTTTTTTTGTTTGGGGAGAGGTAGGAAGTAGAAAGTACTCCTGTTTATACTGAGTTTACGTCTAGCAATGTTCAGGGGACCTTATGTAATGCTGGAGATCAAGTCTGGGTCACTTGCTTACAGTGCTGGTGCCTAGCCTTCCGTGCTATCTCGACGGACTGCAGGTTTATTTTTAGAGTTAAGCATAGATTGTAAGCTTACAGTATTATGAAATTGGTTGGCACTTTTTTTACAACTACAATGTGTGAAACCCCTTATTTCTCCCTCAAAAGGAAAGGAGTTCTTGAAAAATCATATATTTAATTGAAAAAGCATCTTATGTAAAAATTAGATTCTACAGTGAACTAAATGGTTTAAACCATTTACAGCATGACTGCAATGATCGGGATTCAGAAAAAAGTTTCATTAAATTAAACAAACAAATAATGAACAATAAAAAAAGATAAAAGGTTTAAGGTTATAAGGTTTAAGAACTAACTACAAAAAAAACCTAACGACAACTGCCAACAATATACAATTACTCGCATGATTCCTATTAAAGATACCAATGCCATTATAATTTGCATTTCTATGCATTACTAAGCATTTTAAATTTTGTTCACACTGCATTATTGATATTTATATGTCTGTATCATTTGTGCATAAATATGCATATATGAGAAATTCAGAAAGAAAGTGTCTACAGGAATTTGAAGATTCTGATGCTGTAACGATGGAGGAGCAGTGACAGTGTGTCTCTGTGGTGGTCTATGGTTCTCTGGTTCTCAGTATTTCCAAGAATGAAAATATCGAGTGATAAAGATACTCAGACTGAGTGCAAATACTGGTATTGGAAAGTAGAAGGGGAAAGGAGGGAAAGTCCCTATGGGAAGGCATTTAGTATAGATCCTTGTTCCTTGTTCCTAGTGACCCACATAAAAAAATTAGCATTAAATTAATCTTTTAACAATTATAAATGCCTATTGACACTGGTTAAAGGAGAACTAGGGTGGCATTAAAAACTAAAATTGGGGGCTGGAGCAATAGCACAGCAGGTAGGGTGTTTGCATTGCACGCGGCCGACCCGGGTTCCATTCCCAGCATACCATATGGTCCCCTGAGCACTGCCAGGAGTGATTCCTGAGTGCAGAGCCAGGAGTAACCCCTGTACATTGCCAGGTGTGACCCAAAAATTAAAAAAAAAAACTAAAAATGTTTTTGACCAATCTTCTCTCTGTCTCACATTTCTCTGTTCTCAAACTGGAAACTAGGGGATGTTGTAAAGAGTTGTTTTTCTGCCACCTAATCTTGTTAATCAAATGAGACAGGTGAGGGACAGAGGGAAGAGCGTTGTCTGGCAAAAATAAAAAATTCAAAAATTAAACCACTATATCAGTGGTTAAAGAAAATTAAACTGTTGGTCCTTGTGATGGTAACATGAAAAAAATCTATCTTTAAATAAACACACAATAGAACTGGGACATTGGGGTATTCATATGGTAAATTTTATCAAGTGAAAATAAAAAAATAATATTTTTAAGGAGTTTCAATTATAAGAGACGTAGATGACAGGGAAAAAGGTAGTTTATTTTATAACTATTTCAAATAAATTGTATTTGTATTATATCTTAACTCAATACATAAGGATTTGAATTTTACTTAAAGAAAGAATACATTGCTAGTTATTCTTTTATATATGTATCCTTGGTCTGTTTTCTGCATATAATATAAAATAGATTATATATTGAAAGAACACAATACAGATGCATTTCAAATATTTCTGTAGATCAAATTTGAGCATAAAAAAAGAAGGTATTCAGCAAGATGGAAGAAACTTGAGCTGGTGAATACATTCATCTAAATACAACTTCCAGTATTTAATAAATGTTGATGCATGAATAACTGAGTACGTGCTAAGAATTGCAGTGAAGGAAATAAGGAACAGTGAGTGTAGTTCTAACTGCAGAAACCCTAGGAACAAGCAGGAACAAGATAGTGTTTAGTCTAGGGCAATGGATGCTCAAAGACATGCGCGTAGCATTGCCAAGACAAAGCCACCCACTCCGGCCATGGCCAATGACCAAATGAGACACGCCACGGACAGAGGGGACAGGGTTGTTTTTCTAATAATTTTTTTGAGTAAATAAGTGAACCAGTTGAGAATGATGCAAATACAACAGATGAGTAAGGTACTCAGCAGCAGTTTTGGGGAAGCATTCTTACATGAAAGTCATGTTTACTGAAGTTTGCTACCTGTAATTTTTTATTCATATATAAAGTTTATTCGGAAAAGCAACGGTTGAATAAAGACTGAGGGAATGTGCCTTTGTGGGCTAAGAGCTTTTGGTGGAGGGAGGCAGGGAGTGTTATTACTAGGAAGAAGCTGCTGAAAATTCCAGAAAGGAGACAATTAATAGTTCTTATCAGGTGCTTTAAGGAACAGACTAATAGGCAGAAATATGGTGGATTTGCTTTTATTTAAGTGCATATTTCATTTCTCCGAGTTGCTTTATGCATGAAAGCACTACCTAAAGTGGAGAGTCTAACCCAGCCTTGACTTAATTGGGAGGTGTGGTTTATTTTTGATAGTTTTCTTCACACCAAAAGCTGAACACACTATTTCAGTTTTCTGCCTAGAGAAAAAAGAGTACCAAAACAAGTCAGAAATAAAAATAAATTAGATGATAAATACTACTTTGATATGTTCCATAACGCACAATGACTGACTCTTTTCCATGCATAGTCATCTCTTCTTTAGCTGGATAGGTTTTGGTTTTGGTTTAGGAAGTCAAAGTCAATTAAGTAGTCCAGAAAGAGATGAAGTAACTTGAAATTAACTTAAAACTTTTGACTCAAGTGATTTCCACAGTGATGTCTTACCCTTAATCGTTCAGACATAAACTAAGGACAAAATTATGTTTTAATAATTGGGGCTACAACTATAGGAGTACTTTCCTAAATTAATTTTAAGAATAAGGGATTAGAGTAAGAATTATACCAAGGGCTGCACCAGGAAAGTTCTCTACTTATGTCTATTGTTAAGATCACGATTTTTGGTGTCATAACCATCTTTTAATGTTAGAAGAAATGTATAGATGTAATATAACTAAAATGTCATGAATATCTTAGACTTGATTTATTAAAATGTTGTTAAATATCAGGTACTTGATTTAAGATACTCTATTTGGGTTATTGGTTGTCCTTGCAAGAAGAAAACTAGAATACAAATTATAAGCATGGGCATGTTAGACATCTTAGATTTTTTTGATTATTTAATACTCAAATTTACTGAGCTCTTAATACATCATGCTGTTTTTAAAGAAGCAGAAGAGCTGGTACTGGACAGTTTGTGGTGAGAATTGTGACTTTTATACAATATAAGCAATAAAATTTTAAATAATGTAATGTGAGATACTTAAACCTCACATAATATTGTATATTTGAATGATAAGATTATATTATATTTAGTAAATTAGCCAGCAGTTGTGGTCCAAATTCCAATCCTTAGAAAAAGACTAAGGTATTATGCAAATTAACATGATTTTTAAAAAATGATTGGAATATGCTAACACACTAATTTAAAGTTAAGAGCAAAATATTCTATTCTTTGTTAAAAGTATATCTCTATAAGCTGTGCAATTTTTACAATATGTCATATAATTTTATAAAAAATATTTGTAGTGGCTTATGCAAATAAATCTTGATGTTATTTCATATTCATACTCATAAGGAGAATAAATTTTATCATAACATATCTAGATATCTGTGGCATTTTATCAGTGCCAGTTATACATTCATCTCTGCTGCTACTTCAAAAATGCATTCCTGCATTTTTCAAATTCCATAATTTTAATGGTATCTGATTTATGCAAATATTTCCATGTACTTTTCTTTCAAATCATTGCATAAGGATAAGTGAAACTGGTACAAATATAAAATGGGTATCAAAACTGTTTAAAGCATGAATAAATTCTAACATATCCGAGGTCACTAAAATATAATTACATTCTAGTTTCTTGTTAATTGATTTTTCAACCTCAACTTAGACATTTATTTAAACTCCTCTGCTCATACATATCAACACATATTTCAATTTTAAGCTCATTAAGAAGTGAGAATGACACTTGGAACTCTAAGTATAAATTTAATATCTGTCACATAGTGAATCTTAAAAACATAATTCTTGTGGAATAAATAAATGAATTTGTTTTATATTGATAAATTCATATTTTAAGTGTCTAGTGATTTTATAAGACAGAAAGTGCTATGAACATTCTCATGTGCCTTTACTGTGTTTTAAGGTAAATCTTATGTCAAAAATATTTGCTACAATGTTTTGTGTACTTTAATAATATAAAATGTGAAAAAGGAACTAAAATAATGGTAGCTGTACAAAATTTCAAAGATTCATTTAAGATATCTATTTTTTTACCAAAGGATTTTCTTGTAGTCAATTTAACAACAAAGTTACTTTAAAAATGCATTGATAACCTATCTACTGAAACAAAAGCATCACCATAGAACTATTTTTAGTATTCTATATGTCTTTATTTACTAAACAGAATAAGATATCCTAAAATTTAAAAACAAACATACATACACTTGTAAACATGCAGAAAAAAAAAACAGTTTAACTTCACTTTATCCTGAGTAGTCATTTTGATAAATATAGCTAAAAAAAAAAAAACCCAAAAAACAAAACCATAAGTTTTCTCATTAGGGAGTATACATATCATCAGAGCTAAGCTTTCTCTCAGTGGACCAACAACTATCATTTCTGAGAAATTTTAAAATTTACATCAGGTATCCCTCCAAAGTAATCCAAAATAATCTAAGTGTTGTAGTACTTCAATATATACCTCTGATCTATCTTTCTTACCAGATCTAGTAAAAACCAGTCCTCTTCTTTACTGAGCTAATCTAGGGTGAGACAGTTATTTATTAAACTGGGGAAGAAAATGAGCTTCAAATAGTGGTGGATACTCTGTGCCATGCTGATACATCCACAAAGTTCACCCACTGTGACATTTTTACCTAAAATTTGCCCATATATCTGTTGAATGTTCATCAAACAATGGAATTGAAATTAGTGGGTTTATGGTTCTGCTACAAGAAAGAAAGAAAGAAAGAAAGAAAGAAAGAAAGAAAGAAAGAAAGAAAGAAAGAAAGAAAGAAAGAAAGAAAGAAAGAAAGAAAGAAAGAAAGAAAGAAAGAAAGAAAGAAAGAAAGAAAGAAGAAAGAAAGAAAGAAAGAAAAAAAGAAAGAAAGAAAGCTTTCTGAGACAAGGCTGTTTATCTTTTGGAATTATCTATAGTGTTAACCCTATTTTGCCTGTATAGTACTATAGCACTGTCATCCCGCTGTTCATCGATTTGCTCAAAGCAGGCACCAGTAATGTCTCCATTGTGAGACTTGTTACTGTTTTTGGCATATCAAGTACGCCATGGGTAGCTTGCCAGTATAAGCAATCTTAATTGACATGCTTTATCAGCTGCCTTTCCCAATCTGGCACTGTATCAAATCTTAGTATTGAGTTCTGTTTTAATGGGAAGCAAAATTTTCATTTCTTCTCTAAATGTCTCATTAGTATATTTTGTTTAAATTCTATCCCATCACCCTCACAAAAGTGTAAGTTTCATATGGAAAATCACTTTTCTTTGATTTGGTAAAAACATTGTATGTAGTAAAGCTCAATTTGCTGTAGGATTAAGTAAATAACATAATAAATAATAACTATAACTTTAGTTCCCAAAATAGGTGTTACAATTTCTAAAGCTATAGCTGTTGTTATATAAGGTAGAATAATGGTAGCAAATTAAGTATTATATAATTTCAACATTGTTGATATATTAAAAATAATAGATTTTTTTTCACTTAGGTGGAGGGCATTTGGCACACATGGCAGTGTTCAGAGCTTTTTTTCTGGTTCTGTGTTCAGGGATCTCTCCTGAATGTGATTCGGAGATCATATGAAGTTAGAGGAATTCTATATTTAAACTTCTATTGATCACAGATAATGAAACTATAAACTAACATGCATTGTATTTTCAGTGATTATTTTTGTTCACAGAGCTACTGACTTTTAAGAGATACTTACTAATTATTGGGCCCATAAACTTCATATTTTATCTTTACATTATTTTAGCATTTTAAACATTGCATTCTAAACAATCATAGAAAGCAATTACTTTTGATATCTCTATCTTGCTTACAATAAACTTATGTATTTGATTCCAAGTTACATTGATGATTACATATATGAACCTTTGAGGACCCATTGCTAATTTGTTGCAGCCAATCTTTTAATCTGTTATGTAAAATCTCTTTCTTATTTTTCTATCTTATTATTTGTTTTTCTTAATGACAGATACGACAGAAAACATACTTTAAAATTAGACCAATATTTTCAAGAAATATTAGGATAAAAATACAATGATTATAGTTAAAATCTATAACATTTTCTCCACAAGAAAAAAACATAATAATGCCATAAAATAGTATAGGTAAATTTGTTTTATGAATGTTACTTTATTTTTTTCAAAGGTTACTTATGCCATTGTTTTGAAGCCCAATGGTTAATTTTAAATGATTTCTCTATTGCCTAAAATTCATAACAACTTAGAATCTGCTCAGAATTTTGTACAAAAGCAGTTGGGCACTGGTGGAGGGATGGGTACTCGATCATCGTATGACTGAAATGCAAGCATGAAAGTTTGTAAGCCTATAACCGTACCTCACGGTGATTCACTAATAAAAAAATTAATTAATTAAAAAAATAGCAATTTTTTCCTAACCAATAAATCATATTTAAATCTGGGTGTCCATTTAAATAAATAATTATTTATTACATTCAAAATGATATTAATGATATTATTGATTATATTTATATCATATGTTTTGTTAGTTGTTCTAATATGTATTGCTATTATAGGAATAAACAAGAACTATAATAATTCCCATGTAGAAAATTGTTAAAAATTAAGACTTTAGGTAATTTGAAAATAAAATACCAGAATTATATACATCAAATTAGCCACTCCGAAAAATCACCCTTTGTTGTACTGTATTTGACTCAACATTATGAGTCAGAGCAGAGAAATAAACTATAGGAATTTAAGACACTCAATGTCTATCACCTTCAATGAGAAAAGAAAAAAGAAAATGATGTTCTAAATTAAATACTTTCTAACTGATGAAAATAAACCATATCAAAATTGAGGAGCCAGGCAGGTATGTTCCCTTACAGTTTGCTTTAGAAAAAATAAATAACATTAAAAGGTTGTTGACATGCTTCAAAATATAGTTTAGATTTTTCTCCAAGCCAGGAATGTTATTCTCAGCAACTGAATTCTCAGAGTAGCCCTTGAAGTGAGAAACAACTTTGCATTATACTGACTTCTGCCTGAAGCTATTATTAAAATTAATTATTTGGGTTACTCAGATACTTAAAGTTTTAACCTTAGATTGTCTCATATATTGTATTTATTCATCTGTTTACATATAATTCCACACTTTTTTCAAATAATTTGTTTGTAAATTAAATGAACTTAATCAACTGCTCTTATCTTTCTTCTCTATTTAATAGATAAGCAATATTGTGTTTACCAAATATCAGTTTTTGCCTTTTAGGAATAATATGTTAAACATTCATGTTTAAATAACTCATGCTTACTTTCCTGATATGACTGTTTATTGCTATGTATTTTGCTCAACTCTTTCCAAGTTATCTTGTGCAAAGTGAAAAGTCAGAGCACTGTTTGGTTATAATGTTATTATAAAGAATTACAATAGGAAGGTAGCTCTCACTGAATTTTCATTAATTATTTGATTTCTTCACGCTATTTTCTTTATTCTTTATTTTTTTTTTACTCTACACCTTGCAATGCCCAAGGGTCACTCCTGACTCTGCACTCAGAAATTATTCCCAGCAGTGCTCATGGGAACCATATAGGATACCCATAGAATACCCAGGATCAAACCTAGTTCAGACATGTGCAGACATATGTGTGTGTGTGTGTATATATATATATATGTACATATATATGTATATATGTAGCTTTCCTAGATTAATCATTTTAAAATAAAACACAAATGACTTGAAATTCTTGTGTTATCACTATTTGTGTTACCACTATTACTTAAATCTGAAAATAATATTTGAATGATACTTAAATAATACTTGAAATATAATGGAATATAGCATATGGAAATAAATTTAGCAAAGATGGGGACTTTGTATTGACAAAGATATAGTTCAGTGGGAGGATATTTCTATTCAATCTTATTGTATGATTTGTAATTTACTTATTTACCAAGCATGATACAGGTGTCCTTTAAGTCACATCCATTTTATATTAGGCAGACTTTTGTTCCTCTTCATTAACATAGATAATTGAGAATTGACATGAATGTTACAGTCATTTCTTATAGTACTTTAAAGTCAAAACATGAGTTTAAACTATCCAGAAAATGTGTTTATTTAATAATCTCATTAAAAAACAGCCATACTATGACCTTCCTTTTGGCCTTTATGTTATCAAACAAAAAGTAGCATATTTTAAGGCTGTCTAGTTGCCAGAGGAGTTTTACTTCGCCACAGAGGAAACTCTGAATTTATAGAGATTCAGAGTTCTTTTGTTCTGATAAATGGAGTGCATCATTAATAGCAATGAACCTTAAAGGGAAATGAAGCTAAATCAAGATTGAGTAATGAAGAAACTGGGAGAGTATGGCTTCCATCCTGAATAATTAATCAACAAATGACTGGTGTCAGGTTTAAGAACTACGTAGTATGATGTAAACATTTTACGATTAATTTTCTTCTGCTTGTACACATTTGCATATATACATATGATTGTGTGTGTTTGTATGACTTTATACACAGATGTGTGAATTAATTTTCTTCATTTGCAGGTAGTTGAACAATAAAATCTCTTTTATGGTCCTATTTTTTGTTTTGTACATTTTACAGTCATTATGGATAGGTAAAAATGTGTAAATATCAGTTATAATGGAAAGTTAGCTTTATTTACTATAATTATAAATTTTAGAGTTCATGTTACTATTTTCTAGAAATATCTGAGAAAAAGATAAGTTAAATATTTCAGTTTTCTCACTATAAAATCTGGTTTAAATATATTTAATGTTTAATATGTATCAATTGAGGATTATAACAATAAGATTATTTAGACTATTTTTTTAAAATACAAAGTAATGGAAAACAGAACCAAATCATGAGCACTAATGACTTAAAGTCTTGAAAACAAGATTTACCCTGTGTTACTTACTATAATAAATTCATAAACTGGGATTGTTATATATAAAATTATATAAGCTATTACCAATTAAGATTCTGTTCCCCTGATTTGTTTATTCTGGAAAGCCCGGCAAGCTACCGAGAGTATCTCGTCCACTCGGCAGAGCCTGGCAAGCTACCCGTGGCATATTCGATATGCCAAAAACAGTAACAACAAGTCTCACAATGGAGATGTTACTGGTGCCCACTCGAGCAAATCTATGAGCAACGGAACAGCAGTGACAGTGACAATGACAGAACAAGGCACTTAGGGAATAGACAGTTTTTGTAAGAGCAGTCAGATCTCCTTTTGAACTTTAGTTTCATTCTTCTGTTTGTGAATGTGGTTCACTGTCACTGTCATCCCGTGACAGTGAATGTGGTTATCTCTTTTAATTATCCTGAAGCTCAAATTCAATGACCCTTGTTAATGAGTATAGTGCCTTCATCATAACCAACATTTTATTATAGAAAGTAATATGATTTTAGATATTATTTGGATTTTGGAATATGATTTGGGTTTTGGTTCAGATCACAGATATTATTTTTTCAGAACCCAACATTGAACAAAGTGGTAGAGAGATCTTCAGACAGGGTGTCCAAGCGATGCTCTGAGTTGCAAGCATCCCTCCTGATGATTCACGGCCCACTGCCTTAGTTCAGTGCAAGGACTCAGGGATATGCTGGAGCTGTTGCACTGGGTGTTGGGAGTATTTGGCCACAAGAGTGGTACTCAAGGGCCTCCAGGGTCCATTGCAGAGTGTTCAGGTTTCTCATGGACTGCATCTGGAAATGCTCAGAAGACCATGTGGCTGTCCTGGGGACCTAACTGGCATCAGTCGTGTGCAAGGCATATATATCTTAACCCCTATAAATCTTTGACTCTGACCTTGGAAAATTTTTAGTGATAGCTTTTTCTGATATGTAATTAAGATGTACACTTCATTTTAACTGTGCATAACAAAGTAGGTTATAGTATGCTTGTAGAATTATGCAGCCTTAATTTCAGATATTTTCATTAGCCTCATAAGAATACTTCACCGATGATCATATACAACCAATTATTTTCCTTTCCATGGGAAAGCACTCACATGCTTTTAATGTTTAGAAATGTGACTCTTCTGACCATTTGTTCAATTTCTTAGGGTTTTCTAAATTTAAGTTCATATAATCTATAAGTACAAACAGTGTTATTTCTTCATTTTTAGTCTTTACAATGTTATTCTTCACTGGGGAAGAATATCTGGTAATATTTGGTGGTTCTATTCTCAGGGGTCTTTCCCAAACCATGCATAGGGAACTATGTGGCCCTGGGGAATTTAACTAGGGTCAGGCACATGCAAGTTCTGTGCCTTAAACTCTCTACTGTCTTTCAGGCCCCTGCTTTATTGATTAATTTATCTGGATAGAAAGTTCAGAATTATACACAGTAGAAATTCTGAGAACAAACACCAAACAACATATGGGCAGCTCTGTTTTCTTCTGCACGGAAGTTCTGCTCTCTGAGTTCTTGCAAGTTGATGTCCAGCAGCATTGCAGTTACTGTGTGTATACAGCACAACTAAAGGAGCAAGCCTTAAACCAGGGCTTGAGAAAGAGAGTACCATGAGTACTGCACTTGCATGCAGTCAATCTGTTATACCACATATACAGCCTGGTGAGGCCTCAACACACACACACACACACACACACACGGAATAAAGCATGTATTCCCAAGAAAACAGCACAACTAAAAAGATGAGTGTGCACTGTTGTACGAACTGTAATCCCTGGTGAGTAAGCACGTGACCACTGCAGTGACACCATGGAAGAAAGAAACTGATCTCTGAGTTTTGCAGTGAATGGACCACAATTCCCCTCCATGATTCATTGAACCACTCATGCTGAGTCTGGCATGGCTGCCTTTAGACTGGATCCTTTTTTCTCTACCCGACCCCCCCCCAGTGCAATTAATTAATTTATTTTTGCTTATTGTAACTCCTACAACTTGTTTTCAGATAACAAGTACTTCGATTCTTTTTCTTAGCTAAATATTGCATATTGACTGACATTATGTTTTGAATGCTCTATATGTAATGGCTTTAGTGACAAAGACATAGGCAAGTCTTTCTTCTTCTGAGGGTCACCTACTTACTACTACATAAAAATGATGAATGTTACTCTTCAGCCCTGAATTATTCTCTTACTATGCTAGACTATTTCCTCAGGTTTACTTTAGAAAACACAAAAACAACCCCTATTGGAAATTTTCTATTCAAACACATTGATAACATTGTTTATCATAGTTAATTTAATTTCTGAAACATTTTTGCTTTGAGTACTATGTTTTGTCATGTGCTTTCACATCCTTTCTTTCTTTTATTACTATTACACTATTACTGTTTCTTGGCTTTCATGTTTTTTAAAAAAGATCTCCTAGCATTTTTTATATCCTATAAACAATTTATTATGAAGCTGGATAGTCTCCTTGAATTTAATTATTCATAATCTTTTCACTCCTATGATAAAATCACTCCTAACTTCTATTATACTTAATGTAAATTTGAAACTGTGTTATTGCAGTTATTTACTTATTACCTTAATTATTTATTATCTTAAGTCCCGCACGGCAGAGCCTGGCAAGATACCCACAGCGTATTCGGTATGCCAAAAACAGTAACAACAAGTCTCAAAATGGAGACATTACTGGTGCCCGCTCAAGCAAATCGATGAGCAGTGGGATGACAATGACAATGACAATTATTATTTGTTTATTATCTTAATTAGAACTTTATTTACGTAATCTAAGTATGTGCCGAGATCTTTACACTATTTTGTTCATAGTTCATGCTGTTTTCTCTGATCAAAGTTATTTTCTTCTAGAATTCTCTATAGCTCCATCTTTCTATATCAAAACTAACCAGCTTTAAAACATACTTATATCTATGCAGTTTTATTCATGAAGATTCCCTGAAAAATATGCATAGTTTTAATCATGAAAATGATCTATCTAGTAATTTTTTCGGCTTAATAATGCATAAAATTGGCAGATTTATCAATCTGTAAATTCAATGGCTCTTTTAATCTGACATATATGTATATATGTATACTTTTATATAGTTACATATATTTATTGCTCTAAATTCTTTTTTTATTGTTATTCGTGAATCATGGTGAGGTACAGTTACAAACTTATGAACTTCTGTGTTTACATTTTGTTTGCATTCCTCTACCAGTGCTCATTCTCCTCCACCAGTGTTCCCAGTATCCCTCCCACCCTCCCACCCCATCCACCCAACCCCACCCCACCTCTGTGGCAGGGCATTTCCCTTTGTTCTCTCTCTCCTTTTGGGTATTGTGGTTTGAAATAGAGGCTCTGGTTTTCTTTTTCTGCATATCTCTGAGTTGAAAATTGTACTGTATCAATAATGTTTTTCATTTCTTATGTAGACAAATATATACAAGTATATATATATAAATAACTTCATCTCTCTCCAAACCTAATCTCAATTATCCTCACCATATGCATATACACACATATTCTACATTTAAAGAATTTGCTTAGATTTTTAAGTTTATTTAAATCTTTAAGTTTACATTTAATTTATAGTAAAAATTTCATAAAGTAGAAAATAGAAACTGATGTTCATATCTTTTGTTTTTCATTCCCTTCAGATTAAAATTAAAATTTTATTTTTCTTCTTGCTGCCAACCATTATATTTGTTCAGACGACTTTATAATTCTTCTACTAAATTAACTTAGCTACTCAAAATAGATTCATTATAGGCACTCTGAAATTCAGTCTTCTCAAAACATACTTTCATACTTTGACAAATGCTATTAATCCACTGTTAACTTTCTTTTTATCTAGAATTTTGAAAAACTAAGTAAGTAACTTTAAAAATTATACAATGCTCACTGCTTTTTGTTCCATTTAACTGATTGCCTATAATGGGTTGTGTGTTGTAGGTTATATTCCCAAGAATATAACCATAGTTGCATTCTTGGGTTTATTACGATTTGAGGGGTTAAGGAATGTTAGAGTTCTCCTCCATTTCCAAATCACTTGTCCAAACTGTAAATAATTTTTAATAATCTATCCAGTGTTACCCACAGGTATTTGCCTGTGATAAGAACCAAGTATTTACTATATTAACTAATTAAAGGGAAAATGATATTTAATCCTGTTAAGCAAAATTCATAACACAGAACTTCGTGGCATGTTTATAAGAATGTAAAAATTCACACAACAAAGAAAATAGCTCTATGAATCTAAGAAGGAAGTTTGTTAATTTGATCATGATGAACTGATTCTTCTTATAATAAGCAAAGACTAAAGAAATCATTCACACTTGCCTGTGACATTCACCTTTTCACTGAACTATTTCTAAGTGGTTAGTGTTGTTTATATTACATAAAAAATGGAACAGTTGTGAGTTGTATATTCAAATAAGACATTTAAATCATCATTAAGTCATTAGAAAACCTGCAACATATTTTCACTAAAAGGGACATTTTAATGTACTTTTGTAATTGTTTTCATGTTTAAACAACACATAATAAATACCTGTTCTGTGGCTTTTGATAAATACATGAAAATTAGTTCTACCCTAGAGCAGCACAAATCATTTATGCTGCAGTGCACATCTTTTTTCAGGGCAGGGGCTTAAAACCACGGACTCACATACACGGCCAAAGTTCTACTGCTAAGTCATATCCCCAGTCCTAAGATAAATCTCATAAGAGAAAGAAAATAGGAGCCTAAAGATTTCTGGGTTTAACTAATCTTTGTGAAGTTCAGATAAATGTGGAACTTACTGTTTCTCAAATAGAATCCAGGCTTCCTCCAATCTTGCCCCTAGGTATAAACTCATGACTCGGCCCATCAGCAATCTCTCTCCTTTCCTCCTCTTTCAATTTTATGGAACTCTTACATTTATGGGAGGGATGAAGTTTTCTTTCCTGGAAAGTAAACGAACTAAAGCTTGCCAAGTGAGTATTAGGAAATTTGTGGTATAAGATAAAACGTTTCTTACATTGTACAGGGTCACTGTATATGTGCTTGCGTATAAAATGACATATCCTTGAAAGTGATATGTTCTTTTTCTATTGTATTTCATGAATCATTGGAACGCTGAAGTGAAGACGGTCCTTTTTTCCCAAGTAACTCTCCTGTTTTATTAGAGTCTTGGTGATGTTAAAGTGTTTATTTTCAGGTTAATATTGGTTGTGAGATCATTTGTTTGATTCCTTTTTTTCAACAAAATTGCCTAAGGAATGTAAGATATAAAATACTTGGGCATAAAAATCAAGGATCCTCCCTCACCTCCATCATAAAGTACATGTTCTTTAATCAAAGCAAATGAGGCAATGATTTTAGAGGAGCAAGCATGCAGCTATCGGGCAGTTTAAATCTGCCATCTTCACATCACTTACTGTAATGCCCCTTTCTGTAACTCTGGTACTCCATTCCAGTGAGGTTTATTTTCCCTTTTATCAAATAAACAGTGACCTTTAAGAATCTTTATCTCATCTTTGACAATTATGGAAATCATCCTGAGCACTGATGGCAGCTATTCATAGATACTGGTTGGCTTAGAATGTAGGTGAACAGGATCATTCTCCTTTGTGGGATATTTAAAATTCTGAGAAAGAAAAGGGATCCTTCCACTAGAACATCTGAAGTCTCTACCATCAAATGTTCCTCTAAGTGACATTTAATGTCATATATTAAATATATTAAGTGACATATCAAAATGATCCCATAGAGGGGGCTGGAGTGATAGCACAGCAGGTAAGGCATTTGCCTTGCATGCAGCTGACCCGGGTTCGATTCCCAGCATCCCATATGGTCCCTTGAGCACTGCCAGGGGTAATTCCTGAGTGCAGAACCAGGAGTAACCCCTGTGCATCGATGGGTGTGACCCAAAAAGAAAAAAAATCCCATAGAATGTCATAATTTACTCATTTTAAAATCAAATTCTGTGGAGGTTAATGAGATTGGTGTGTTCTACTTCAAGAAAGGCTAGAAAAATAAGTTTCTGACTTTTCCACTCAGAAGTAGGAGTGATAAATTAGTAGTTCTAAAACTATAGGATGTGTTGCAAATGATACTAAGTGGAAGATTTCAAAGAAGGATACACATGAAACTGTGTTTTATAAAAATATTAATAACTGACAATGTAGAGCCTATTTTATTCTTTTTTAAATCTGCTTAATTTACATAGTGAAATTTTTGGGTGAAATCTAACTCAAGTAAAGATGCTATGTATGAACAATTAGAACTGTTGTTACAGTTCTACTGAAGCTGTAGGGTCAATAGACTTGTGAAGTGGGAAGTAGAAAAGCAATATTAATCAAAAACCAGCAGTTTAGACAATAGTGCTCTCAAGTCCATTTTGACTTCATGATCAGAAGAAGCAGGTTTAAAAAAAAAACAGAAAGCACAAGTACAATTTTTAGGAACAGTGGATTACAGACTGGTAAGCACCCACATGCAATAAATTTCTTCAAGGTCAGATGCCCAGAGCTACACTTCTGATGTATCTATAAGTATAGATTTTAGAGAAATATCTAGACACATTTACCATTTCTCTTCAGACAAGTTTTCTAGTTTATAATATTGAGTTTAGTTTTTAATTCTTTTAGGCTGGTTTCACAAATATCCACATATTTTTTCTTAAATGACTTTAAAAGAACTTTTAAAATACTATATCATAAAACACCATATTTATTCTCTTTATAGGTTATTAAGAAGTAGGAAGCCATATGATAATTATTACAAAAATATCACATTGCAACATTCTGTCTAAAGGCTCTTGTTAACTAAACCAAATTTTTAAATTTATGACCTAGGTATAATTAGATGACTCCCTTTTATGATCCATTAAACCTTTCCATGCCTTACACCTATTGAAATACATCTTAGAATTTGATATGGGCCTGTGTCATGATCCATATTCTTTTCTCTTTGAATGAGCATACCCAGTTGTACTCAGATTTTATTCCTATCTATGTGCTAAGTGCTTATTTCTGGTGATGCTTTAGCCCCTGTACTGAATCTCAGACCCAGTAATCCACCTTTCTTGAATAAATAATGTTTAAATTACATTACAGGCTAATTATTTTTATTGAACCCTATATTTTTATCTGTTTGCAGATCTTTATATCTATAAATTCCTTTTAACAACTAGGTATGCCTTTGTGTTGAAGGGAGGTGGATCACAGCCAGAAGTACTCAGGAGCTATTTCTTGCTCTGTGGTCAGAAATAATCCCTAACAGTTTTTAGGGACTGTACATATGCTTATCAAACCAGCATCCTGGCAGAAGCAGATGTGTGCAAGGCAAGGACCTTGCCTTCTATATAAAACAGCTCCTGTTCCATATGCAAGTAAACAAACAAAAAGAATATCGATGTTTACCTTATGCCATCTATAGAAATAAACTCAAATAGGTCAGAGATCTAAAGAAAAAAGCTAAGATGATAATTTCTTAAAAGATAATAGTGCAAAGTAGTTGCTGCATTGGATTTGATCATAATTTCTTAAACATGACTCTAAAGTGCAGGCAATAACAAAAATAAACAAATAGGACTGTAAAATTGTATCAGAGAAGATAATCAACAGAGTGAATACGAAATTCATAAAAAGAGAGAAACTGATTGTGAAGCCTATATCTGATAAGGGGTTCATATTCAGAATACATAACTATTCAGTTCAACAAAATCAAATAATCCTATTATAAAAATAGGTAAAGAGCCAGAATAGATTTGTTTACCAAGTTAGACAGGCAAATATGTAAGCCAAGAATATGAATGCGCTTCCCCAAATGTTTATTGTAAAGTATGTTTGTCATAGGAGGGTGTCTGGGTACGTGATAGAAGTTGGTTTTTGAAATAGATATTTAAATGTGTAAAGTAATATGTATTTCCATACAGGTGTCTCTCTCACAGCACAGGGAACAGAGAAGACTGAACATTTTAACTTTTCATAGACAAAACTGAAGTTTAATTCAACTCAGTCATATTTTTGTCAATTGTTTCTCCTTGGTAAATTATTCATATTGATCCCAACCCCCTATATCCTTTCTTTCCTGTTGAGATTAACAATAAAATATTTACTAAATATATATGTGTGTGTGTTGAAAATAATCATTGCACTGAGGGGCCAGAGCAATAGTACCCCAGGTTCCATCCTTAGAGAAGCTTACAGTGTCACTTTGAAGTATCTATGGTATGAAATAAGTCATTGTTCTTATCACCCGAATAAGTATTCTCTAGTGCTCAGTGTATTTTCTTAGTGTTTAATTTTCACAGCGCTACTTTTCTTTGGGATAAATTATTTTTTTAATTTATCATAAGTTTTCTTCTTAAGCTAAATCTCCACACTTGACACAGTAGGTATCACTGTATCACTGTCATGCCATTGCTCATTGATTTGCTCTAGTGGGCACCAGTAACATCTCCATTGTGAGACTTGTACTGTTTTTGGCATATCAAATACGCCACAGGTAGCTTGCCAGGCTCTGCCATGTGGGCGAGATACTCTCGGTAGCTTGCTAGGCTCTTGGAGAGGAATCGAACCTTGGTCAGCTGTGTGCAAGGTAAATGCCCTACCCTCTGTGCTATTGCTCCAGCCTGGAGTGACACAATAGGTAATTTAGTTTTATATTTCATAAGAATAGTTTCTCCTGGAAGGATCAAAATATGAAAGAAAAGACCACAGAACTGACATTGTTCCCAGGGCATTATTTTACCAGAGGGTGACTAAAGGTTGGCTTTTTAGCAAACTTGTAGAAGCTAAAGCAGATAACCTCTAAGGGATTATCTAATAAAGTTCAAATTGCTTCTGATATCAAAATATATTCAATAAAAACCACCTCTTTGATGCTGCTTCGAAGTTGTTACAATTTCTAATATATTGCTGACCTACAATTATCACTTATACATTATTTTCTTATTGTGTTCACTATATCACTAGCCTCTGCTGCAATTCTTACAAAATATAATCAACATCCTCTATTAATTGTAAATTTCAGAAACAAAAAATATCTAAGGAATGACACTTTTCTAGAATTTCAAAGAGAATATTTTAATTGTAATATATCTAATTTGAAATATTGGATATTTGATTTTTAAAACCAGCTATACTAGTGTGGCAATCACTCAAATATTAGAAATTTTATTTCTTACTATAAAAAGACAGCATGTGTATTATTGAAATATGATTAAAATATACATTAACATCTATAATTCAATAAAATACTTACTAAATATGTATGTTGAAAATAATTATTGTACTTTCAATTAACATTCATCACTATACATAATATTTTTCTAATAAAAGATTTTCATGTCATCTCTCTAAACTTTCAAATATACAATACAGTGTCGCTAACTCTAGGCACCACCAGGCTCAACAGTGAAATTTTGTATTTGTCATGTAAATGGTATGTTTACCTTTTTACCACCTTTACTCATTTTGCCTCCTCCTCAGCCCAGTTTCTGGAGATCACTAATCTGCCCTCTGTATGAGAGCCTTCCACCCACCCCCCAGCTTGCATTTTTGTATTTCACACATAAGTAAAATTATGAGATATTTTTCTTCGTCTACATATTTTACTTAGCATATTAGTTTCCAATTATATCTATACTGTTGCAAATTGCAGGATTCTTTCCCTTAATATAACTGAATAAAGATTCTCTGTTTGTGTGAATGACATCTGTCTGTCTGTGTGTACTTGCACACACACATCAGTCTGCCATATTTGCTTTAACTGCTCATCCCTGGATTGATACATAGTTTGTTTTTCTCATTTGATTTTCATCTCATAATGCTACAATGAATATACGGTGCAGATACTTATTTCCAGATAGTGATTCAATTTCCTTCAGTTTTATGGAAATAAACATTTCCGATGTTTAATTATTTGAGGCTGGAGTGATAGTACAGTAGGTAGGGCATTTGCCTTGCACGCGGCAACCCAGGTTTGATTCCTCCATCCCTCTCAAAGAGCCCGGTAAGTTACTAAGAGTATCCAGCCCACACGCCATGGCATATCTGATATGCCAAAAACAGTAACAAGTCACATAATGGAGATGTTACTGGTGGCTGCTCGAGCAAATTGATGAACAATGGGATAACATTGACACAGTGCTACAATTATTTGAGAAACCAACGTACTGTTTTCTACAGTTACCTGAACCATTTTACTTTCCAGTGGAGTACCGTACTTGTGTTTTGTACATAAACTCACCAACGCTTTCTTCTCTTTTGATAGTTACTACATAATTCTGAGGTCCTGTTTTGTTATGGCCTTGAGTTGCTCTTTCCTAATTACTGAAAAAAAGAAACGTCCAAGGTACCTGTGGACTATTTAAATATCTTCTTTGAAAAATTGCCATTCACATCCTCCTTCACCAATCTTTTATTTGATTGTTTATTTTCTCTTAAGTGAATTATTTATATGTTTGAAAATTAGCCCTTTAGTGCATATATTATTTGCAAATAATTTATCCCATTCTATTATTGCCTTTTATTTGTTTTTAGTTTCTTTTTCTACATTCTTTGTTGATTTATGTCTCATTTATTTAATCTAGCTTTTGTTTGCTTTAATTTTGTTCTCAAATTTAAAAGAATTGCTGAGATCAATGTCAGAAAATTACTCTCTGTTCTAGCAGTTTGCTGTTTTATATATTATTTTAGTCTTTAGTCTATTTGAAACTTTTTTGTTTAGCATAAGATAGTTCTCGACTCTTATGCTTATCCTTGCATGCTTATCTCAAATGAAAATTATTTAATAAATTGGGGGATATTATTTTCAATGTTATTAACCATTATATAAATAATTTGAATATAACAGAGACCAACTACAAGGATTTATAAAGGTATAAACACTACCTTGCTTTCCAAGTTTTCCTTAAATAAGATATAATAATTCTCTAAGATAAGTAAAAATATTTCCCCAGAAGAAAGTTAGTGATGATTGTTGTATTTCATCATGGAGATAATCAACCCTTAAAGAAGAGATCACTAAAACAGGTTAGTAATTGTCACAGGTTAAACCTTCTGTGTTGATGTTTTGTTAAACGAAATGATGTATTGAAAGGATGTATTGCCTTCTACATTACATCCCATCCAATCTAGTGTGCTACTCCTGGTTTATCGATGTTGTAGCGTTTGAGATGTCCCTTGGCCACAGGTGCAGACAAGCGCTTCAGGAACTCCAAAATTCTAAATAGAGTGATACAGCTGGAGTTAAAATTTAAACTGAATGGTGGCAATGGAGTGTGTGTGTGACTGTCAGGGTTTCTAGAAATATAGGGAGATGGGAGGTGAAACCCTGATTCTGTGAAAGCCTGGAGGTTTGAGTGACAAAACCTGCATCCCTGAGCTTTTCAACAGATTAATTTCTGGATGAGGCTCATTCCCAGCAGCTGGGACTGGCCGGGAGCATGGAGACGGATGTGGAGTGTGGAAGCTCATTTGCTTTTCAAAACTTTTCTGTTTAACTTATTTTATACATTCCCTGTTTTATTTTCTTTAATCTTTCTGTCTCCTGCATCATTTTAAATTTTCTTCTACATCTTGTTGTAAAGCTCCTAGTGAATGAAAAGAATACATGCAAAAAAAAGAAAAGAAAAGAAAAACGTAAAAAAAAAGGAAAAAAGGGGCTGGAGAGATAGCACAGCGGGTAGGGCGTTTGCCTTGCACGCGGCCGACCCGGGTTCAAATCCCAGCATCCCATATGGTCCCCTGAGCACAGCCAGGGGTAATTCCTGAGTGCAGAGCCAGGAGTAACCCCTGTGCATCGCCAGGTGTGACCCAAAAAGCAAAAAAAAAAAAAAAAAAAAAAAGAAATAGAGACCGAGGACAGCTACATGCAAAAAAAAAAAAAAAAAGGGCTTAGACTTCTATCTAACACCATGCCCAAAAGGCAGATGAAAATTGATTAATGTCCTCAACATCAGACCATAATCTATAAGGTACTTTGAAGGCAATGTTAGAAAAACCTCCACGACATTGAAGCTAAAGGTATCTTCAAAGATGACACGCCACTGACCAAACAAGTGGAAGCAGAGATAAAACAAATGGAACTATCTTAAACTAAGAAGCACCTCAAAAGATACCTTGACCAGAATACAAAAGCAATCTACAGAATGGGTAAGTATATTCACCCAATACCCATCTGATAAGGGTTTGATATCAAGGATATACAAGGCACTGGTTGAACTCTACAAGAAGAAAACATCCAACATCATCAGAAAATCGGGCAATGAAATGAACAGAAATTTTATTAAAGGAGAAATCTGTATGGTCAAAAGGCACATGAAAAAATGCTCTTCATCATTAGTCCTCAGGGAGATGCAGATCAAAACAATGAGATGTTGTCTCACACAGCAGAGACTGACCCACATCCAAAAGAACAAAAGCAACTGATGTTGGCAAGGATGTGGGGAGAAAGAGACCCTCCTTCACTGCTGGTGGGAACGCTGACTGATTCAACTCTTTTGGAAAACCGTATGGATGCTTCTCCAAAAATTAGAAATTGAGCTTCCATTTGACCCAGCAATACCACTTCTGGGAATATATACTGGAGAGGAAAAAACAGTATAGTAGAAATGACATCTGCACTTCTATGTTCGTTGCAACACTGTTTACAATAGCCATAATCTGGAAAAAAAAAGTGCCCAAGAACAGATGACTGGTTAAAGAAATGTTGATACATCTACACAGTGGAATACTATGCAGCTGTCAGAAAGGATGAAGTCATAAACTTTGCATTTAAGTGGACCAACATGGAGAGTATCATGTTAAGTGAGATGAGTCAGAAAGGGAAGAACAGACATAGAGATATTGCACTTATTTGTGGAATATAAGGTAACAGAATGTGATACTTACACCCAAAAATAGTAGAAATGTGTAGCAGGAGGATTGCTCCATGGCTTGGAAGTTGGCCTCACATGCTGAAGGAAAAGACAGCTCAGATAGAGAAGGGACCACCAAGTAAAGGGTTCTTAGAGGGCCCTCTGGGGATGGAAGTTCTGTGCTGAAAGTAGACTATAAACCAAATGATGGCCACTCAATACCTCTAGTGCAAACCACAACACCCAAAAGAAGAGAAAGAGAGACAAAGGAAATGCCCTGCCACCGAGGCGTGGTGGGGAGGGGCAATGGTATGGGGGTGGTGGGGGGGATGCTGGGATCAATGTTGGTGGAGAATGGGCACTGGTGTAAAGATGGGAACTGGAACATTGTATGACTGAAATGTAAGCATGAAAGTTTGCAAATGTGTAACTGTGCCTCATGATGATTAATTAAAAAATAAAATAAATAAATCACAGAAAAGAAATAGAGACCCAGGGACGGCTCATTGGAAAGAAAGCACCTACATTAGAAGTGTGAGTCAAGATCACATGGTTCTTTCTCCCTGAAGGGAGCATGACATGAGGCCTGTCATAGCCATGCCACCAGACTCTGTGCCAGGCTGTTTCACTCAGGGTGCCCGAGAGGGGGGTGGGTTAGTTTCTTCCCCCCTGTAAGGGACCCAGCCCCAGCAGCTGAAAATCTGAAGAACCCAACTGCTGCCACGCTCAAGGCCTCTCTTCACACGCTCTAGTCAAGCCTCACACACGAGTGAACATATTCTTGGACCACATGGCTTCATTTGCGGCCACACGACACATCATAAGACACTCCCTACCCGTTCTCCATAAATATCACACCACATTTGATGCGGTCCAGATAGTTGGCAACAAATCCTACAGGAAAAAATATGAATATATACATATTTTCATACACATAATATATATGCACATATATATGGAACTCATATCACTCAACCTTTAACAACATGTTAGTGATATCCTAAAGAATGTCTTAATAGCCATTGCCAAAATAGAACAATCTTCACACTGTTTCCTATATGAATACTTTTTTGTAAGCATTTTCAGCAGTTCTTCATAACAGACAATACAAAATATATTATTTCAATTGTGCTTTAGGATAGGAATCGGAGTTTGAGATGGAAACATCCCAAATTTAGTGGTGAGAAGGTGTAATGGTGGTGGGATTGCTGTTTGGATATTAAATGTAATCAAATATTGTGAACTACCTTATAAAATTAAAAAAAATTAAAAATAGAAGTGTGAGTCCATGAATCTCATCTCAACTGCTGCCCCAGGGTTCCAAGTGACATGGCTCTCTGAAACATCCCAGAACCACAAAGAATACATGAGTTCCAGCATACCAGTAGGTGCAGTGAAAAAAACTGCAGCAGAAAGATATGAGAGAGCAGGACTAGGAGAGCAACCCCCCTGCAGATATGCATGTATAAGAATTACAGTTCCCAGTTGCGGGCCAGAGTGACAGTATACCTGGTAAAGCGTTTGCCTTAGCACCATGTGGTTCCCAGAGCCCACCAGAGTTGAACCTTGAGCACACAGCCAGCAGAAACCTTGAGCACAGCAGATTGTGGCCCCCAAACAAAAACAAACAAACAAACAGAAACACAGCTGGGGTCAGAGCCACGGTACAGCGGGTAGGGCACTAACATGTGGCTGACTCGTGTTCCATCTTCTGCACCCCATTTGGTTCTCTGAGCACCTCCAGTAATTAGTGATATAGAGCTAGGAGCTAGCCTTGAGCATCTCAGGAGTGTCCCCCAAACAAGAACGGAGACACTGTGACCCCTGGAGGGTGGCACAGCCAGAATGACTGTAACACCATCACGGAGGACCAGCCCCTGTGAGCAGGTGTGTAAGCAGCACAACTGAAGCGTGTCATCTCTGGGGAGCAGTACAGCCAAAGTGAAAGTGCAGTAAACAAACATTCCATTAATCACTGCCAGCAAGAAAGCAAGAGAGAACAAGAGGGGGAAGAAAAAAAATGCAAAATAAATCAATGGAAGGAATACGTTTATTCTGGAAGAGACCATTAAGTCATTTCAGCTTAAGCTTTTATAAGGACAGGAATACAACTTTACTACTGTTGATTCAGAGGGAAAATGGGCAAAGAAAATATATTTTTGTTAGTAGTAAAAGTAGATATTGCATTGTCTTATAATTTCCTTCATAATATTAAGTCAATGTGTCACTGTCACTGTCATCTCGTTGCTCATTGATTTGTTCGAGCGGGTAGCAGTAACGTCTCTCATTGTGAAACTTATTGTTACTGTGTTTGGCATATCCAATATGCCACGGGTAGCTTGCCAGGCTCTGCCGTACGGGCACAATACTCTCCATAGCTTGCCATTTTCTCCAAGAGGGGCAGAGGAATTGAACACAGGTTGGCCGCGTGAAAGGCAAGTGCCCTACCACTGTGCTATCGTTCCAGCCCAGTCAATGTGTAGAAAAAAAGTATATGTAATGATATTTTAAATATGTAATGATATTTTAGATGTACTAACCACATCTTCCCTCGCATAGTGACTACTATTTTTCTTCAAGCTCAATGATGATAATTTCTTTCATTATTAATAACATATTGAACTCCATTTTCAGTTTAAGACGAATCATATTGATTTATAATATTTTAAAATCTCAAGGCTAGGACAAATGGAGACATTACTGGCATCCGCTCGAGCAAATAGATGAACAACGGGATAACAGTGGTACGGTGATATAATGAATAAAAAATTCTTTTGCTTTTTTTTTGGGGGGGGTTATACCCGGCAATGTGCACAGGGGTTACCTCCTGGCTTTGCACTCAGGAGTTACTCCTGGCGGTGCTCAGGGGACCATATGGGATGCTGGGAATCGAACCCAGGTCGGCCGCGTGCAAGGCAAACGCCCTACCCACTGTGCTATTGCTCCAGCCCTGATATAATGAATAAATTTTAATCACATTTTTTTTCCTACTGCAAGGGTAACTTTAAATTATTCTGTGAACTCTTTGATGGAATTATGTCTTATTCTGTTAACAGCAAAGTCATATTTTATCTTTTTCTCAAGTTCTTCCTCACTCTCTGCATTCATTTCCCTTTAAACCACAAAACCACAAAAATTACCACATTTCTTAAAGAACCTCTGTCCAGTTCTATATAACTTTCTTCTTTGAATCTTAATATTTTAATACTATTTTAAATGGGATGTTATTCAAGCTACTGATCCCCCCCTCCAAAAAAGGAAAAAAAAGCAAATATCTCATCGCTTCTTCAAATAACGATCTGGGCAAAGCTTAAATAATTCAAACGTATTTGAGTATGTTTAAGTGGACTATGATTATTTTAAGTATAGAGGCCCGTTAGGGTTTTAAATGAATACATAATTCAGGCAGAATACTGGTTTTAGTTAGAATGCAGCCTATGAACACTTCCACGGGAAAAATACTTCAACATTAAGTAGGAGTCTAAGGAAACAATATAATTTACTGATTAAAATGATGTCATTCTCACTGCCCGTTAGGACCAGTCTCACTGGCAAATCAGGTCAGTCATACTAGAACTCCTTTCCTTTCGTTCCCTTTTCCTTTTTGTCAACTTGTTGTAAAAATCTACTATGATTTCGGAAAGGCTCTACGTAATGCTTTTCAGAAAGCATTAAGGCTGTTCAGAGCTCTTCATTTCTGATAAGAAAAAGGAGACTCTACTGAGACACCAGGGTGCAGGAACATTTCTATTTATATATATTTTTATGTTATCACATGCTTGATTTGTGTGCTAACCTCACTAGGATATCAAATAGCATATTCTGTATGGAAAAAAGGCTTGAATTCTTACTGGAGTAAAACATTTCCTTTTGAGAAAAGCAGAACATTATCTTCTGCACCACAATTAGTAGTTCATATATCTTTAAAAAGCATGGGCATGATTAATTGGGACATTTCATGAGACTGTATCATCTGAAAATCACATATTTGTGTGCCATACAGCTCCACAAAAATAAAATAATGCATCACCATAAGACAGTTAAACCAAAGAATGAGAGGGAAGAACACAAGAATTGATGAAATAGGCTGGCTTGCTTTTCAAAAGCCTGTGTTCTCACTCTTGAGCATGCATTTCTTCTCTCTGCTTTTTCCACTCTGGAGAAGTCCACATTCTTTTTTGAACACATATTCCTCTTTTTCTTTCCCCTCACATCTTTTTAAGTAAATTTATTTAAATGAAAACTATTTTGCTTCAGAAAAAGAACAAACAAATTCCAAACTGATAAATTTAAGGAAAAGACAAGAATTACTAAGAAAACAGGATGTATATGAATTTTAAAGATTTGGTAGTGTTATTTTGGCTTGTTTTGATTTTGGTCGCACCTGACAATGCTAGGGCTTACTTCTGGCTTTGTAATCAGGAATCACTGCAGTGCTCAGGGGCCCATACAGGGTTCCTGACGCTGCTCAAGGGACCACAAGGGATTCCAGGGATCAAACCCAGGTTGGCCACATACAAGCCAAATACCTTATCCACTGTACTATCCCTCCAGGCCCTAATTTGATAGCTTATTAAAGTAAAGGGATCATCTGTACATCAGAAATGGCTGTAAAGGCATTACATATTTCCAATGAAATTCTGTGTGGTGAAGATTTAAAAGCATTAGCCAGTGTAAATAAGCATTAATCTAGAATTAAAAAGAGACATACACAGATTATAGAAAGTGCTAGTACTAAAGGAGTTAGAATCATAAGTTTCATCTTTTATGTGATTCCAATAGAATGTGAGACCAAATATACAGACTGAAATATTATGGGATTTTTGGTATGTGCTCTAGTTATAGGGCTGGAGCGATAACACAGAGGGTAGGGCATTTGCCTTGCATGTGGCCAACCCGGGTTCGATTCCTTTGCCCCTCTCGGAGTGACCGGCAAGCTACTGAGAGTATCTCACCCACACAGCAGAGCCTGGCAAGCTACCCATGGCATATTTGATATGCTAAAAACAATAACAACAAGTCTCACAATGGAGATGCTATTGGTGCCCGCTGGAGCAAATTGATGAGCAATGGGACGAAGTGAAAGTGACAGTTGACAGTTATAAAGTAGAAAATAAACAATAATGGGAAAGCTAAATTAAAGTGAATGGGGTGAGGAGCTGAGAGTGGAAGTAAACAAATATTTTGGTAAAGAATATTAAAAATGGGGCTGGAGCAATAGCACAGTAGGTAGGGCATTTGCCTTGCATGCAACCTACCCAGGTTCAATTCCCAGCATCTCATATGGTTCCCTGAGCACCACCAGGAGTAATTCCTGAGTACATGAGCCAGGAGTAATCACTGTGCATTGCCTGGGTGTGACTCAAAAAGAAAAAAATATTAAATAAGAACTAATATAAATATGAATGTAAAATTTAATTTTAGGTAATATTGTTTCAAAATTAAATGCCACATATAAAAGGATGGTAGATACAAGGGCCAGGGGGATTGCCCCATAGCTGGAAGACTGCTTCATGAGGGTAGGGGAAAAGGCAGATGGAAGAGAGAAGTGATCACTAAGAAAATGATGGCTGGAGGAACCAGTTGGGATGGGTGATGCATGCTGAAAGTAGATAATGGACCAAACATGATGACCTCTCTGTGTCTGTGTTGCAGGCCATAATGCCCAAAAGTGGAGAGAGAGTATGGGTAATATTGTCTGCCATAGAGGCAGGGGGGGATGGGAAAGGGTGGAGTATACCCAGGATATTGGTGGTGGGGAATGTGCACTGGTGGAGGGATGGGTGTTTGATCATTGTGAGACTGTAACCCAAACATAAAAGCTTGTAACTATCTCATGGTGATTCAATAAAATTAAAAAAAAAAATTTAAAAAGCAAGCTTCTAGTATATAGTTTTTTCCTGTTATTTATGAAAAACTAATTTATATAGAAGATTCATAAATTGGATGTATATCAAAATTATTTTAGACTATGAAAAATGCTTAATTCTGGGGCTGGAGCAATAGCACAGCGGGTAGGGCGTTGCCTTGCACGCAGCCAACCCAGGTTCAATTCCCAGCATCCCATATGGTCTCCTGAGCACCGCCAGGAGTGATCTAAAAAGCAAAAAACAAACAAACAAAAAAACGAAAAATGCTTAATTATAGTACATAAGAAAACTAATTTTATTATGAAGTTTATAAGAAGTATTTATTGTATAATTATATGTAAAATATAAAATTATATATACTTATATATAAAGTATAAAAGTGTTTTATATTTTATACTTTTCCATGTTGCTTTTTAAAATTGTCCTTTTGGTTATGTCATATACCATCTGACCATCATCATCATGCATAGAGCATCTGGCAAAATGAATCGGTGGGTGCTGGATTGCTTTTATGATGTTTGTCTAAAATGTACCCAGATTTGTTTTTATTTTTTCTGTTTTATTTTTGTTTTATGAACCACAACCAGCTTTGCTCAAGGTTTACTCATCTCTGGGCTCAGAGACTGCTCTTGGCAAAACTCAAGGGACCATATGGGGTAGTGGAGATCCAAACCCAGGTCAGCCGTGTGCAAAGCATGCACCTTCGATGCTGTGTTTTTTCTTACCCCATAAATGTGTCCAGTTTCTTCTTTAACCTATAAATATCAGAACCAGATTCTTTGAAACTATTTTATTCTGTGTGTATTATTCATAGTGTTCTTGGTAAAACCTAATAATCCACAGTTTATGTGCTATAAGTACAACCCATAAAACTCCCTCCATTGCATAGTTATTGATAGATGTAGTTTATGTTTCCTTTCAGCAATAAACTTCTTAAGAACAGTTTTACCTTTTATTCCCAAGTGTAGGATACTGTTTGGCATTCAGGATACATTAATTTCTTCACAAGTGAATTTAATAACTGATATGTTGCAGGGTTTGAGAGGAAGTACTGTAGGGATGCTGATTTAATGTGTACCCCTCTCGGAAATCTGGAGAAGAGGGAACCCCAAGCTGCCAGCAATAGGTTTCTCGCCTGCTCAGTTCAAAAGTTAGTGTACTAGAGTTAAGCAGAGATGCAAAGGTATAAAAATTTCAACATCTGAAGCTTTTGATTTTTTTTTTGTACTTTCTGGCACTCCTGTCTCTTTCTGAATTGTGTTTGGCTCTAAATTTTCCTTTCTACCTAAGTTCAACCTGTTTTTTTGCCACATGCAATTGAAGACTCCTGAATAATACATAATTTCTCAATAGTAGGAAGTCCTCCAGGTATTATTAAAATACATTATAAAGTGATAACTTCCAAAGATTGTTGTGTTCAATAATTTTGCATTTAATATATGCTGAAAAGATTCCAGCATTTCTCAATATCTGGCTTTACAAGATGCTAATTCTGACCCCAGTATGAATTATATTGCATAATAGAAATTTAAGTCTTTCTATATATAAATATTCTATGAATTCCATAAAATAGATTTAACATGTAATAAAAGTAGACTAACTGTAAAATATAGACTTTTACAGTGTATGATTATGTATTATTTTAAATTATTATAAAAATTCATGTGCTATCTTACAAATGGAGAAATTAATTTATAAATACTTTAAAACACCATTTGTGCATTTCTACAATAAATTTCTTATAATTAATTTTTCATTCCTAGAAGTATATTAAATTATAACTGTCAATTTTTTCTGTTTCATATTTTATATTTTCTAAAATAGAATCATAGTGATGCAGGAAAAGAAGGTTTCAGCTAGGTCGAAAATTGAAGAAAACTTTTTTCTGACTTACAGCCAGCCCTCTTCAGAACTATTTATAAAAGGGGTGTTTATTTAGGAGAAAACATTAGAAGAAAGGAGGGCTCTTAGGCACTAAGTGGGGGGAAGTTTACCATGGTTCTTGGTGGTGGAATATGTGCACTGGTGAAGGGATGGGTGTTCAAGCATTATGTAACTGAGACTTAAGCCTGAAAGCTTTGTAACTTTCCACATGGTGATTCAATAAATAAATAAATAAATAAATAAATAAAATGAAAGGGTGAAGAGCAATAGTGATTTCATCTTAACAAATTTTAAGTTTAAGAAGTTTCAAGTTGAACAAATGTTAAGCTCACATACACACACACACACACACATACACACAAATACAGAGTTTAACTGACTGCTGCCTCAAAGGAAATTAGAAGTTGGACACAACTCCCATCCCAAGTATCCCAAGTGATCCCTCCAACCATCAGTGACTTGGTGATCCCTTCTCTATCCCAGCTGCTCCCTCCCCAGCTCATGAGGCAGGCTTCCAATTGTGGAGCAGTGCTGAAAGTACATAAAGGACCAAACATGATCACCTCTCACTATCTGTGTTGCAAACCACAATGTCCAAAAGTAGGGAGAGAGTAAGAAGGAAATTGTCTGCCGTAGGTGCAAGGGGAGGGGAGGTACGGAATGGAGGGGGATACTAGGGACACTAGTGGTGGAAAATGTACATTGGTGGAAGACTGGGTGTTCGATCATTGTACGACTGAAACTCAAACATGAAAGCTTTGTAACTGTAGCTCATGGGGATTCAATAAAAGAAAAAGAAAAAAAAAGAAAAAAAACTGCACAGTAACCCTTAGTTTATGCATCTCACAAATTCTTTATCCAATCTTCTACTGCTGGGAATTTTTGTGGTTTCTTTATCCTAGCTACTGTATTTAGTGCTGCAATGATGTGCATCTAACTTTAAATTAAGGGTTAGTATTTTGGTGGTTGAAGCCAAAAAATGAAATCACTGGGTCATACAGAAATTTTAGTCTTATAGTTTTTGATGATTCAAAATGTCTTCCATGGAGGCTAAACCAGACAGAATTACTACCGATAGTGAGTTAGAGTTCCTTCAAAAAAAACGTCTGTGGATAATTATTGAAACAATAGTTAAAAAGAAAAGATCAATATGTTTAAACTAAAAAACTTTGCTTAGTTCAATGATGCCCTTGCAGAGACTTAAAAGAATAACTCCATTCTTGAAAATATATTTATAACCAAAACAAATTAGTATTCCCATCATACAGTGAACATTTCAAAGTTCATAAAATAAATAATTTGAAAATTACATGAAATATAAGAGTAGACACTTTAATAAAAATGACATAAATGTTCCATGAACCTAAGAGATAAACTCATTTCAATTATTTTAAAAGATAAATCAAAATAACATTACCATGAAATAATCCTTTACTCCCACCAAAGTAACGGAAGTTTAAATGTAACAGTAGGGAATGGAGACACAGAATAATGGTAGTATGCTTGGTTTGAACATGGCTGGCTGGGTTCAATCCCTGATCCTATATGGTCCACTGAGCCCTATCAGGAATGAGCCCTAAGATCAGAGAGAGGAGCTTTGAGTGCCACCAATGTGGCCCCTAAGGACAAGAACAAAAGCAATTCAGTAATGCATGTTAGACAATGAAGTGGATTAATAGAGATTATTATACTGTGTAAGTGAAGAGTGCCAACAGATACAGCTTCATTAGGAAGTAATTTGGCCCTGATAATTACCTGGAGGCAATGCAGACTCTTCTGTCCCAGCAATGATACCCCAAGATGAACACACATATTTCAGTATATTCACAGAAAGCATTCTTTTTATGCCAAAAGCAAGAACTTCCAGTAGTATTCTAGCCTCCTACTAATCTGTCCACTCTTTTTATGTAAAAAAGAAAGCTGTGTACACACTCTATTATGAAATCTGCCATATCCTGAATTGAGATGGGCAATTCTTATTTTTGTTTTTACTTTATTGGGTTCCATTTTTCTTTTTAATCTCTGCATCCCTCTCTCTCCTCTCATATTTTTCTAAGTAAAACTTTGATTAAAAAAAAAAGTTGTGACCATTTTTCAAATCTGTTTTTCTTGTAATAAATATCTAAATTTTTACAATACTTTCATTTTTGCAGAGGCTTCTTAATTTATTCTGACAAAAAGGCATAAGTATAATCAATGTTGGGATAATACAGTATTTTTTCCTAAATTACAAAATAGATTTTCATATAAAATAAGAGGCTTTTTTAATGAAATAACTTTATGAAACTGATTTAAGTCATAAAAATGACTATGTAAATGCCACTGGAACATGAATTATTTATTGTAGGACTTCAACAAGTCATAAAAATAGATTTACCTTTATTTTTGTGTTAATCTTAAAATACCAAAAATCAAGCGGAGACTTCACATATTTTACGTGTCTTAGGGAAAGACATTTGTTATCAGCTAGCATTAAAAAAGGCGCATTTTCTTTGTCAGAAAAACTTGCCATTTGGAATCTATGCCATATTAAGCATCATTATAAAATGAAGCATTCACATTTTGATGATCTGTTTCCTCTCTATTGACAAGAAATGGTAAAGTTGTGCAGCTGTTACGGTCCCATGATGCCTGTACTGTTACCTTTATACAAACCAGGCAAACTACCCCTATTAGTATGCAGAGGCTCAGAAGACAGGCATATAATAAAGTTCCTGGAAATTTCTTTGATGTTTTATAGAATCTTCTCTCCTTAACGTTCACTAGTTTGAAAAAAATAAATAAATGGATGATTCATGAGGGTTAAACATTGCCAGCTGATACTTTTTACTAGCTGCAGATGGAGCAGTTTCTTTTAAAAGCAAAGTTCAGGTCTTCACGCAAACAACAATTAGAAAAGTTAATGAGTCTCATTTTACTCAGGCAATTTTAGTTCAGCTGTAAGGAAGCTCAACCATTGAGTATGATACGAGACAACTGTATTTAATTAAATGTTGGTTTCACAAGTGGACAGCTGAATACTCTAAATTTTCCAGCATTAAATTTGTTTGTACAGAATGTTCATCAGCATATTTCTTAAAGTCTGCTGGATTCCTTCTTGTGTTTTCTATATTTATTATTTTATGCAATTTCTATTATTTTATCAATTTAATAAACACATTATATATCTCTCTTATGCTACAGTCTTAAACTAAAAAAAATTTAATGTAGTGTTCAGTGATGCAAACTTGAAAGTCATAGATCACTTGAGAATAAATGTTATTAAAAATTCACAAAGTATCAAATAGCCTTATTATTTTTCCACATAACTATCAGCATACTTTTGGATATGTTATGAGTTTTGGAAATATGATAAATTCATCATTCAATAATTAAAAATAATCAATTCCAACTAGAAATTTATTAAAGGCATAGAGAAATACAGACAATTTGTACTGATCATTATTTATAGTTATTTTACACAGGCCAATTTTTCCTTACATTATAAAGTATGATTAGATAACTATGTAAAATTTGACTGGTTGAAAGTACTTTTGTATTTAGAAAATAAAAATATATAAGGAAAAGAAAATAATGCAGTTTTGTCTTATAATTATAATTATTTTTATAAATATGTTATATTAAATATAATTATAAATCTATTATAAATACAGTTAATAGCACAACTTATTAATGTAAGTTAATATTTGGATTATTGTCATTCATGTTAAATTTCATGAACATACCTAAATTAGAAGTAATAAATATGAAGCTCAATAACAATTTATGCATTCAAGGGATGTTTTGAAATAAAATATGAATATATAGAAAATTCATGCTAAATAAATTAATAAATAAATATACCAGGAGATATCGAAGGACTATGTAACAATTACTAAAAACCTGAAGGCAGAAGAATTGCACTCATTTTCATGGTAAAGTATTCTAGGAGATCACCTAATTTACCAAAATCCAAGTGATCTATGCTCCCTCCTGCTATAATAATAATGCTATACTAGGTATTTATATCTATGTATATTTGTAAACAGTGTAGAATATAGGATGGGATGGAAAAGCAGCTGGGGCACTTGTCTTGTGTGTGGCCAAGCCAGTTTGGTTCACAGCACCGTATATGGACCCCTCAGGACCACTGGCGATGATCCTTGAGCATAGAGCCAGGAGTAAGTCCTGAGCATTGCCATTACATCTCCTACACGCAAAAAAATAATAATAAAGAAACACACACATATATGCATATACATACAACAATAATAGCACTATACATACACGCATATATACACACAATTTATTTGTATGTTAATTTACAAGAAGCTGGTTTATTGTTAAAAATGAGTTAATCCTAATTTAATATGTAATCTCCAGTATGGATTTTATTTCTACAGTTATATATATAATACTTACAAAAATTCCTAATTTATTGCAGTTGGATTTGTTGTTTTTTTTAACAAAGTGACTTCCTGATAAGCCTTCTGAGACTTCCCCACTAGATTTTTAAAACTCTCTATATGTCTCTCTCTGTCTCTCTCTATATATATATGCATATATATGTTAATTCTGAATAATTGTCCTAAAGCATATTCTCAATTTATTCTCTCATAGAAAGCAGTGAGTCACAAGAAAAATGTCAAGGTTTACAGCATTCGGAGATATCAGTCTACTTAGAATATGCCTATATTAAATTGCATTTTTTCTAATACTTTTGCCTCCTAAAATTCTATAAAAGTTAGTTATCATTAGAAATTTCCCAAGAATTATCTGTCACTGTCACTATCACTGTCATCCCATTGCTCACGGATTTGCTCAAGCAGGCAGCGGTAACATCTCCATAGTGAGACTTGTTGTTACTGTTGTTTTTGGCATATTGAATATGCCATGGGAGAGCCTGGCAAACTATCGAGAATATCCTGTCCACATGGCATGAATTAACACATAAAAAAATAGGCTATAACTCTGAAGAACATAGAATTTAAAAATCAATAAATACCAGTCTCTTAATTTTAAAACATATATATAAAACTTTGGGCAGCAGGTAGGGTGCTCAACTTGCACGAGACCAACCCAAGTTCAATTCCTCGGACCCTCTCAGAGAGCCCGTCAAGCTACTGAGAGTATCTCGCCCAGACAGCAGAGCCTGGCAAGCTACCTGTGGCGTATTCAATATGCCAAAAAGACAAACAAGTCTCACAATGGAAACATTACTGCTTGCCCACTCGAGCAAATAGATGAGCAACGGGATGACAGTGATATAACTTTGTCTTAAAAGAGTGTTTGGAGATATCTAATGAAAGCAAAACCACAATAACAACAATATATATGCATACCCATGTATATTTTTACACTTTTTATAATAGCCAAGATCTAGAAACCAAAAAGCTGACCATGATGGATTAGGAATAAATTAAAACATGGCATATTTTCTTAACGGAATACTATTCAATCTTACTGAGCTAGAATAATTTATGACATTCTGCACTTTTTAAAACATGCTAAGTTAAATTAGTCATAGTTTCTGATAACAAATAACAGATGAGCTCATTAATATGTGATATATACAGAGACAAAACCAAAAGAGAAGACAAATGCCAATGGAAACAAATCAACCCTTTAGACATCAGAAATGAAGCCTCAAATTAGGAGAGGATCATGGTTCCCTGATAGGGTCAATAGATTGGTGAAGTGGTTATGAGACTTCACTGCTGGTTTGGAGTTATAAGTTTTGTAAGGGAGGAAATCATTAGTTTGAAATAAGCCTTAACTCTAGGCAAGATGATATAAAAATTAATCTTCAACCCATCCTATAGAAAATAGCACTGTAGCACTGTAGCACTGTTGTCCCTTTGTTCATCGATTTGCTTGAGCAGGCACCAGAACGTCTCCATTGTGAAACTTGTTGTTATTGTTTTTGGCATATTGAATACGCCACGGCTCTGCCATGTGGGTTGGATATTCTCGGTAGCTTACCAGGCTTTCCGAGAGAGACGGAGGAATCGAACCCGGGTTGGCCGAGCACAAGGCAGACTCCTTACCCATTATGCTATAGCTCCTTTCCTGCTTTCGGAAATAAGAAGAGGTAATTAAAAATACACTGGCTCTGCTCTTCCCATGCTATCTGTCTGAATGCAAGGTTCCCATACCGATAGAAAACCAGCAGGACTGTCCTGTTGTACAAGAAGAGAGACATCCATGACATCGGCAACTATCACCCGATCTGCCTGTTGTCCGTCATCTGCAAGTTATTTACTCGAGTCATCCTGAATAGGTTTGTAGAACACTAGATGCTGGGTTCCGAAAAGGATTCAGCACAATTGACCATATCGACACAGTGACCAAGCTTATTGAGGTTCTACAACAGTTCAAGATGCTGCTCTGCCTAGTGTTCATCGATTAGGCCTTTGATTCTGTTGAGACTGGAGCGGTCATCAAAGCCCTAGCCAAACAGGGTGTTCAAACTCAACATATCAGGATCCTTCATGAGATGTATTGCAGATTCACCACCAGAATCTCACCATTCTACAAGGAAGTGATCATTGACGTAAAGAGAGGGTTTCAGCAGGGTGATACCATTTCACCAAAACTTTTCAGTGCCACCCTTGAGAACATCATGCGACAACTAGAAGGAGAAGGAATGGGAGTGAAGATAGAAGGTCAGCAACTACACCACCTCCGCTTTGCTGATGACATTGTACTCATAACACCAAATATCAGCCAAACGGCACGAATGCTGACCAACTTTGACCGTGAGTGTAGAAAGGTTGGACTGCAGCTGAACCTCACAAAGACAATGCTCATGAGACGCGGACTAGTTCCTGACATTCCATTTGCCCTCAGCAGAATGAACATCTCCGAAAGCAGCAGCAATGTGTACCTGGGTCAAGAACTCAACATGACAAACGACCTAGCACCTGAACTGTGCAGGAGGAAGAGAACAGCGTGGAACGCCTTCAAGATCATCAAAGCAGTGGTTAAGAGGATGAAGAACCTCAGGCTCCAGGCACATCTTTTTAGTTCCACCATTCTTCCTGCACTAACATATGCCTCAGAGACCTGGGCCCTACACAAACAGGATGAGAATGCTATTTGGGTATCCCAAACAAGAATTGAAAGAACTATGCTTGGAGTATCATGTCTCACTCAAATGAGAGAAGGAATCCAGAGTTCTGACCTCCGTCATCAATCAAGAATCAGGGACACTGTCTTGATTGCCAAGGCATCAAAAATCAGATGGGCGGTCATGACATTCTTCAAAGAAATGGATCAAGCAATCCTAAAATTCATATGGAATAACAAACGTCCAAGGATAGCTAAAACAATTCTTGGGAAAAAGATGATGGGAGGCATCACCATCCCCAACCTCAAACTTTACTACAAAGCAGTAACAATTAAAACAGCATGGTACTGGAACAAAGGCAGAGCCGTAGACCAATGGAACAGGGTGGAATATCCCTACACACAACCCCAAATGTATGACCATCTAATCTTTGATAAGGGAGCAAGAGATGTGAAGTGGAGCAAGGAAAGCCTCTTTAACAAATGGTGCTGGCACAACTGGACAACCACATGCAAAAAAATGGGTTTAAACCTTGACCTGACACCATGCACAAAAGTCAGATCAAAATGGATTAAAGACCTCAACATTAGACCACAAACCATAAGGTACATTGAAGACAAGGTCGGCGAAACCCTCCACGATATTGAAGATAAAGGTATCTTCAAAGGTGACACGGAACTAAGCAATCTAGTAAAAACAGAGATCAGCAAATGGGACTACATTAAACTAAAAAGCTTCTGCACCGCAAGAGATACAGTGACCAGAATACAAAGACTATCCACAGAATGGGAAAGGATATTTACACAATACCCATCAGATAAGGGGTTGATATCAATGGTATATAAAGCACTGGTTGAGCTCTACAAGAAGAAAACATCCAACCCCATCAAAAAATGGGGCAAAGAAATGAACAGAAACTTTACCAAGGAAGAAATACGAATGGCCAAAAGGCACATGAAAAAGTGCTCTACATCACTAATCATCAGAGAGATGCAGATCAAAACAACCATGAGATACCACCTCACACCACAGAGACTAGCACACATCCAAAAGAACAAAAGCAACCGCTGTTGGAGAGGATGTGGGGAGAAAGGGACCCTTCTTCACTGCTGGTGGGAATGCCGACTGGTTCAGCCCTTCTGGAAAACAATTTGGACGACCCTCAAAAAATTAGATATTGAATTCCCATTTGACCCAGCAATACCACTGCTGGGAATATATCCCAGAGAGGCAAAAAAGTACAATCGAAACAACATCTGCACATGTATGTTCATCGCAGCACTGTTTACAATAGCCAGAATCTGGAAAAAACCCGAATGCCCCAGAACGGATGACTGGTTGAGGAAACTTTGGTACATCTATACAATGGAATACTATGCAGCTGTTAGAAAAAAGGAGGTCAAGAATTTTGTAGTTAAGTGGATGGGCATGAAAAGTTTCATGCTGATTGAAATGAGTCAGAAAGAGAGAGACAGACATAGAAAGATTGCACTCATCTATGGTATATAGAATAACAGAGTGGGAGACTAACACCCAAGAACTGTAGAAATAAGTACCAGGAGGTTGACTCCATGGCTTCGAGGCTGGCCTCACATTCCGGGGAAAGGTCAACTCAGAGAAGCGATCACCAACTACATTGTAGTCGAAGGCCATGTGGGGGAAGGGAGTTGCGGGCTGAATGAGGGCTAGAGACTGAGCACAGCGGCCACTCAACACCTTTATTGCAAACCACAACAGCTAATTAGAGAGAGAAAACAGAAGGGAATGCCTTGCCACAGTGGCAGGGTGGGGTGGGGGGGAGATGGGATTGGGGAGGGTGGGAGGGACACTGGGTTTACAGGTGGTGGAGAATGGGCACTGGTGAAGGGATGGGTTCCCAAACTTTGTATGAGGGAAGTATAAGCACAAAAGTGTATAAATCTGTAACTGTACCCTCACGGTGATTCTCTAATTAAAAATAAATAAATAAATAAATAAATAAATAAAAATAAAAATAAAATTACTAGATACATTTAAAGTCAAGTAAGACATCATAGAAAAATGCAAATAAATGTGAAGACATCAAAAAGTGCTATTCAAATTTCAGCACTGAGAGGAAAAATAACAAAAAATAATGAACTGAGACGAGCAATATGTTGATTAAGATCAGAGAGTTTAACATTTATGCCACTGGAGAGATAGCAAGAAAGAGACAAGGATGGACAAAACTAATATTAAAGAAAATGCAATAGCCAAGTTTTTTCATTTGCCATGATAATTAAATCCATTAAGAAAGTAATCATATACCCAACTAAATTTAAGAGAGAGAAGCACCTAATTTAAATTTCAGAACACCTTTAACAAAGAAAATCTTTTACACAAGAGAAGGAAAAATAAGAATTGCAATAACTTCTCCTTAGTTGATTCTAAAGATGAGAAACATTAACCTGTCAAATCCAAACTAAATGCCAACAAAAATAGTCTTCAATTATGGAGGCAAATAAGGTGTTTTCACACAAATAAGAGGATAAGATTTGTGCTAACAATGTTGCATTACAAGAAATATTAAAGTTTTTCTAGAAGGAATGCAGTCCTTCGTTGACATCTGTATTCACACAAAGGGAGGTGCATCAGAAACTGGAATAATGTAATTATAAATAAGTTCTAATTTGAAATTACATTATTTGGCAGCGGAGGGAGGAGGCTGGCACACCTAGCAATGTTCAGGGCTCCTGGCTCTTTGCTCAGAAATTATTCTTGGGCACTCAAGGGATGACACATGAAGCACCCTATATGTTATACTAATTCTCTGGCCCTTTTAATATGTTTTTAAACACTGTGTAATGTACTATGAAGATCACATATCTAATTTTAGTAATTTAAGATTTATATGTTATTGTCACTATAATGGTTTCATATATGAAAAGTGTTATGAAAAAATATCTATAAAGTAGATGACTGTTAAATATAACTATTTAAATACTGAGAACACTAAAATCACTCCACATTTAATTAAAATAATCCTTATGTTTTTGAAAAAAAAAATCAGATGGGCTGGAAACATAATGCGATTTGGAGACGACTGCTGGACTAGAGTTGTTACTGACTGGATTCCACGGGTGGTCAAAAGAACGCTGGCTGCACACATACAAGATGATCAGACTTCAGAAGTCAAGACACTGAATGAACAGTTTGAGGATTTTTGTGTTCCTGGGAGCAAGCAGACACCATTGGGCTACATTAGCATGTGAGAGGAATGAATGGAGACTTTATTGGTGCCCACTCGAACAAATTGACGAACAACGGGATGACAAGTGACAAGTGACAATTTAAAATAATGAATTAAAATGTATTGAAAATCTACATTGGAAAGCACACACAAGCACATACACCCTAAATAAATGTAGCCAAAAGAAAAAAAAGGCAAAAATATCATTTAAAATATCTGTTCCCAAAGTGCCAAGTAATGAAGGCAATCTTGATCAAAGACTTGCATCAGCACCCAAGATGCAATCTTGGAAATGAAAGGAATTCCCTAAGAGTGAAACACAACTGGAGCTACTGATTTTCTTTAAGCTTTAATTAAAGCCATGCTCATTAAAACTATGAATCAAGCCTTTACTGCTAGTCATGGAGAATGAATGAAAGTGAATCTCACTAGTATTCTGAATCTATAGCTAATATCAAGGTAAGGAACTCAAATAGGATATTTTCCAGGCAATTTTGAATCTTCACTAAAATGAGACCATGCATATAGAGCTATACTATTGGATGTCCAGAGCTATTTTTATTTTGTTTGTTTCTGTTTTGGGGCCACATACAAATATCCTTTAGACATACTACTGGCCCAGTACTCAGGGATAACTCCTGTAGTGCTCAGAGGGGAGGACCGTGTGTAGTGCTGCGATTAAATTTAGGCTGGTTGTGAGCAATGCAAGCACCGTATCTGATACACTCTCCCTAACACCTCTAACTGTAATTATCTTATGGGAAATTATATTATTACCTCTGGAAAGTGAAAAGATAAAATATTTAATAATTATGAATATCAAGTTTAATAAGCAAATTTTAATAAGAAGAAACAATTCTCTGTGTTAATATAAAGTTGGGCTTCAAAGGAAATACATTTAAAAACCCATATCAATCTTGTTTTTCTTTATTTGGTCTTCTTAAATTTGATTTTATTTTAAAATATAAGTAACTATATTTCCTCTCTATTTATCAGAAATATACATATATATATTAAATTTTATTGATTCACCGTGAGATAGTTACAAGCTTTCATGTTTGGGTTACAATCTCACAATGATCAAACACCCATCCCTCCACCAGTGCACGTTCCCCACCACCAATATCCTGGGTATAACCCCCCTTTCCCACCCTCCCCCTGCCTCGATGGCAGACAATATTCCCCAACTTTCTCTCTACTTTTGGGCATTATAGCTTGCAACACAGACACTGTGAGGCCATCATGTTCAGTCCATTATCTACTTTCAGCATGCATTTCCCATCCCAACTGGTTCCTCCAGCCATCATTTTCTAAGTGATCCCTTCTCTATTCCATCTGCCTTCTCCCCTCTGCTCATGAAGCAGTCTTCTAGCTATGGGGAAAATCCCCTGGCCCTTGTATCTACTGTCCTTGGGTATTATCCTCATGTGATGTTATTTTATACTCACTCTACAAAAGAGTTTAGCCCCTTTATATCTGTCCCTCTCTTTCTGACTCGTTTTACTTAGCATGATACTCTCCATGTTTATCCATTTATAAGCAAATTTTATGACTTCATCTCTCCTAACAGTTGCATAGTATTCCATTGTGTAGATGTACCAAAGTTTCTTCAACCAGTCATCTGTTTGAGGGCACTCGGGTTGTTTCCAGATTTTGCCTATTGTGAAGAGTGCTGCAGTGAATATATTGGTACAGATGTCATTTCTACTGTTCCTTTTTGCATCCTCGGGATACATTCCCAGAAGTGGTATTTCTGGGTCAAGGTTGCCCTCTTTCGCCACTCCTATTCAATATAGTACTGGAAGACCTGGCCAGAGCAGTTAGACAAGAAAAAGATATCAAGGGCATACAGATAGGAAAGGAAGAGATCAAGTTATCACTATTTGCAAACGATATGATACAATGCTTGGAAAACCCTAAAGACTACAGAAAAGCTCAAGAAACAATAAGTCGATATAGATATAAAGTGGCAGGCTACAATATCAACACCCAAAGGCCCATGGTTTTCTTATATACAAACAAAGAAAGAGAAGAAAGAGACATTAAAAAACAATCCTGTTCACAATATTACCTCAGAAAATTAAGTACCTTAGAATGAGCTTAACCAAAGAGGTGAAGGACCTATACAAGGAAAATTACAAAACACTACTTCAAGAAATAAAGGAGGACTCTAGGAAATGTAGACACATCCCCTGCTCATGAATAGGGAGAATTAATATTATCAAAATGGCAATACACCCTAAAGCACTATACAAATTTAATGCAGTCCCTATGAGCATACCCATGACATTTTTTAAAGAAATAGACAAAACACTCCTGAAATTTATATGGGACAATAAACCCCCACGAATAGCTAAAGCAATCCTTGGATAAAAGAAGATGGGTGGCGTCACCTTTCCCAACTTCAAACTCTACTACAAAGCAGTAGTAATTAAAACAGCATGGTATTGGGATAAAAACAGACACACAGACCAATGGAACAGAGTTGAATATCCTGTCACAGACCCCCAAATATATGGCCACTTAACCTTTGACAAAGAAGCAAGAAATGCAAAGTGGAACAAGGAAATCCTCTTCAATGAGTGGTGCTGGGAAAACTGGATAGCTACCTGCAAAAAAAATGAACTCTGACCTCTGTCTAATGTCAGGCACAAAAGTCAGATCAAAGTGGATTAAAGACCTCAATATCATACATGAATCTATAAGTTTCATAGAAGAAAATGTAGGCAGAACTCTCCATGACATTGAAACTAAAAGCATCTTTAAGGACAAAACAGCACTGGCCATGCAAGTGGAACAAACATAAACAAATGGGACTACATCAAACTAAGAAGCTTCTGCACTTCAAAAGAAACAGTGACCAAAACACAGAAAGAGCCCACAGAATGGGAAAGAATATTTACCCAATACCTATCTGATAAAGGATTAATATCCAGGATATACAAGACACTAGTAGAATTGTATAAGGAAAAATCCTTCAACTCCATCAAAAAATGGGGAGAAGAAATGAACAGAAGTTTCCTCAAAAAAGAAATATAAACAGGCAAAATGCACATGAAAAAATGCTCCACATCGCTTGTCATCAGGGAGATGCAAATCAAAACAGTAATGAGATATCATTTCACAACACAGATACTGGCACACATTCAAAAGAACAAAAGCAACCAGTGCTGGTGTGGATGTGTGGAAAAAGGGACGCTCCTTCACTGTTGGTGGGAATGCTGACTAGTCCAGCCTTTCTGGAAAACAATATGGACAGTCCTTCTAAAACTAGAAATTGTTTTTCAGAAATATTTTAAGATCTAGTAGAAGACTTCATTTGAACAACTCACCTTACTTAAGCTTTAAATAATCTAGAATTTTGACCAAAGAATATTTTTCACAGATATAATGAAGGGAAATATAAATTGGAGCAACTCAGCAATACGGAATAAAAAGTAAAGACAAACAAAGGATAGGAAACATGAGAAATGTAAACATAAAGCCAAGAATAAATCTTGGATCATCACTTGTGATCTTTTTTCCCATGTTCCAATTAACTCATTTTTGAGTTTTGATTATTTTTTTTTAATTTTTTATTGAGTCACCATGTGGAAAGTTACAAAGTTTTCAGGTTTAAATCTCAGTTATACAATGCTCGAATACCCATCCCTTCACCAGTGCTCATATTCCACCACCAAGAATCCCAGTATAGCTCCACCCCTAATCCCAGTATAGCTCCACCCCGAGTTTTGATTATTTTTAACTTTTGTTTATTCATATTATGGTATATTGATACCAAAACAGCACTATAAAGGTAGATTCTTTACAATTTGATCTTTCTAGGACAACCTTTTCACTCCTTTTTATTTTCTAGTTGATACAACTTTACAGAAACCACCAAAAGTCTGGTTATTTTGAAGCAATAGGCTGCTCCATATGAGCAAGACAAGTTACATATTTAAATGCATTAAAGATATTGCAGGATTTAAATGTTATCTACTGTGAGTTCAAAGTGTGGGTGTGTTCGGTGGCCAAGAACTGCCTCTCAATGCCAGTCTACCTTGATGAACAAACAAAGGAAGAAGGGAATGAAGGAATGGGACCACAGGCAGGTCATAATCAGTAACCATTTATTATTATTCCCCTCTCAGTGTTAGTTATATAGAAATCGTGAAAGTTGGGGTACACATAGGTGGGGTTGAACATTATCATAACAATAAACATATGAAAACCTCTCCTTCAGGGGAAGTTATAGGAGATTAACTCAAGGACAAAATCTTATCTGAGGGTTCAGCACTCTAGATTACCAGGAGATCGCTCAAGGGCGGGATTCTATCTAAGGGCACATTGCTTTCTCCTTTCCTTAGCTTGTAATCCATTTAAACAATCATTTTAAATTTGCTTCTTACTGGTATTTCTAGTCATTGTGTATGGACACAGTAAGAGATATATTAAGCTTAAAGGTTGGCTCTTCCTGGGGATATCTCGATATATATCCCCGACTACAGTCCTCAAGCCAGGTTAATCTTTCCTAACCCCAGCATGGTCCTTATTCAGTTACTTCTTTTTGGTCATGTCAGTTTGTTTCATGACCATACTCTTAATTTATTATACTTATATTGGCACTTAACTTGTTGTTTTCGATGCCACAGTAGCTTATTGCATTCCCTAGTTCCCTCCAAGTCCCTCCCTGGGACCTTCCTTTTGAAGGAAGGAAGGTCCTTCATGGGCAACTAGGAAATAAGGGCAACTTAATATTAAATCAAAGTAAAATCAAGTAAATAGGATATCCAGGAGTAAATATGATTCAGAGTTAATTAACCCCCATGTTACAAAAGCATAACATCAACTCTCTTCCTGTGTCTATACAAAAACCAAGTTGCAAAACCATGCAAAGGACCTAGAGGAAAAAGAAAAATCAATATAGGATTGGGAGTGCCTGATGGAATTGAGTGTGCCTCAGTAGTGCTGTGGAGGGAGTAACTCAATAAACTTAAGCTCCCTGCAGGAGGAGCAAGGATAAATCAATTTTATATAACAATCTACTATTCTAAATTAGTCTTCTTTTGTTTCTTACTTTTTTTCCCCTTTTTATTATACTTTCTAATTATTCTTTATTATTATTATTCTTTCTAATTAAGGTCAATTACCTTAATTAGAAAGACTATTTGTGTATGTGTGTGTGTTTGTATATAGGCACTTCTTACAGGGTCCCTCCAAATGTCATTTATAGATTTAATATTTCTGCATCATTTAATTTAGTCTGATTTTAAGTCTATAAACTCACCAATGTCAAGAGGACAAAGTAAAATAGAATATTTTGTTTGTTTTTTTGTTTGTGATGCTCAAGCCTTACTTCTCCATCTACACTCATAGGTTACTCCTGTAAGGACTCAGGGAACCAGGCCTTGTGGCAGGACGTGGGCAACCGGGAATCAAACCCTGACCTGTCCCATTCATGACAAGCTCCTTCCTCATTGCACTACCTTCCAAGCCCCGATTCATTGTGCTATTGTCTACATTAAGAATCTTTTCCCTAAATCATATGTCACTATCAAATGGATGAAAATAGGCATTTGATAGTTGATAGGCATTTGATAGTAGATAAGTTTTTTGAGTTAGTAGTCAAGATGATTATTTTCAAAAGTTCATAAAAATAAGGATTAAAAAAGTTAAAAATGCAATAATTGGCAAAGATTTATGTTCTAGTATATTTAGTTCTTTAAGTGTTAAGTAAAATTCATTATCTAAACAAGTTTGAGCAATACTAATTTAGAGGAGAGGTTGGTACAAATAAATCTGATGTCCTAGTTCAGTAGCAAAGGTTGAAAAATAATAAGATTCTCATATTAAAAGATATACCTCATTAATTTATCCAGAATTCATTGTACTAGTTGCATATCTACATAGTATCTTTGGGTTAAGAATGAAAGTGCCAAAACATTCAAAAATTTGAAAAATGTAAAGTTTATATAACGTGAATAGAATAATTGATAATTATTTTTGATACTGGACAGATTGGATTGTCAACAATTATGAATTAGATGAATAGTATAGAAGATATGGTAATTTTCTTGCTTGCAGGCAACCAGGTTCTATCCCGTTCTATCCCATCACATATGGTTCATTGAGCATTGATCAGAGTAAGCCTGACTACAGCCTGATGTAACAAGGTACATAATTATTTATTTATTTATTTAGTTAGTTAGTTAGTTAGTTAGTTAGTTAGTTAGTTAGTTATGCTTTTTGGGTCACACCTGGTGACACACAGGGGTTACTCCTGGCTCTACACTCAAGAGTTATCCCTGGAGGTGCTCAGGGGACCATAGGGGATTCTGGAAATCAAACCCGGTCAGCCGCTTGCAAGGCAAATGCTCTAACCCCTGTGCTCCAGCCCCGGTACATGATTATTGTACAAAGTATCAAGAATAGATTTATTTCTTCGGCAGCCAGCACCACAGTTGCTCCACCTTTATAAATCTGCCAGCTAAGAATTAAGATCAGCCAAACTCACTCAGCTCACTATCTTGGGTGAACTTTACTTTGGAACAGCATCAAAAGAGCCTGGAGGAGAGTGAAGGCAAAGTTTCTTCGTCCTCCAAACATCTAGCAACTCTACAAGATTTGAATGCTTTCACTAAGATTTGCATTCATTCCTAAATGCATAGAAGCGTAACTGAGGAAAGAATGATGTCAGTTCTTAAAATAATAAACTTAAGTTTCATTTGCAATTTTATTAAGCAGCTAGGGGCAAGTTCCAATGAACTAGAATCGGGTAAGGACCTAAAATTCAAGTTCTGAAAATAAATCTGATGTCCTGGTTCAGTACCAAAGCATATTTCATGAAATATGTACTTAATGAACGTATTTGCTTCTCAGTGATTTTCTTTCACCTTTATTTCTGCTGCTGTTGGGAGTGGTGTGTGTTTTGGGGGTGGGGGTGGGAGCGGGGGAGTGTTCCCAGGTGATCCTGGGAGAGCCCTGGGGCCGCTGTCGACTAAATTGGAAAACCAGGTCAGGCCTGCAGTTCGTTGCTAGGTCCTTAATGAAGCTCCGGTTCTGTGGTGCTTGCGGGCCTCCAGAATTACTTCCAGGAACGCATGGGAAGCCATGCGGTTCCAGCCCTGTCTGATCAGGTGAGTGCTGTATTTGTCCTAATTTCTCTGCCATTGTCCCAGTCTCCCTCCTGTTCTTTAAGTCTCTTTAGACCACTCTGATGTTGAGTTGATTTAAAAACTGGAAAAGTATGTGAACATTTCATTTCTGTGTCTAGGAATCCACAATGACTGAATAATACGCATCAAAAAGAAAAGGTTAAGGAACTAGACAAATGTACTGCCTCCTCCACTCCACTTTAATCCTTGTCACACGCCGGCCTCTGTAGCATGACTGAGTAGCTCTCCTGCTGTTTCGGCCATTGCAAGGCCCTACCAGGGGATCTTTTGGCCAATGGGTTGAGTGTTTCTGGGAGTATTGTTGGACCCCAAGTTCCTTGATCACTGCTTGGAAAACCCTCCAAAACAAATAAATAAGTAAATAAAAGAAAAATAAGTAAATACAGTAAAATATTTAATTGTGAATTATGAAAGGTGACACAATAAAACCATTTTCTAGAAACGTTTTAGAAAACTCATAATGGTATTCACTCTTTTCTAAAATTAAGCTATTTAATTAAATTGATATAATGATGACAACATTCTACATTGGGTTTTATCTATCTTATAACCTGTTATAACTGATTATACATTACAGTACATTATACATTATACAGTACACATTATACAGTACATTACGGGATTGTAGAAATCACGTCTATATCATATTTATATAATTGTTCACAGATTGCTCTGTACATTCCAGGTTATAACTAATGCCTATTAACTTATGCATATGGTGTTGATTAGAATAAAAGCTATTGATTATGTACCACTAAGCATGCTTCAAAATTTTGAGGTCAATATATGTATATATAATATATTTGTGTATATATTTGACTTATTTATAAGAATTAAACAAGTACCTAAAGCATCATCACGCACAAGAATATGTCTATCTTCTGATAACATATAGAATATTTCACTGTTTTGACTCTTCACATTGATATTTAAAAAAACATGCCAAATATATTCTTAAAAATAAAATGTCAGGTTACATTATTCAATCGAATGTGTACTTAAAATTGTTAAGAACCTTGTGAAATTCGAATGGCAAAGCTAAAAAAATTACATTGCAAAAATCCTTTACTTTTCACAATTTGAATCTCCAAAAATTAAAAGTTAAAAGGATTGGATGAAGATGCCAGCAACATTAAATTAAAGTTTTTAAGCACACATTTTCAGTGTTTATCTTTACTATTAACTTTAATTAAATTCTTTTTTTTTTTACTGTACAGTTTGATTTTGCTTTCAAGCAACCTTCTATGGTCATTTATTGCTGGCAACTTGAGCTCATATCATTTACAAGGTGATACTATTTTGTGAAACTCTACAACTTCTTCAGATTAAAAGTAATTAATGCCGTTTAAGTAGTTTTTAAAAGAGGTAGGAAATTGAATTTACTGATAGATGATGATTTTTAATCTGAAAGTCACAGCATCAACAACCTTCACTGGATGTTATGGAACATGTAATATATTTGGGAAGAAAAACAGAAATACAAATATTTCGACACCAGGGAATGACAGTCAAGTTTGTTATATGAAGTTAATCGGTAGAAGTGATATGTATTTCAATACTATAGATATTTTCTTCTAAAAGCCAAAATCATTATCGCATCCATTATTTTACAGTTTTTCCCCCTGAGATGTTTCATATGTTATTTTTAGATTTTGCAGATAGAAAAATCATTATTTTAAATAGTAAGACATTATTTACATATTTCTCTAAATTATATACTTCTATGATTATAAATTAAACAAATAATAAATTAATAAGTTAATTGCATTATATTTCATTTAAAGTAATTACTTTAAAAATCATGCTCATATTTAATTTTTCCACATTTCTAGCATTTATCCTTATGTTTACTGACTGAGTTCAATTTAATTGTGGAAATATTGGAATTTATATGAATGTTTCATTTAATACTAAATTTAGGATTAAATATTTGCTTCAGGAAAATTATCTGTCATTCATCAGTAATACACAAATATTAATGTATGGAACATGGTTTATACACTTAAATAGACAATAAAATATTTTCATCCACTTTCTTTTAAATCTTGCCATAGTCACTGCAATAGCACAGCAGGTAGGGCGTTTGCTTTGCACGCAGGGTTCAATTCCTCTGTCCCTCTCGGAGAGCCCGGAAAGCTACCTAGAGTATCATGCCTGCACGGCAGAGCCTGGCAAGCTACCCGTGGCTGTATTCGATAGGCCAAAAACAGAACAAGTCTCACATTAGAGATATTACTGGTGCCTGCTTGAGCAAACCGAGCTTAAGCGGACACCGGTAACAACGGGATGATAGTGCTACTACAGTGTAGTGTATAATCACATTAATTTTGGATATTTCTCATAAAAGCAAATGTGATTCATTATTTTCCCCGCAATTTATTTTATTGAGTAATCTTATGTTACAGTAGTTTGTTGTTATTTTTGTATACTTACAGGCAATGCTCTTCTTTATCTGCCACCACAGTTTCAACATAAATTTCTCCCTTTGTTCCAAGGATGCACCCTAAAGCTCCGCAGCTCGGGTGTATTGACCAAAACTTATTTGCTCTTATATTTTTGTATATTCTCAACACAGAACAAGAACATAGTATAGTTTTAAGTACGGAATTTTAAAATCAGGGATATTTGATATTTTTATGGCATGTCAAATATTAAGGGTTTAACTATCTATTTAGGTCTATTTGCAATTGCTTAAATTTTTGTTTGTTCCTCACTTCGGTTCATGTATATTCATAAATGTCAAGTCTTCTTGACCCCTTATTCACTATGTAATGTTAATTCTAATCTCATTACTTTCTTTTTTTTTTTTTGCTTTTTGGGTCACACCCGGCAATGCACAGGGGTCATTCCTGGCTCATGCACTCAGGAATTACCCCTGGCGGTGCTCAGGGGACCGTATGGGATGCTGGGATTCGAACCCGGGTCGGCCGCGTGCAGGCCAAACGCCCTACCCGCTGTGCTATCACTCCAGCCCCTCATTACTTTCTTTAGCTTCAATACTATTTGATCTAAGACAAGCCATTCATGGCCATCTACCATTAAAATTTATGTTTTTATTTTTCCCCCATTATCTCTCTTGGGTCTCTGTTTGTGTGGGAAGTTCTCAGCAATTATCTCATTTACTAGTCATTCATTGCCCTATTCTGGAATTCTTGCTCTTCAAGTACTGTTCCTCTTGTTCATGAAATGTTATTATTTAAAATCTCTTCTCTATTACCTCTTCTATTTGAGAATATCCAATGTAATTTTTAAAACAATGGCTTAAATATTGAATATTTTAAAGTTCTTTTTAATTTTTTTTTGTAGAGGTTGTGTCACATCCAGGTATTCTCAGGATTTATTCTTGGTTTTGTGTTCACGATCACTCCTGGCAGTGTTTTGGAAACCATATGAGGTGCTGGGGATTGAACCCAGGTTGGATGTGTGCAAGATAAGAATCCTATCTGCTATACTATTGCTCCAGTCCAAAATATTACTTATTTCAAGTATCACTGTGGGTACAATTTTTGTTTTCATGGTAGCATAGTATTCCATTACATGCCTATAGTATTATCTATCACTGTATCACTGTTATCCCGTTGTTCATCGATCATCGATTTCCTCCATGTGACACTTGTTACCATTTTTGGCATATCAAATATGTCACACGTAGCTTCTCAGGCTCTGCCATGCGGGCGAGATACTCTCAGTAGCTTGCTGGGCTCTCTGAGAGGGGTGGAGAAATCAAACCCGGGTCGGCCAAGTGCAAGGGAAATGCCCTGCACACTGTGCTATTGCTCCAGCCCTAGTATTATCTATACTTTAATTTTTTCATATAAATGCTTTATATTAGCAAAATATTCATAACCTCCATGTGACTGTTTGTCTGTTTTGGGGGGCACAACCTGTGGTTCTCAGAATTGACTCCATGCTCTGCACTCAAGGATCACTCCTGATGGTGTGGCAGGTACCATATTTCGTGCCAGGGATCTAACTTTGGTTGACTGCGTGCAACACAAGCAACCTACACTCTATTCAGTCTCTCCAGCCCAATAATTTCAAAATGGAAACATTATTATTTGCCTTTTGTCATTTTATTAATGAAGAATATATTCACAGCAGTTTTATATATTTTAACTACTCAATTATTTTTCTAGTAGTGTTTGTTCCTGAACTTTATCCAATTTCTCTCTAGAGCTTTCATTATTTCTTGTAATAATGCTTTAAATAAATACACTAGTCAATCTGAATTTTATATTAACAACATTATTCTACTTTTTCGCATTCTTGTTGTCCTATACACTTTATGAATACTCATCTCCAGAAGTACTGAGGTGTCTAAGGCTCACAGCTGGCAGTGCTCATGATGGCCTTGTGGTTCAGTGCTCAGACCACAATGCAGTATTACTTGGTTGAACAAGTTTTTCCTGGGGAGGGAATGGGTCCTCATTTACACAACTCATGTACTCACCTCATCTGAGATAGCCTCCTGATCCCCCACATTTAAAATTTTTATTTTGCCAAATATTGTTTGGTGTTTATGTGTGTTGCATACATCCTAATAAAATTTTGTGTGAAACTTTCCACTTGTGAAGCAGGCATTTCTGTTTGTGCTTCATCTTTTATACTCTTTTAACCTAATACTTTCTTTATCTTTTCTGTCTTCAGTTTTCTATCCTTCAGCTTTTCTATTTTAATACAGTTTTGATGATTCTTTGAAGCAAACAAAACAGAACATTGAAAATAAAAGCTAGAGGAGAGGTACAATTATCTCTTTGAGACAGATAAAGAAGAAATATCAGTTTTCACTGATAAATGATCATGCTCTGAAATAAAACGGATTTTATTTAAACACAATATAACCACATAGATCCTTGCCCCCACTTTTCATTGACTGGAAGCTGAGGTAGTTGAATTGTATCCAGGAAGCTTACTTTAAAAAATTTGTATTTGACCTCTAATACCTACTTAACAGCAAACTCAAATTTAAATTCAATTTGGCTCACATTTGGGGCACTAGAACAAGAATACAAATGGGGCCTTGCAATACTATAGGAATACATTAAGGTTTAAATTAAAATATATTCTATTTTTGTACCTTGTCAAATTATCTTCGTGATGACTTGGAAGACCAAGTTCAAATTTAGTATTCTCTTTCCCTTAGATGCCTCGGCGCTGTGAGAGCAAAATGATAGCTCACTGCTCCCTCCAAGGTGGTCCTCCAGAGCCTCGGAGCTTTGTCATCCCATATTTGCATTTGGAGAACTCAGCCCAGGCTCCTTTTCTTTTCTATCTCTTCCCTGTCCAAAGGGTCACTGTTTGACCACCCCTAAGCCCTAGTCACAAATAGCAGAGTGGTTTTCTTTTGTAAGAAGTTACCTGGAAGGAGGCCAACACAGGAGCAGAAGCAGGCTAAGGGTTGTTTTAAAAAATACAAGTTTCTGACACTTCTATAATAAAGGGAGTAGTGCTCAGATAGGATAATTTTGTTGGGCTAGTAACTCCCGACCCCATGGAATAGGGTTCAAGTTAGAGAGCAAATACAAATCCCCGTAAAGATTTAGATGCTCTGATGTTCAAATCCTTGTACCTGTGTCTCTTACCTGATTCAAAGGTCACGATTGAAGTGAGCAAAATAAAAAGTGATAGGCATGCTGAAGGAAAAAAAAAACAAAAACCTGGGAAAGTTTCAGAATTATTCTTGCTTTGATAAGTTGTTTTCTAGCTATTGCAGTCTAAACAGTATGTCACTTAGAACTAAATGATGGAAAAATATTTAAGACAAACATATGCATAAAGTGCTTTAGAGGCATGAATGATGTTACTCCGCAGCAGTAATATCCATCTTCAAACACTTGCAGCACTATCCCACTGATTAGCTTCCATTTTAAATAGTGACTTACATTCATTAGGGTTCCATTATTCCAGTATTATGATTTCATGCATAGCAGTTTCAAAGCAAAATTTTTGGCAATATAAGGAATGAAATGTTTCAATACAAAATGAATTTTCTTCCTGCTGGTTTGCAGTAATAAAATCCATGTCTATATTCAGAAATCTTTTTAAAATACAAGTCTCTAATTTTGTAATGTGGTCTATAATATAAATTATGGTGCAAGTGCTAAAGAAGATGAATTTCCTATTTACTTTCTGAGTCACAAAATATTCTCTCTCAGTCTTCTAATGGGAACTGATATTCTAATTCTTTTCTATCAGGAAAAAAGGAAATAATGAAAACATTTGGTAATTCATTTATTTAAATAGCACTTCGCACTATAGGTGAATTAATTGTCTTACCAAATAGGTAAGACATGTTTGGGTGACAAAAGCATTGTATTAAGAATAAAAGTCAAGGTGAGGTTGTAGGTAAGGCACCTGTCCTGCATATTATTGATTGGGTTTAATCTTGGCATCCTGAGCCTGGTCAGGAGGAATCCCTGAGTGTGCAGCTAGGAGTTAGACCTGAGCACAGTCAGTTGTGGTACAAAAACAATCTCCCCAAAAGAATAAAAGTCAAATTTAAATGGTATTCATATGTGACGGCCTTGATATGATATTCAAGAAAGCAACCATAACTATTTTTTGAAAAAGATTAGCAGCTTTTGGAGTATCAGTTTGTGTGAAGGTAAACAAAGTAGACTATATATTAGTAGTGAAGTGGATAAATGAAAGAATAAAATTAGTTTTTATTATAGCAAGATACATAAAACTGGTGCATTTTTATATATATATATACATAAATATATATATATATCATTCCAAATGTTTAAAAGAAGCATATTATCATTAGGATAAGACTGGAGACTAGAGGGGCTGGAGCTTTAGCACAGCAAGTAGGACATATGCCTTGCACGTGGCCGACCAGGTTCAATCCCCAGCATCTCATATGGTCACCCGAGCACAGCCAATAGTAATTCCTGAGTGCATGAGCGAGAAGTAACCTTTGACCATCACCAGGTATGACCCAAAAAGAAAAAAAAAAAAAGAAAAAAAACCCACTAGATATTATACAGAGTTGTTGTGGACAGAACCAGTTCTGTTGATTACTACATTTTGATCCCTAGTCAAAAGAGACATAATAAATAAGGTGTTTTCTATTTATTATAATACTTACCAAAAAATCTATTGACTATAAGAAGAAATGATTAAAATGATGAAGTCCTAACAGCTTAGAATCATTGTTTTTATTTGTTTATTATTCTCCACATTTTTTATTACCATAGACTATAGGTACAATTAGTTTGAGGGTGATATATATATATATGTACATATATATATACATATAGATAGATAGATACATATACATATGTATAAATTAAATGAATAATTCCTTACATGTAAACTCCAATTATGCTTTTCCCGCCAACAAAACAGAGTATAACAACCAGAAAGATGACATAAAAAAAACTTAGTTTCACTGATATTAAAGACAAACAGAAAAATGCTTTTTTGTCCTCCAACTGGGCTTCTTATGACATATCTCTCTGAGTTTAGACTTCCAGGTAGAGTACAAGATAAATGAAAATTTTAGAAAAATCAATTTACTCAAACAGATAATGAAAAAGTAGTGACTTCATCTATCATTTCCTAATGGACACATGAAAAATGCAAGTGAAAAAAAATTTTGGCTCCTTTAAAAGTGCCTGATACAAAGTGAATTCTCAATAAATATTTGGTGAAAATTTAGTATTATTATTTAATAGTAATATATATATGTATATAAAGATATATATATATACTTCTGTGTTTGTGTACATATATGTGTATGTATATGTGTGTATATACATATAACAGGACTAAATCCTCAATAAATGTTACTTGCAAAAACAAACAAACAAACCAAAAAAGTGTTACCTTCACTGTCGCACTGACATCCTGTTGTTCATCCATTTGCTGGAGCGGGCACCAGTAATGTCTCCATTGTGAGACATGTTGTTACAGTTTTTGGCATATTAAATATGCCACAGGTAGCTTGCCAGGCTCTGCTAAGGAATATTCTTGGTAGCTTGCCGGACTCCCCTGGAGGGACGGAGGAATCGAACTAGGGTCGGCCGGGTGCAAGGCAAATGCCCTACCTGCTGTGCTATTGCTCTAGCCCTATCATGTAAAATTACTGAGGAAAAATGGAAAGCCTGATAGTACCATCGCTAAAGCTCTTGCCTTGCATGCAATCCAGTTTGATCCCCTGCTCCACATGCGGTCCCCACAACACCACCTGGAAAGATCTGTGACCACAGAGATAGGAGTGGCCTCCCATCACCACAGGTGTTTCGCCAAACAAACAGCGTAGAAAAAAAAATCGTCACATTCTAAGGCTTAAAAATAACAATCATCTCCCAAAGTAGAAACAGTCAGGGACTGAAAAAGGAATCTAAAGTTCCAGAGGAACAAACAAGCCCACTTGGGCAGAGGAAGGTTGCCCCTGAAAGGAATACCCCACCGCTGTCTTCAGGTCTCTGGCAGAAATGCAAAGCAGATCTATCTTCCTGGGCACCCGTGCCCAGATTTAGTGTTAACATTGAGGCTCTGCTCTCCACAAACACAGAAGCCCTGTACACAGAAAGCAGATGAAATGGGACCACCCGCTGTCTGCTTGGAACAGCAGGACTGGGCGAGTCCTCTAGTGCCCTTTCAGAATCAAACGTTGTAAAAACCTGTCCCTCTTCTGCTGAAGGAGTCACATCCGGGGTAGGCATGCAGAGTGTAAATCCCATTACTCCCCTAGGAAGTGAGGGGTTTGGATTTCCCATCTACGGTACTAAAGACCAGAAAGTAGTCTCACACGTTCCAACTGTCAACATACACCCAGCAAAGCCATCCAAATACAAAGTGAAAAGAAAGGCCCTTTCGACATACTATGGCAGATAGCAGGATTCATGTATCTTTTCTTCAAAAGCTTACTGGAAGGTGGCAGGCTCGGCATGGGAGTGAAGAAGGAAACTAGGGAGAGGGGGGAGAGAAGACAATAGTGGTGAGATTGGTGCTGTAACATAGTTTTTACAAGCATGATAACTTTGCAAATCATGGTGCTTTAATAAAATTAAAATACATTTAAAAATTTGAAAAAATTATTCCCTTCTAGCTAGAAAGGTAGTATAGGGAGTAAGGATCTTACCTTGCCCACAGCTAACCTGACTTCAATCTCTGACCCTACTATTATCCTCTGAGCACCTCCAGAAGCGAATCCTGAGTGCTGAATTACCAGAAAGCCCTGCACACAGCCAGGTGTCACCAAGAAATAAAATGGAACGAAAGAGGCCATTCCCACTTCATTCAGAGACTTCTCTGGTGCTAAAATGTGTATGTGTTTACACATATGTTATATATACATATGTAATTATTGAGAAAAACAAAAGGGTTATAAGAATTTCCTCACATGGGAAAAAGGGAAAATGAAGATTGCGAGCAGTAATTGGGTTACACTAATCACCTTGAAGGTAGTTGCTGAGGGTATTGCTGAATTGCTTTCTCTAATAAAATGTTATTGAAGAATTTACATGTTTTCAAATAGTAATTATGAATTCACTATCAGAAACATCTCTTAAGTAGCACTGCACTGTAGCACTGTTGTTTCTTTGTTCATCCATTTGCTCAAGTGGGCACCAGTAACGTCTCCATTGTGACACTTCTTGTTACAGTTTTTGGCATATCGAATAAGCCACAGGTAACTTGCCAGGCTCTGCCGTGCAGGCAGGATACTCTCAGTAGCTTGCCAGGGTCTCCAAGAGGGACGGAGGAATTGAACCTGGGTTGACTGCGTGCAAGGCAAACACCCTATCAGCTGTGCTGCATTGCTCCAGTCCATCTCTTTAAGTACTGGATGAAATATACAACTCTAATGAATTGATTTTTTTTCTTCATGGAGGAGAATTCTACAAATAAGTTTCAATTTTTAAAAAGAATGTAGTAACAAATAATAAGGCATATAGAATAAATTAAATTACTTTTGTAGTGATATGTACAAATAAAGTTTCAAGGGGAATAAACTAAAATTTTAAATAAGTCTAAAAATAATACAAAATGAAATATGCGAAGCAAACAAAAATAGTATATAACTTTGTAATAAGTATATTAACTTGTGCCTACTGTAGTCAGGAGGTACAATGCATTAAGAACCCCAGATTTCCTCAACAAACATTTTGTTTTTGTCACAATCAGGAAACAGACCCCTCAGTTTACAACAGTTAAAATAAACTTCTGTGAGTAATATCCTGACAGATCTCAGAAGGAAATAACTTGAAAACTTTAAAATTATTCAAGAAAGGTCAAAATATGTGCCTGAGTGAAAGTAAAATGAAACAAATAGATAAATATTTGAACTCAATGTCCTCCAGTTGTCTTTCAAACTCTAAAATTAAAACATTATCTAAAGGTAAAAATCTCATCTAAATATTTCTTCTCGTATAAATGCTACTTAAAATATAAATATTTATTGGAATTCACTTTAAGCTCAACTAGAGGAAAATATTATGCTTTAATGCAAAAATACTTGAAAATCAAGCATGAATACTTGAATAAAGCAGAAATACTGAATATGCTGACAATTTTTTTCTGCACTCCTAAGAACCCACATGACAGAGGCTATCATACTATTTTCCAGGAAAATTATAACTACAGTATATCACTACTGTCATCTGATGCACTTATGGAAGATTCATTTATCTCTAGGGAGTTATACTTGGTAAAACCAGATTGGAATGGGTGTGGGCAGTATTTATAAATGTGCTTGATCTGCTAGACATATGGAGAACAATCATATTTTATTCATTCCAAAATGTATCAAATGTAATGTGAATGCCAACTAAACTCTTCCTAAAATCAAAAGCCATCTGCATAAATGTAGACTTACTTATACGAGAAAAAAAAATGACAGCAAACTATGTTTGCTGTTTCAAATGCCCTTGACTTAGTCCCCACATTTATCTATTATTTTTTTTAATTTTAGAAAGATTTACCCACATTTATTTTTACCAAATTAATGCCTCTGTTCTCCAGTACTATGAATACAATGAATTCTTGTCACAATTGTGAAGAAGTAGGAGATAACTTTGTTGTAATGTTTCTACTTTAAAGAATATGCTCAATTTATATGTTTATATCTGTGTCCTTTTTGAAATTTAATGTTATTTTTCATTGACCATATTTAAGACATTGCAATAAAGTTAAAGCTGCAGTTAAAGAAAGATGTTCTATATTAATTGAGTATGGTGTGGTTTTTTTCAGAAATAAAGGAATTAAGCTTCTACATGAAATAAAAAATACAAGGTCAGAAAGATAGGCACAAGGATTGGAGTTTCTTTATTACAGCATAAGCCCCCATGTTTGATCCTTAATGTGTTGTACTAAAGGATCAAGAAGCCCCACAAGACTGAGTAAGTATTGATGCTGGCAGGCTCTGGGCCCCTGTGACAAACAGAGAGCCGCCCAACTCTGCCGAAAGAAGAAAACAATATATATATATATCGAGATTGCCATTTTTGTTTGTTTGTTGTTGGACCAAATACGGCAGTGCTCAGGGCGTACTCCTGACTCTGCTCATAGATCACTCTTGAGAGGGCTCAAGGACTATCTGTGGTGCTGGGTCTAAAAACCTGGTTGGTACAAAGCCAAATGCCTTTGCTGCTATATTTTCTCTCTAGCCACTAGACTGTCTCTTTTTTGTTTTTAGAGTAGGCTGTATTGTCAAAAGTTTCCACTTTTTCTCAATTTTGAATTTCACAGCTCATCAGAAAGCACAGAGGTGCTAGCTCAAAGGGCAAGGAGATGTGCTTTATTATTATTTTGGGGGGCTTGGTGCTGTATCCAATCTCCTGCACCAGAAGGAGTAGTTTATCAGCACAGCTAGATGTGGCCACCAAACGAAATAGAAATATAAATTAATTCACTTAAAATATTATGAGATTCAGGGTGTTTAAAAACTGAAACAGAATGTCAAATTTCTCTTTCAAACTAAAACTCTAGAGTCATTTCAAACAACTGGCAAAGTATAGTTTGAATTGGTAGGTCACATGGAATCATGAAAAGGACTGGGCTAAAATGAAAGTGAAGGTGATTCAGTGAACTAAGTCAAATATTTTGAGCCAATTTTTCCCAAGAAATGCTAACAAGAGCCACAAAGATGACTAAGAAATGTGCAGAGATTTCAAAATGATCTCAATGTTGTTACAGACAAATACTAAGCAAAGCACTCACTAGGAATCCAAGATTAGAAAATATTGGGAAAGTTCCAGAGTTGGTCTATAACCAAGAAGCAAAGATAACACAAATCTACATGAGCTGTCATGAAAATAAAAAAACTCAGAACTAAATTTGATCCGTTCACAACAAGTTCTCCAAAATAATGATATGTCAAAATGAAAATGCAAATTCTTTCTGGAGAAAAGTAACAACAATCTAAATCTCAAATTATCTATGCAATTTTTTCAACTTAAAAATCCAGTACTCAGATATCATGAATCATAAGAATAGACAAGTTGAAGTAATTTCAAATCAAGAAACAATAGAAGTAGAAACCAAGTTATGCAAAATCTGAAATGATGGTCATTGGAAATATCCAGGTATGAACTGTCCTGGACAAAGTATTTATGTTTAATCTATTTTATTTGAGTATTTGATCCATTATTACTTTAAGTCAAGTAAGGAACTCCTAGAGATAAACAGTGGATGAGTGGGGACTCTAAGTGTCATGCTGTCCTTTAGGATTTGCACCATTCAATTTTAATATCAACCCTAATTAATATGAGCATTTGTTTTGCTATTATCATATTAATGAAGCTGGATTTTAATGATTCCTTTAAAATGAGAAAATGTAACTGTGGTTGTAGTCTGATCCTACATGCGTATCTTTATTTTGAGCTCTATTTTATATCACCATGATGAATATCTATATATCACCTAAGGCAATGGCAATTGTGCAATATTTATAGTTCTTTGTCTGTGTTTTCAGAAATGAGTAGGATTTACTCAACTAACTTTACAAGCACACACAGTTAAGGTAGAGGGTGCTATCAGGCATGGGTAAACACAATATTGGCAAGAGGCAGAAAATTGTCCAGAGCACCTAGAGTACAGGTGTAAGGTTAAGTGCTGAATTATGAGACTGAAGATCTAATCACAAGGCAGATTAAAGGGTCTGGTATGCAAAGCAAAAAAGTTTGGAGTTGGCCCTCAAGGTAATAGATAACTGGTCATCAAACAAGCTTAAGTCATTCTCTAAAGGTAACAATGAAAACAACAACAAAATGACTGCCCATAATAGCATGTAATCAGCTTCCCAAAGGTAAGGAAGTGTATGTTAAACTAAGTACAGCTTGTTTGGTTCTCCTAAATAGTTGAAAGGCTTAAAGTAAAGATGCAGTCAAGAATTAAATTGAAATTTGTACTTCAGAGCTAACATCAGATATTAGAATTTAAACACAAATGATCTTGTGGAAATAAAATGCAGGAAAGACCTATTATAGCTAACCTTTTTTTTTTCTTTTTTGGGGCCACACTCAGCAATGCTCAGAGGTTACTCCTGGCTCTGCATTCAGGAATGACTTCTAGCAGTGCTTGGGAGACCATATGTGATGCCAGGCATTGAACCTGGGTCGGCCACATGCAAGGCAAACGTCCTACCCATTATATTATCACTCCATACACAGCTAACCTAAATATTTGAAATAATTTGTATTGCAAAATAAATTCTTGGCCTAGAAGATAACATGATATGCATTTTATCACCAAAAATGTCCAAAACTTGGGGAATTTTTTATTGTCTGTAGTTTCATAAAGTTTGTAGATCCATACTGAGGATATCTAGATGCTCACTATGTGAATTTGAGTCACCTACCAAGTATGACTGGGCTGGAGCTATAGCACAGCGGGTAGGGCCTTTGCTTTGCATGCAGCTGACCCAGGTTCGCTTCCTCTGTCTCTCTTGTAGAGCCCAGCAAGCTACTGAGAGTATCCTGCCCACACAGCAGAGCCTGGAAAGCTACCCGTGGTGTATTCAATATGCCAAAAAGGGTAACAAGTCTCACAATGGAGATGTTACTGGTGCCTGCTTGAGCAAATCAATGAACAATGGGACGACAGTGCTATACCAAGTATGACAACACACAATACTCTCTTATGGCAATGCTTTTGATTCTAGAGCCTTCGGTAAGTGCAAGTTGAAGTGGATGTCCATCGATATTAAGATATTGCTGAATATGGGAAGGACAAATAATACCACAGGTAGGGTGCTTGCCTGTGTGTAGAAATACAAATTTAAACCCCAGCACTGCACACAGTCCACTGAGCCCTGTTAGGAATATCAGAGTACAGAGCCAAAAGTACATCCTGAGGACCACTGAGTGTAAATTAAAAACAACAGCAAAAATGATGTTTTGGACCCAAGAGATAGTATAATAGGAAAGGAAGTTACCCTCAGTTCAGTCCCCATCACTCATAAGATCCCCCAGGCCTTGCCAAGACTGATCCCTGATTGTAAAAAAACTAACTAAGGCTGGCCTATGGGCATGTGCACTCGAGGGCTCTCTGGGTGGCTCTGTCTCACCACCCTCATTTGGTGCTCTGGAACCGCTGTGTATGGGCTGGATTAGGACGGCCGGTGGTCAAGGACAGGCAAAGGAAGAACGAGGACCAAGCTCGTTGCTGATTAGTTACCATTTATTCAGTCTTCCATCTTTCTCATCTCCCACACTCCTAGTTCCGGCCTCTCTCTGGATCTACTGCCGCCTGGATTCTCCTTCACTAGTCTCTCCCCCTACTTCTCTCTCCCACCTTGCCCTCTAGGCTACACACAGCCAGGTAGCAAAATCATCATAAGAAAGCCCTTCCTGAGGGCAGGGCATTCCAAAGCCCTTCCTGACTCTTAAGGGGTTTTTCTTTTTTCCCTAGTCCAGACACTCATTAACATCTTAATACTAGTTATTTTTGTATGGACATAGCAAGAGATACACTGAGGTTTGCAAGGCAGCTCTCCTGGCAACATCTTGCCACAGACTCAGACTACAGCACTCAGTCCAGATTAATCATTCCTCACCCTAGCAGGGTCCAAATCTAGTTATCACTGTTCGGATCATGATAGCATTTGTCCATGACCAAGCTCTTAACTTATAGTTAAGCATTAGGCACCTCGGCCAGGCCCATCTCGATGCCAGGGTAGCACACATAACTCACCGTCCCGTCCGTCGTCAGGACCCTGCTTTTGGGGGTGCTAGGAAGTAAGGACAGCTGAGGCTTAGGTTGAGAGAACAGATGCCCAGGAGGAAAATATCATGTAGAGTCAAATGACTCCCAGGTTACAAAAGCATAGCATTTGCAAAGTCTTCCTGTGTCCAAACAAAAAGGACATGGCTCTGAGTAAACTGTGCAAAGGACTCAAGGAGAAGAGAAAAACAATATTTACAAGTCAACAGAACACTAAGAAAGAAGCTACAAATAAACACAGAGGAATGGGAGCACTGTGACGGGAGTAGCCCAATAAACATAAACTACCTGAGGCTATGTTATTCTACACCTAATTGCAGATATATGAGTATGCCTGAGTACTGCTTTGTGTGCCCCCAAAGTTATGCTCTTGAATTAATGCTTAACTGAATAAGATATAGAAGAATTTAGCTCAATTTTGACATGATAGATGAAAATAATTTATATCTAAGATGAACAGAAAAGTTTTATTTAGTTACTGTGGGTTTTTGAATCACACCCAGTGGTCCTCAGGGACATCTCCTTACTCTGTTAGTTCAGATCATGTGTTTCTGGGTATCAAACACATACCTCCACATATGAAGCATTCACTCTAGCTTATTGTCTCCCTAACCCCAGAGAAGTTTTAAGCCCAGCCTCTGATATTTATAAACAGTATGTTCTTGAAGGTGTTAATACTTACTTTAATTTTTTGACATGCAAAATATATAAATGCCCAAATTTTTAATATTCAGTAGAATTAGGTAAACTGCTTATGAAAAGCTTGATGATCATTCAAATATATACTAGAAATCAGTATGTTATCAATGGTGTCTTATATACTATTTGTACCTTTGCATATAGTGTAAAAAGAGATTAAGTAGTCTTGGGAAATAATAAAAAGCTTTTAAAGATGTTCAAATAACACACACAAAGAGAAAAGGAGAGAAAGAAAGAAAGAAAGAAAGAAAGAAAGAAAGAAAGAAAGAAAGAAAGAAAGAAAGAAAGAAAGAAAGAAAGAAAGAAAGAAGGAAGGAAGGAAGGAAGGAAGGAAGGAAGGAAGGAAGGAAGGAAGGAAGGAAGGAAGGAGCAAAGAAAGAAACAAAGCAAAGAAAGAAAGGAAGAAAAAGAAAGAAAGAAAGAAAGAAAGAAAGAAAGAAAGAAAGAAAGAAAGAAGAAAGAAAGAAAGGAAGGAAGAAAGAAAGAAGAAAGAAAGGAAGGAAGGAAGGAAGGAAGGAAGGAAGGAAGGAAGGAAGGAAGGAAGGAAGGAAGGAAGGATGGAAGGAAGGAAGGAAGGAAGGAAGGAAGGAAGAAAGAAAAAGAAAAAGAAGGAAACAGTCTTTTTAGTTTACCTCATGTCACATTATATTACTACACAGAGAAAATCAGTTATGAAGGTTATAAAAAAGCAAAGACATTTTTTAGACATGGAAGGACTATTGCAAAAGAAAGGTAGCCTCTACACTATAATTATTATTCTTTTGCAAGTTACTGTTGTCATTGTGAAGTAGAACTGGATAGATCCAATCTTGCTGTGAGTAACTACCTTCCCAAAGCAAAATGTTTATCCACATGAGGTGAATTACAATGCCCCAAGGTACAACTTAGCAAATCGCTTCTGAAATGTTGACTGGAAAGCTAAAAGCAAAATGAAATCATTGTATAATAGTGAACTCTATGTTACCAAACATTTTACCACAAGATTAATAATTTTTAAAATGGACAGTATATATTGTTACCTTCTTTTGCTTATAATGTAATTTAGAAGATTATATTCTATCATAGACAAAGAAATCTCCAGAAAATCAGAATTAAGAGCAAGTAATTTTACACCAGACCTAGTGAATATTACTCTTAGAATTATTCAATAAATTTATTAAAATGGTGCCCGAGAAATACTATAGGACATAAGGAATTTAATTTGCATGTGGCAGCAGTGACCACAACCCCGGTTCAAATTCCCTCACTAAATATACTCCCTTGGGCACCACCAGGAGTAACTCCTTAGCATAGAGTCAAAAATAGCTACTAAGGACCACCAAGCATGGCCACCAAGCGATATTAATTGATATTTCTTTTGTTTTAGGGTTGCAGGCCTCAACCAGCTATGCTCAGGACTTCCTTATGAGACTCTGGACTCAGGCATCACTTCTAGAGTAGCGTTCTAGACCATATATGGTGCTGAGGATTGAACCCTGATTGGCTATGAGCAAGGTCATGCCTTACTATGCTATCTCTCACACCCAAACTAAACATTTTGAGATATTCTTTAGCATCCATTTTGTGTTTAATAAAGCCTATCTTTCTTTTCCCTATACATTTTCTTGAAATTCAACACTACCAGGAATAACAAAAAGATGTGTATTTTTAGATCACAAGATTGATACTCTTGCCTATGAAAATAACACAGGAAAGCCTTCAGAGGCATTGTGATTTTTATAAATTTACGATCTACAAGAACCAGGAAAATTTCCATTTAATACTGCAAATGAATTTTGAGTTAAAATGTAAGTCAAATTTCATAATCAGCAAATATTAAAAGTGTGATCATTAAAATTCTGAAACAATATAAAACAAATGGAATTTGTAATTTATTTCATTTTGTAATGATTAATATGACTGTTTTATTTTCATATTGATAGGAAACACATCATACTGTTGATGAATTTCTGGTAAAATTCAGATATGATGGCAATACTTCAATTTATATATTAGACATGTTTTTGGTATATTTGATCATTGTAACAGACACCTGGGATACATTTAAACAACTTTCTTCAAAATATATTCATTATGTTATAAAAAAGAATAATTTTTAATTTATGTCACCTCTAGATTCCTAACTACATTTTGACAGACATATGAAAAATGATCAGAAATAAACTTCTTTACCTGTTCTTGTTTGAATTATCTTACTTTTTAGACATTTTTCCTATTGCGTATAATGATTATTCTCCACCTATATCAAAATTAAATGAGAAACTCAATTTTTGAAGATTTAGCGTAAATTTCAGATTTTAGTAGCACTAAAATCTGTTGTTGTCCTGTTGTTCATCAACTTGGTTGAGAGAGCATTCAAAACTTCTCCATTGTGACACTTGTTCTAACTGTTTTTGGCATATCCAATATGCCACGGGTAGCTTGCCAGGCTCTGCCATGCGGGCGGGAGACTCTCGGTAGCTTGCCGGGCTCTCTGAGAGGGACAGAGGAATCAAAACTGAGTCAGCTGCGTGCAAGGCAAATGCCCTACTCGCTGTGCTATCGCTCCAGTCACTGATCTAAAATTAATTTATATATTTATAATGTGATTATATTATATATTCATAATGTGATTATTGCTTCATTCATTGATTTTCAGTTGTACACTTTTAGAACTATGACTTACATAGCTGGGAGAGGCTTGGGGACCACTCTCTGTGATGCTCAGCAGGTAACAAGCTTAAGCTTGTCTTGCTTAACCCTATTGGGTTAATGCAAAGCCTTAGTCTTGCTCAGGATCCATGAGGACCACACCCAACATCATTAGGTGGAAGCTGGGCATTAAAATTAGGACACCAATCTCTCAGCCATCAATAATTCTAAGGTCATCATTTTTTCTTAAGAACAATCATTTGAATCTACTACACACCCAAACAGATACAAACTGTCCCTTTAGAGAACATAACAAAGAATACAGTACGATAATTGCCATATATATGTTCATAATTAATTAAAGCAGTTGATTTTAAACTCTTTTGATTGTTCAATTTACATATACATGTATACATATATCATATATGTATATTTACAACCCATCTTCATATAGCTCTGCAGACCATAACAATTGTGTCAATATTACAATATTAATAGTACTATGATATCACTTACATTTTTAAATGTATGCAGTAAACATACAATATAATATTAATTTTATAATAGCATAATAAAACTTTTATGTTATACCTGTTTTAAAATAGGTTTTCTTGTTAAATACTGGAAGTAAACTTTAATGTAGAAATTAAATTAATATTATCATTTGCATCACTTGACGTCCTATTGCTCATCGATTTGCTCGAGCTGGTGCCAGTAACATCTGCATTCATCTCTGTCGCGTGCCAATGTAGCCCAGTGGCATCTGCTCACTCCAAGAACAGGAAGCACCTCAAACTGTTCGCTCAGGGTCTTGATGAAGAAGTCTGACCATCTCGTAGGTGGGCAGCCAGCCGTTCTGTTGACATCCTGTGGAATCCAGTCAGTAGCAGCTCTAGTCCAGTGGGCATCTCCAAATCACATTATGTGATTTTCTCATCTAATTTTCGACGCCTTGGCAAATGAGACAGTATCCCTGATTCTTGATCAGGGCCGGATTCCTGATGCAGGCCGGAACTCCAGATTTCTTCTCTCACTTGAGTGACACGTGATACTCCAAGCAAAGCTCTTTCGATTCCTCTTTGGTAGACCAAAATTTAGAGTTTAGGAATTAATTAATTAATTAATTAATTAATGCTAAATTAATATTATATGATCTTAAGATATATTGATTTCAGTCTTTAACTCTAATACTGGTTTTTATTTTACTATAAAAATTTATTTAAATTTTTGTATCTGAATAGACTTTAATAAAATGTTTCACTTCAAATGACAAGCAGACACTCATAGACCTTCTGTATGTTTTGTATTAATAGTTGGATACAAATATTAATCATATAACATTTTAAAACTGTTTTCATGTTGAAGATACTAATCAATTTTTTTTATTTAAATATTACCTGAGATGAGATGAGTAGTGTACAGAGAAATATTCAAAAAGGATCCAAAACCCAACGCATTTTCCATGATGTTTATATTAAGGGTAATAAATTATATGACTCATTTTACTTTTATGTAAATATGTCTCAGCAATAATTTTTTCATGTTACACCTTTGCATAATTTCTGAAAACTCAGTAAATTAGCATTTACAACAACTTCATATATATGTTTTAAACATTGCTTTCCATTAAACCATTGAATTTCTTAATCATTTTCAAAGCTAGATTTAGATGAAAATGATAAGTTGGGTGGAGATTACTTATTTAACTCACTATTGATAGCTACTAATACAGATAACAGACAATTTCTAATGCCTTTGGGGGTGTACAGAAAAAGGCATAAATGATTTTGTCACAGAGTTCAGCAACCAACAATTTAAATTGGAATTACGTATTGGCTAATTTTATGTTTACACAATAGTTAGCAAAATAGCAGTTTCTTTTTTTTCTTTTCTTTTCTTTTCCTTTTTTTTGCTTTTTGGGTCATACCTGGTGATGCACAGGGGTTACTCCAGGCTCTGCACTCAGGAATTACCCCTGGCGGTGCTCAGAGAACCATATGGGATGCTGGGAATCGAACCCGGGTCGGCCACGTGCAAGGCAAATGCCCTACCCGCTGTGCTATTGCTCCAGCCCCCAAAATAGCAGTTTCTTAATGTCCTTAAGTTAAACCTTCTAATACTAACATTGTGTATAAACATAGACAAGTTATTAAAATAAGAGTTTTCTTTCCATCTTTCTTTCTTTTATCATTCTTTCCTTGCTTCTTTCTCCTCACACCTCTCTAAATTTCTTTCAGTCTAAGCTATATCGCAGGATGGAGCGTTAGTACAGCCAGCAACACACTCGCCTTGCCTGCGGCCTGCCTGGGTTCCATCCCGGTTACATATGAAGTGAGCCACCAGAAGGGATCTGAGAGCAGAGTCAGAAAGAAGTAAACCCTGAACTTACCTGGTGTGGCTCAAAACACAAAACATTTTTTTTTTTTTGCTTCACTAGGAATTCCTTTCTGCAAGGAATTTTGACAGATCTGGAACACTGCTAAGGAGGTTACACAGCGCTGGCCTGGCCTCTCCCTGGTGCTCTGTGCTCAGTTGTTGAGACTCCAAAGCCTGACCTTGAAGTTGTCAGTTGTACAGCTCTTTTTTTTTTTTTTTTGGTTTGTTTTGTTTTGTTTTATTGCTTTTTGGGTCACACCCGGCGATGCACAGGGACTCCTGGTTTTGCACTCAGGAATTACTCCTGGCGGTGCTCAAGGGACCATATGGGATGCTGGGATTCGAACTTGGGTTGGTCGCATGCAAGGCAAACACCCTACCCCCTATGCTATTGCTCCAGCCCCCATTGTACAGCTCTTTGTTCCTTTATTTTTTTTAAATTTTATTTATTTATTTATTTATTCATTTATTTATTTTTTGCTTTTTGGGTCACACCCGGCAATGCACAGGGGTCATTCCTGGCTCATGCACTCAGGAATTACTCCTGGCGGTGCTCAGGGGACCATATGGGATGCTGGGATTCGAACCTGGGTCGGCCACGTGCAAGGCAAACGCCCTACCCGCTGTGCTATCACTCTAGCTCCCTCTTTGTTCCTTTAGCTTTCCCTTGTCTCACCTACTGGATGAGAGGTGCTGCTCTTTCGTCATCTTCCTGTACACAAAATTGCGGTCACAGAGCAAGTTCCCTGCCTTAGGTTATCCCTTATAAATGTTCATTTTCCTCCTCATGTGTCATTTCTGATATCTATTTGACTAGCTACCCCTCTTACCAGCAAGATTGAAAATAACCAACTATATTTACTAGATTACCTGGTGCGCCGCCTCTCAATCTTCACCATGACAAGGACCATGGTGTGTTTTCAGTAAGAGGTGACATAAGGAACAATCAGACACAGTTGAGGGAAAAAAAAAAAAAAGCTCTCAATTTAAAACTGATTTTTGAAATTCAATGAAGAAAATCTATAGGGTAGAGCACAGGCATAAAATAGATGTGGGAAAGGTTTAGAATATAGAAGTCTGGAAATAAACTTTATGTGTGATTAAGCTGGATAAAATGAAATGAGTCATTTTAAGACATTTTCAAATTAAGCTTGAATATAATTAGTAAACTTCTGTAAAGCCAGACTTTCATTTATTTGCAGGACGACAAAATTATTCTTTAGGCCACAGTCAACTTTTAGTTGCATGATTTGAACTGGAGCTTTAAGTAGTCTAAATATTTGGTGCTTCAAATTCTCTTAATCTCCTAACTTCTGGTTAACTAATAGTAATTCTAGTCATGTCAGGATTATATTGAAGTGAGGCTGGTCAAAAGCTGTATGTGTTTGAGCTTAAAATTCTCAGTTGTAAGTCTGACTAATTAGGTATTTGCTTATACTTCTCTGCTAAAGTGTTTGAGAATTTTATAGTACTTATGTCAAAATTTCATGAAAATCAAAACTTTAAGGAAAGTCTTTAATTGAAAGAAAAACAAGGGCAATCTTAGGAGACCCCCTAAAATAATCGCAAAAGACCTTTTATCTGCTCCTGTGGAGTACAAAATAAGCACAAAATTGCTGTGTAAAAATTTCATGGGGAGCACTGTCATCTAGGTGAAATGAACTACATTAACACTGCAAATATATGGGTATTCTAAATCTACGTGAATGAGTTCTTCAGACTTAAGCTATATTCTGCATTTAAAATCCCCTCTGTTTATCCTCTAGCTAAATTAAATGTTTAGACTGGTAGGTTTTCCTCTGCCATAGAGTTTTGCCTTTTGGGGTTCTCAAAAAGTTCCATGATCTAGAAGTTGCGTTTTTAAATTGTTTTGTAACATCAATCTTTCAACTCCAACTAAACATTTGTGTTCAGTTTACATAGGAAGCCCTATAAATCACTGTATCGCTGTCATCCTGTTGCTCCTCAATTTGCTCAAGTGGGCATCAGTAACATCTCCATTGTGAGACTGGTTGTTACTGTTTTTGGCATATAGAATATGCCATGCATAGCTTGCCAGGCTCTGACGTACAGGCGAGATACTCTAGGTAGCTTGCCGGGCTCTCCAAGAGGGGCGGAGGAATTGAACCCAAGTTGGCAGCATGCAAAGCAAATGCCGTACCCACTGTGCTATCACTCAGTCCTATAAATGTATACCAAAATTAAACTTAACGTTGTGCATGCAGAAGACAAATTTCTATGAAAAAAGAGAAAAAAACTGAATACTATTATTGTTTAAGCAGAAAAAAATTTCTTTTATTAAATCTTGAAATTTAGACATTTATAGGCAACATGGCAATAATAAGGAAGTTTTCTGGATCTCAGAAAGAGTACATATGAAGAAACAACTTCAACTTGTTGAGAGTAAAGGTGATAGGTCAGATGATCTCCTCGTTTGAGCACAGCAAGTGGTCAGGGGACAGTGAGACAAATGCAGTAATGGGTCTTATTGGAAGTTCCTCCTCTTTTTATAACACTCCTTATTTCTGTTTAGATAACTCCACCCCAATGGAGTACATACACTTTTGGGGAAGCAAATTACACCAATGTCACTATTAGTCAAAACTAAATGAACCATAATCCAATAGTATTAATGGATAGAAACATAATTTAGGATCGTTAGGACAAAAAGAAGCATCTGTAAAACTTTGTTCCTCCCCAAAATTCAGAATCATTACGCTACTATGGAGGAGGGCAAAGCACATCTATTTCCATGAGCTACTCTTAAGATCACTGATATCATATGAGAGGCAAAATTAAGGAATGGAAGGAGTCGTTGATCCTCTATGTCAGACCCTAAAACCACCACTCAACTTGTAAACGTCCCTGTTAAGCTGGAGTGCATGCTTTGCAGACAGGAGTCCCAGTTCAACCCCTACCACCGCAGAGTGCCCCTCCCCAAGATAAACTTTTCTTTATATTAAGGAAATTTGCATAGGACTCCCTTCCCCTAGCAATTGGGAATATTTCAGATATGCAGAGTGTTGATTTAAAGAGTATTGGTCAGAGTGTAATATTGGAACTAATTTATGTATGAAACCTATCATTAACAGTATTGTAAAACACAGTGCTTAATTTTTTTCAAGGTGCTGATTTATCTGAAGAAACTTGAAAATATTTAACAATGGAGTCAAATTAAGATCAAATCCATTATGTATATTTACTCTGAGGCTGAAACTATTCATAAACTAAGTTGAAAGAACATGAACCCTTGATGTGCAACTTCAGAGGCAACTGTGTAGAAGAAAATCTATAAATGGGCAAATATATTGACCAGTTTGCTCAGGGCAGTCACTGTTTATAACTTGTTTTCCTAGCATTAATATTAATAGTGCATCATCTTGCTAAAGTACGCCAGCATATAGTTGCCCTATCTAAGTTGAACTATATCCACAGATATCCAGAAGTTTGATGGTCTTTTTGAGTAAAATAGTGTAGTTTAACATGTAAAATATAGTAAAAATGGAAGGCTTATTTTGTTCAGGAATACAGTCACTTAACATTTAGGATGATTAGTAACTCCACAAACTTACACAGACTGGGGAAAAAGCTATTTATTTATTTACCTTGTATCTAAGGAAGTATTTTTCCTCCGTAAGTTAATGTTAAACGGACAAAAATTGTAAGATGTAGACTCAAACTGTTTTAGAAAAACTTTAATCTTAGTATGTTCATGGCTGAGTCTCTTGTCCCCGAACCTGGCTGTCTTCACTGGGGCCCCTCGGAGGGAGTGGATTGAGTTTTCCTCCCTACCACAAGCAGAGCCCCGGCAGCTAAAGACCTCTGGAACCCAGCCACAGCCATGCTCAAGGCCCCTCTCCACATGTTCGGACCGACCTCACCACGCATGAAGGAACTGACAGAGGAACCCAGGTGTGTGGGACTCGGGGCTGAGATCTCCAAGCCTGCTCTGATGGGGACTGGGTCTCTTCAGCCCAGATCCCTCATTTTCCAGTAGCTAGGAGGTCACATCCAGAAACTGCCCCTGTAATCCCATCAATGGCCAATATCCAGAGATGATAAAACTAAGCTCCTAGAAGCAACATTTTATAGCCTAATTCTCTCTCTCAGAGAAACTGGCAAACTACCAAGAGTTTCCTGCCCGCATGGGAGAGCCTGGCAAGCTCCCCGTGGCATATTCATATGCCAAACTCAGTAACAATGATGGGTCTCCTTCCCCTGACCCTGAAAGAGCTTCCAATGTGGCACCGTTGGGAAGGATGAGTAAAGAGAGTCTTCTAAAATCTCAGGGCTAGGACAAATGGACATGTTACTGAGACTGCTCAAGAAAATCGACGATCAACGGGATGATGATGATGATGATGATGATGATGTTGATGATGATGATGATGAAATCTTGAAAATCGCATACATAATTTTTTGGTAACATATATGCTTAAGTAGAAATGTGGGAAAAAACCATTTTGTATGTAAAACATAGAAAGTAACATATGTAAAGTTTTCAATACTGTTCTGCATCTTTTTCATGGGGAGTTACTGACAGGTAAAATATAGCCTTAAAATTTAGGTATTTGTCATAAAATTTATTAAAAATTAACAAAGTGAAGCTGAAATACAAGGACAACAAGGGTATTTATGATATCCAGTAAAAAAAAGAACCTTTTATATAGAAATGTTAGTAATTTATGTATGTTACTTGAGAATTGGAAGTTCTCCAACATTTCACATTTCTAATAATTTATGTTATTAATATAAGATATTTTCTCATAATCTATGGGATGAGTGAGTCGATATTTGGAAGGTTTTTCTAAATGCATAGACCAATAATTTTAAATGATTGAAACATGATGTGAAAAACACCAGCTGAAAGTTTTCTTAAACTTGTGAGAAACACCACTTTTTATTGCAAATAATTATAAATACTTCATTGAAGTGTTTGTAGATTCTGTATTGCAAAAATGTTGGTCCATGTTAAAAAAATTTATATATATTTGTCAAAAGATGTGAAAATTGTTTTCTCTTTCAAATTCATATCTATAAAGATGTTCTCTTAGAAGATGAATTCTGGAAGGCTGGAGTGATAGCACAGCAGATAGGGAGTTTGCCTTGCACGAGGCCCACCCAGTTCAATTCCCAGCATTCCGTATGGTCCCCTGAGCACCGCCAGGACTAATTCCTGAGTGCATGAGCCAGGAGTAACCCCTGTGCATGGCTGGGTGTGACCCAAAAAGGAAAAAAAAAGATGAATTCTGTTTGGGAACTGAGGTAGGGTACTTGGATTGAACAGTGCTGACCCGGGTTCAAATCTGAACCCAATGTATGGTCTCCTCTTTCCACCAAGAGTGATCTCTGAGAGAAGAGCCAAGAATATGTCTTTAGCACTGGCTGACTTAAAAAAAAAACAAAAATATGCATTCAGTTTACTTTCCCCACTCCTAGAAGCTGTCTAAGGATATAGTCTAGGAGAAAAGCAATATATGTTTTGACAATTGAATAGTATGTGAGACTGGACTCAAGGCTTCCCCAAATTTAATGGACACAATGAAGAAAACCACCTATCTCTTGACTGTCCCAGGCTGATTTCAAGCATTCTCTTGTTTACTAAATTCCAGTCTGAAGTAGCCTGCCTCTTTCATTTTTTTGCCCCTTGGCCCTCTGCTAACAATGGAAGGTTTTATTTTCTTTGGGGCAAACTGTGAGATTAAGACTCCGCCAACCAACATCTATGAAGTTTTAGCATTGCCACAGAGAATATATTACCAAAAGAAGCCTAAGATATCTGGTATATATATTCTCTTTAAAGAAAAAGCTGGTGCCCAGTTTCCAGACAAATATAAATTAAACAAGTCAAAATTTCTAATCAAAAACTGATATCTGATCTTCAGGATTCCTATATATCTAAGAAACAGAAATGTTTTCCTCAATAATTAGTATGGTAGCACTGTTGTCTCCTTGTTTATCAATTTGCTCGAGCGGGCACCAGTAATGTCTCCATTGTGAGACTTGTTACTGTTTTTGGTGTATCAATACACCAGGCTCTGCCGTGTGGACGGGATACTCTCAGTAGCTTGCCAGGCTCTCTGATAGGGACAGAGGAATCAAACCTGGGTCAGCCACGTGCAAGGCAAAGGCCCTACCTGCTTTGCTATCGCTCCAGTCCAATTAGCATGGTAACTAGATAAATATTTGAAACATGACCACTTGACTTTGTACCTCTATGTATATAACTATATGTATAAATATATCTATATATGTATAAATATATGTATATACACATACATATGTATAAGAATATAAATAAATGTATATGTAAAAATATATCTAAGTATATATATTTAATCTTTTGATTGGCAAAGTAAAGAAGGAAGGAAGTTAGTTGGAGGAATATGGGAGTGACTACAAAGTTAGGAAGGGAGTTAGATTTGATATTACAGAAAGATAATTATTTATATTAAAAATTATTGTTAATCATAAAAGACTTTTGGATATATATGCACTTGTATGTGTATATATATTTAAACTGAATATTAATCTTAGAATTCTGAGTGCTGTAAATTTGCATTGATAGTTGCAGAATCATAGTAATAATTACCATTATCTGTACATTTCCCGATAAAAATATTTTTCTCAGTATTCCTATTTATTATTTTTTCCCTGTTTTGAAAAACACATGGAGAGTATATATATATACATTAATTTTTGCAAATGTTCTTGAAGTTAAAAAGTTCCTTTTTATATTTTATGAGATATTTTGGGTTTTGTTTCTACTGAAATATTTTAAGCATTTTATTAAAAATTGTTTGGGATTCTTCCAGAGATAGTTGTCATGTAATATTAATAATGTAATTTAAAATGCAATAAATCATTCAATAACTTGCAGTAGAGACAAAATTAGTAAAAATATATCTGTTTAAAAATTCTCATTATTTAGAATGAAATACCCATAAAATTATGAGTTCTTATGCAAAAGGTTGATGATAATGCTCCAGGGTCAAATTCCTAATTATCTTTTACTAAGATTAATATTTAAATCAATTTTTATTCTATGAGAACTTTCAACTAGAAGTTGAGAGAAGTATCCTTAAAGCAAAATAAGGCCTAAGGAATGACAAACTGGGACAATAATTTTTTGAGGATAATTAATGAAAGATCAACATTTGAGGGTATTTTGCAAATGATTTAAAAATTTAAAGTAACTGCTGTGATTGCCAAGGAACAAATGCGTTAAGTTATTCTTTGACTTATACTTTGATGTATTATTTTTTAAATTAAAGGAACAGTGGGGTTTTGGGCAACAAAATTTTTATTTGCATTAAATTTTGATATGTAAGTTGAGCAATGTATAGGTGCTAAGGAATTATGATATCAGGAACCTCACTAACAACAACAGTTTTTTAATTCATTTGTCAGCACTTTCTTTCCCATTGGAAACCACTCTCAACTCTTTAACTCTTAGGAGTTTGTGTGTGTGTGTGTGTGTGTGTGTGTGTGTGTGTGTGTGTGTGTATGTGTGTGTGTGTGCCTATGTGTGCATGTTTGTCTGGCAGAGGAGACTGGATGAAGTTTATTGTCATATGCACTAAACAAAAATGCAAATATTATGTCTCCTAATTCCTTTAAAATTTTTGAGAACTTACCTGACGATTCAAAAAAAATTTTAGGTAATTTTCGAAGTTATGGCTTTCCTTTTTCTGTCTTCTCCATAGAAATCTGGTTTAATTCTTTTTCAGTGTTTTGGTTATTAAAGCTACTTACATAACATTTCATGCAAATTAAAATAATTGCTATGCTAAATATTTCTTCTTAAACTTTTATTTCCCAGTAATTGTTGTTTCTAATATTGTTTCTTTTATGGTTGTTATCCACTTGCTAATTTATACCCAATTCCCCATTTGTGAATTGATCATTTAAGATGTCCTTTTTGTGTATCCCTTTCTTGAATTCTCTGATATCATTTTCTCATTCAAATGCCTGGCTTTCTATTCCTGCTCTTTATTTTTACTTGCCAATGTTTTAAGAATTTTTTCCTATAATTTAATATTGATCTGACTATCAGCTCTCTAAACTCTCCTTTAATTTTTTACTACTTCTTCTATATATCACTTATTCATATTTGGAGGGTCATATCTTCAGACAATTTTCTGCATATGTAGATGCAAGTTAATGTTATACAGGGAATGTTTTTATGAAACCATCACATTTATTGGTAAAATTTGTAGATATAAGGCTTGCTTGATAGCAATATTTACTCATAATATTGGGTCTATTTTTCCAAATTCTTCTGGAATCCAGATAAATTGTGACTCACAGAAACTTATTTTTGAGAGAGGAAGAGCAAAAGGGGTATGCCTCACATGGCACATGGTCTTCTGAAGTCTTCTAAATTTTACCTTTATATATTAACTTCCATATCCCATTTGTTGACTGTTAATTTAAAAATATTATTTGGTATTTGTACCATGACTATACATCTTTTATCCCACACATATAAATATTAATTATATGTTATTTAACTTCTCTTTTCCTTTACTGGTTATTTTTGTGGGGTATAAGCAGTGGTCATAGAAATAGAGTGCTATGCAGGAATTGAATTTGCAGCCTTCCGTAGGCATAGAAAATGTCTACCACTGTATCACTTCCCCGTTCTTTATTTGTGTACTACACTCAAAACTTTATCGATTCTGGATTTTCCCTATTCACTGACAATCAGGCAAGAGAAAAAAAAATATTAGTCTATATAGTATGTGATAGTAATTCATCTTATCATTCACCTTAGATGTTTATTTTGTGATTTGCACAAGACTTGTAAATAATAAACATCAGTTATGCTTTTCTGTCTCATTCTGAGACCAAATATTCATGTATATTTCATCAAGATTTTAACTCACTCTAGATTCACCATTTTTAAGTTGTTTTAACAATGTGGTGTTATTAGGTACAACAATATTTTACTAAATTTTATATGATTGGAAATATGTATAAATATATGATATCTAATACCTAATTACAAATAAATATAAATTATACAATACAAAATAAGAGTTAAATTCCAAATTAATAAATATTTGTAGTTCAGTAGCAATATCTTCATAAGATATTTTCATGCATGGCTTAAAATTTAATTCCCTCATGGAACAAGTTTTTTCAAATAGTTTTAATTATTAGAACTATTTATGCAAAGTAGTCTCATTAGGAAAAGAAATTCATTCAGATCAGTCTTATATGTCAAGTATCTTGTCAGACCCACCACAATGGTTAATGTTTTTGAATATATTCCCCGATATTATTAACCTTCTATTTAAATTCAGCAGGCATAAATATCTTAGACTTTATAAAAAGTATTAGATATTTATTTTTAAAACAATCATCTCTATATTGGACAGACATTTTCTGTGGAGACTAAATTATATTTTGGATGAAATTTACCACATTTTATTATAATTGCCTAAACCCTTCATTTAGAAATACTCTAATTCTACTCACATATCAGTTAGGTTTATTGTGTCTCATTTCCAAGTTTACTCTTAACTGTCTCTCTGCAATTATGGAGCTCTGCCATATGTATACGAAATAAATCTTCTGCTGAAACTTCTCCAAAAGTCTTTGACAATTTGCAGGAGTGACTAAGAATGAGGAAATAATCAAACATTTCTCTGTTAAAAAAACTGCTTCCAATTCTGAGGGATATGAAATTGCACTCTGGTGGAAAGTGGTATTTATTATGCTCTGGAGAGAATCTAGTGAATTCTTTAGGTCCACAGTTCACTATGTAATTTTTATCCTTCAGTTTCTGCATTTGAAATTATGATGGGTATAGTTAGTAAGTATCACTGTGTCACTGTCATCCTGTTGTTCATCGATCTGCTCAAATGTCCACATTCCTGACTTGTGTGGAGTTATCTTACAAGCTAAGTGCAGACCTATGACACTGCCCCGTCTCCATAATGTAAGCCAGAAAGATACTGAGGAGATCACTTAGAAATCAGTCTTAACTGGAAACGTGTGCTGATATTCCAGTTTCATCATTGAACCCATCAGTTTGACTTCTGTTGGTGCTGGGTGAATCTTAGCACACAAGTGTCGGGCATCACAAACATTACGAGGCAATGGTTTATATTATATTATAGTTAATTATAGTAAATATCTCCCAATTGGTATCCTTACCAATACGTATTCTGATTACTGGTATTTAGTTCTTGGTCAAGCTAGTGCTTTTTCCCTCCTAGTCCAATCTATAAGGACCATCTGAAAGATGGCAAGGGTAAAACATTAAATTCATTTTTTTCCTCAAAGCTACACCTTACCCACTTCTTTATGCTAGACCCCAGCAATCTTTGTTTGCCACCCCTCAAATACCAAATTGATCCTCTATATTAATGACATTGTGTGGTGTAAACCTGATGAACAAAGCAACAGCAGACACAGTTCCTCCTGTGACTTAGTAAGACTTGAAAGCTAAGTACTGGGAAATAACGGTGAGAAAATTCAGAGACACCGCAGCTTCAAAGTTTCCAAGAGACTTAATATCTAGTGAATATCTAGTGAGATTAATGCTATATCCATTTTTAAGTGAAAGGAAACATGATGCAGATTGTAGCATCTATGAAGAAAAGCAAAACTGAACAAAAAAAAATTGATAGACCTTTTGTAATTCTGGGAGCAGCATCAATATTTTCTGAGTATACAGCTTTGTCCACATACACGATGCTGCTTCTCGTATGGGTGTGCGATTTCGTACTGAAGTATGAGGTGTGTGACAGTGTGGGATTTATGATCAATAAATAAATTATACTTGAGAGATTTGTTTAAAAAAGTTGTCTGAATTAGAATCACAAACAGCAATAAGAAGAACATAATGTCTATCTATAGGCTACAGGAGTAAATCTATGCCCTTTTCTTCGGGTATTTTATCTACCCATCCTCAAATTTGTTTACGAATGAACCCTGCTAAGTATGGAAAGCTTAATCCTTCAATATTCAATATCAGGTAGATAGGCAGTTTTAATTTTACATCAAGAATTAGTGATCTGACCTGGCTAGTCATAAAAATCAGTGCATAAAAAGAAGGTTGCAACCTTCAATTGAAAAACATGTATAGGGCTATAGTTGGACAAGTCCAAAAGTAAAGGGAAGTGGTGTAATCGTCAGGTTAAGACTAATTTTATCACAACTCTTGTTGCTGTGCTTAATTAGCATCCTCAGTCTGTCTATACCTGTGAATAGCTTACAACTAGTAGACTCTTAAGAAAAAAAAATCAAGTTTATTTCTTTTTTTTTTTTTCTTTTTGGGTCACACCCAGCAATGAACAGGGGTCATTCCTGGCTCATGCACTCAGGAATTACCCCTGGCTGTGCTCAGGGGACCATATGGGATGCTGGGATTCGAACCTGGGTCGGCCGCGTGCAAGGCAAACGCCCTACCCGCTGTGCTATCTCTCCAGCCCAAGAGAGATTTTGTTTTTTTTTTTTTTGCTTTTTGGGTCACACCCAGCGATGCTCAGGGGTTACTCCTGGCTCTGCACTCAGGAATTACTCCTGGCGGTGCTTGGGGGACCATATGGGATGCCAGGGATCGAACCCGGGTCGGCTGCATGCAAGGCAAACGCCCTACCCGCTGTGCTATCGCTCCGGCCCCTAAAAAATCAAGTTTATTTCATCCACAGCCGCTACCAGGTGTGAAATGCATATGGAAACAGAGAAGTCTAACAGACTACAATGATTACAAAATCATTGCCCGGAGCTCCAAATTTATATTTCCGAATCTCTTCTAAATTAGTGCACTTGATTATGTCTCTTGAGGTGGTATAAACCCCAGTTTTGAGGATAAGGTCTCCCAAATTTGATTTTGAGAATTTTGCTCAATCTTAAGGCCTTAGAGTTCTATTTATATGTTTATAACTTTTCTTTCACAGCTCAATGATTTCATTAAGTTTTTAAATGACTGTGTGGTTTCCCTTCTCTTTACTGGATCTGGACTTTGACTTCATGAGATTATTTCCTAGTGTTAATCCTCACTCTTCCATTCTTTAGTACATATCAATCATAAAGAATGGTTCCCATGGTTTGTATTATTTTCCAATATATATAATATATATAAAGGATAATCAGATTTATGTTGCTACAGCCAAAGAATCAATACTCACTATGACAAATTTGCTAAAATCCCTAATCTCAGTATTTTCTTTTTAAATGTATTTTTCAAAAAATGAACTAGGACTCCTTTCCAAATTGATTTTAGGAACTTTTTTTAAAAAAATCAACTGTTTTATATTCTACAGATTAATTCCATATTTTCTGTGGGGGAAATCATTGCTCCTTCCATCTTTACTGAAATGAGAGTAATACAAATGAATGTGAGCTTCACATTTTTACTTTTTAAATTTCACTTCTTTTATCTTTTGGTTTGGGGGTCACTCCTGGTGTGCCCCAAATTGACTTACTCCAGCCCTGCACTCAGGGTTCACTTTTGGCAGGTTCAGGGGAACAAATGGAATACGAAGGATCACACCATGGTCAGAAATATGCAAGGCACGTACTTTCTTCACCTGCTATATCAACTCTCCAGCCTCAACACTGTGAGTTTTAATGTATAAAATTATTAGTGCTCAATCTTCTTTAATCTCTGAAAGCCATATATTTTCACATTTCATGAATACAATTATGTATGTAAATATCATATAAGGAACATATTAAAAATTTTAATTTATTCTCAATTTAAAAAAGCAATGCCATACCCAAATATTTCTGTTTAATTCTGGCAGAACCTCATCAATTAAAAATATGTAACTTACTAACACCGCATTAAGGATCCAAGGAACTAAAACCAGATTCCAAAATGTGTTTTGTGTACACTAACAATGGCAGCTTCAATACTTGTAGTTGTATTAAAAGTTATGCTGTGTAATAAATATATATGGTAACAATTTACTCATTGATATGTGGCTTTCTCTTAATCCAAATGCTTTCAGATGCCTTAGTTAACGAAGAATCTCCTCAAACCTTTCTCTCTGTGTGTACATTCATAGATATGATTGAATACTGTGCATATAAAATTACATATATTTGTATATACATATGTTAATATTGATACTATTACGATTTACTACAATGAAGATATCAGCTGTCCAAGTAGCTATAAGGATGAACAATTAAAAATGGGTTTCAAACCATAGTCAGACTTCTAATGAATTCTAATGCTTCTTTTCTCATCTTCCCTTATAAAGACAGGTGCCAGAGACCCTTACATCATGTCCTAGAGTAACCCCTATATCAGAAGACTGGAGGTCAGGGCAGAGGGCTCTTTAGAGAAACCTGCCTGGCTACTTCCAATGCAGTTCCAGGTTTCTCCGACTCAAGTGTTTGATTCTTGGCAAGTATGAACAAATGACTTTCTCTATGTGTAATTGGTGTCAGATCTGTTGTATAATTGTTTCTGATCAAAAGGCAAAAGTCCTCCATCCATGGAATCATCTTGCTAACAAAGCTACCATTTCTATATTCATCTTTCTATATCTTTATTACACATAGATGTGTATATATATATGCACATATATAGATAAAGTATCCATTACTACTGCCAATGTGGTAGGATTTTTAATTTATAAACAAAGACTGTTGTAACTTTTTTCTAGCTAAAGACAATTAGGCATAATTGAAGTAGGGAGGAAATTAGTTAATAAACTTTTTTTAAATTTTATTTTATTGAATCACTGTGAAAAGAATACATAACTTTTAGGTTTAAGTTTCAGTCATATAGTGATTAAAACCCCATCCCTTCACCAGTGCACATGTTTCACCACCAAGAACCCCAATACACCCCCCTCCCACCCCCCACCTAAGTAGTTAATGATCTCCACTTTATTCTCTCTATGCTTTGAATACATTCAGTATTTCAATAGAGAACTCATTATTACTGTTTGGAATTTCCCCCCAACAATCAGGCCTGCTAAAAAGGCATCATTTAATAATTTCTTTTCATTGCTGAGAATGAAGACTATGATCTCGCACAGCCTCGACAATTGTGCATTTTTGTATTTCTGCTATTTTAGCTCAGTTCACCGTCTACATGCATTTTTGTAAGAAGCCTCTCTGGGTGCCAAAATGGGTTAGAAGACCTCTTGGATCATAGTCTTATGGAGCAGAGGGTCCATTTCGAGCACGACAGCTCGGATCTTATCTGGGCAGAGGGCATGCCAGTAATGCCCCCCCCTCCCCTGATTGCCTACAAGCGACGTCACTGCAAAACTCATACCTCTGGGTTGGGAGTCTTAGGAGGTGGCTCTCGCCATGTGGATGTTGCTACTGCCACCATTTTCCACGCAGAAAAACAGGGTAGAGAGGGAAAATTCCTCCCCAAGGGGCACAGGTTGTAGGGCAGCTCACAGTTTAGATGCATTTCTGTAAGAAGCCACTGTGGGTGCCAAAATAGGTTAGAAGACCTCTCGGATCATAGTCTTAAGGAGCAGAGGGTCCAGTTAATAAACTTTTTGTTTGGATTACATTTAGTTAGGAGTGATGTTGCTGGACCAAAGCCATTTCAGGCCTGGTGAGAAAGCCAGCATTACGTGAAATATTTCTTAAAAATAAATATTTGAGGCTGGCGCGATAGTACAGAGGGTAGGGTATTTGCATTGCATGCAGCCAACCCAGGTTCAATTCCAAGTATCCCATGCAGTGCCCCGAGCACCACCAGGAGTAATTCCTGCGTGTATGAGCCAGGAGTAACCCTTGTGCATCACCGGGTGTGGCCCAAAAACAAAATCAACAACAAAAAATAAATATTGTAGGCAAATGGCAGTTTTCATCCAAGGTAGTAGTTTCTAAGTCTCACAAGATGAAACCAACTTCCTGCTTCTTTTTGAGAAAAGGAGATTCAACTTAGAAGTTGGTTAGAGTTTAAAAAAGAAGAAAAATTTGGAAAAAAGAAAAGAAATATTTTATGAGATTATTTTTGCACCTTAATTTCTTATAATCAGGAAAAGAAAGATTAGCAGAAATGACAATGCAGTCAACTATGGAAACAGCCTACTAAGTAATTAAGATATAAGACTAACACTGGAGAGTTTCAATTCTTAGCATCTGAGAGATATAATAAGATATAATAAGTCACATGCCTTGCACTTTGGTTAACTGGGCCTTGATTCTTCAGCACCACATCTGGTCCCGTGAATACCATGTTTATTCCTTGAGCTTCCCTGAGAGTAGCTCCCAACCCATCAACATTTATTTTCAAATTGTAATGAATAAATAAGTGATCTGTTTTCAAAATTTAATTAAGTATTGTGTTTTAAAATGAATATAAGCATTTATATACTAATTTCCATAGTATATAATATTCATTCCAAGAGACACCTTAAGATTAACTTGGGAGATGCTATTTTCGTAAAGAAAACTATAGAATTTACAATTCTCCCTAGATAGTAGCCTGATTCCTCTGATTAACTAAAATTTTAAAGAAATGTCTGTTTAAATCTTACAATAAGTAATCCATACTGTTTAAATCTTACAATAAGTAGTGAGCTTTAGTCACTACAGGCAAATTGATTCTGATTAATCTTATAGTGATTAAAATACATTAAAATATCTTTAACGACTAAGTAAACTCTTGAATTTATAATGTAACTTAAAATTTTTAAATATTATACAGAAAGATGCATGAGCTCATTTTATAAATTATGAAAAGGATTTTTAACACTTTATACATTTTTATTTCTTGTTGAACATTGACTTCATAGTACCATATTAAGTTTCCAAAAACTAAATGTAGTAAATGAGAAATTCAACCCCAATTCTAAAATAAACCCATCACATTAACAAAATAATTCCAGACAATATATTTTATAAAAGCCTTTTTGTAATTTTTGTCACTTTGATGTAGACATCAAAAGTATCTGATGAGCCTAAATAAGCTTACTAAGATATACAACAATCTCTCTCTCTCCCTCTCTCTCCCACTCTCACTTCCTCTCTCTCTCTCTCTCTCTCTCTCTCTCTCTCTCTCTTTCTCCCTCTCTCTCTCTCTCTTTGGTTTTTAGGCCATAGTGGGTGATTCCTAGGGTTCTGTGTTCCAGGGTCCTTCCTGAGAATCCAGGAGACTATATAGGATCTTCTTTGTGCAAGTCATGTACTATGTCTTTGACACAACTTTCTTTTATGAAAGATATTTTAAAGCCACTTTAGCTAACCAAAAAATTGGGAATATAGAGATTTCTCACATAAAACCCCTTCCCATATAACTTTAACAATCGAAGTAATATATAGTTATAAATTGATACTTATTTGTTTTCATAGACAAAGCAACCAAATTTCTAGTTAGAATCTTTCAATTTGCCTAAAATACTCTGATCTATATTTACTCCTCAGTCTCTAGGCAATTGCTATTTATGTATCATTTACATTATTGCTTTCTTGTTTATAATGTTGTTGGGATTATAAGTGACAGCTATATAACATTGGCTTTTTTCACTTAATAACAGGCACTTAAGCTTTTACCATTTGTTTTTGTGAGTATATGTCTCATCTCTTTTTTTCATCTCTTTTTTCTATACTAATTAGTTTTCCATTTGTATTACAGTTCACTTAAAATATGGTCATTTTAAAGTTTGAAAAACTTTGAATAGTGTTGCTATAAAATGCATTTTTTTCACTTTCTTATATTCAACTTCTTTGTTAAATGCCAAGGAATATATATAAAGAGTATGTTTCATTGTGTAAGGAACCACCAAAATATCTTGCAAAGTTACTGTATCATTTTGCATATCATAGTAATGAATTAGGGTTCTTGTTGCTAAACATCTTTAGTAATGTTCGGTATTGTCAGTATTGCAGAATGTTTTTTACCACTAGCATTTTTAATAGTGGTATCTTCTTGCTTTTTTAAATATTAATGTCTCCAATAAGTGATGTGGATAATAATTGCATGATTTTGTCTATTTTTGGCCATCTTTGTATTTACTTTCCTAAGATATTTATTAAGGTATTTGGTTCAATTTCTTTTTATTTTAAATTTTCCTTTCATTTTGTTAATAATAGTTTACAATAATGTTAATCAACATTTAAACATTTTAGGAAGATACCACTCTATACTATGCCCACCACCAGATATCACTATTCCTTTATTACTATCCACAGACCCAATCTAAAAATAAAGATGTTTGTTTTCTCAGTCTTGAGTTTTGTATGTTCTTTGTATATTTAGAAAATATTTAGAAAATATTACCTGTGTCTTTTACAAATACAATTTTCAGTTACTGTTCTCTTATTTTATTTGCCTTACATTTCACAAAAAAATTTTTTTTCAATGTCAATAATATCCAATTTATCAGGTATTTCTTTCATGGATCATACATTTAGCTTTAAAATTTAAAACTGCCATCTCCAAGATCATGGAGTTTAACTCATGTTATCTCAAGGGAATTTAGTAGTTCAGCAATTTAAACAACTCCTTTATTTAGATGTCTTTAATAAGCATGATTGTTAATGCCGTACAGTGGATAGGGCATTTGCCTTACATGCAGCAGATCCAGGTTCGATTCCTCTGTTCCTCTCGGAGAGCCCGGCAAGCTACGAAGAGTATCTCGCCCTCACAGCAGAGCCTGGCAAGCTATCCCTGGCGTATTCCATATGCCAAAAACAGTAACAAGTCTCACAATGAAGATGTTACTGGTGCCCACTCAAGCAAATTGATGAACAATGGGACGACAACAGTCCTAATAAGCATGATAAACCTGAACATGAATGGCAGCATACTGATTAATATAAAGGAATCATTTGAATATTTACCCTTATTTATTAATGATATGTATTTATTATTGAAATTTAGTATTGATGTGAAGAGTATTTGTTGGAAAACAAATTCTAAAGACCCTTAAAATTATAAAAATACTTCTAATTATAAAAACACTTCTGAATATAGTAATTGAGATATAAAGTTAATTTAAACCTTTATGCTAAAATTTTGACATATTAACATTTTCTGAAAAATTTATCTCAAGGAAAAGCCAATTAACATTAGTATACACAGCAAAACTTAAAGTACTTTAATCTTATTTCTTAAAATATTTATGAAGATTTTTTCCTTATTTCAGAGTATAACATATTTAATAGTTTATTGACTTAAAGTGGGCATCTTAATAAGCAATACACATATGTATAAAAAATCCTTAGATTTATTATTTTATAAATAAGTCTTTATTACTTTATGGGCCACATCTGGTGTTGCTCAAGAAACAGATCTGCAGTGAGGAATTATTCCCGTTAGAGCTCTGGGAAGCATGTAAGATGCCAGGGATTGAACTAGAATTGGCTGCATTCAAGTCACACGCTACACACTATACTAGCACTCCAAAAAACAGTTATTTAATATAACAAAATAACTTTAAAATATTTTATTTTATAATAATTATACATTAAAATTAAAACAATTAGTAGGTCTCTTATACAAAAAAATTGGATAGAAGTGATTGTGAGCAAATTAAATTATATCAACATAAATAAAGGGATAAAGCAAAGTAACATCCAGACCCAGAAATCTAAGGCTAAATTGGTAACATTAATGTGCAAATAAAAACCATATACTTGTTTTTTTCCAAAATATAGATATGCATCTTTTTAAAAAGAAAATGCTTTTCAAGCTATTTTATTTTCATTTTTTTTAAGCAATGTTTGACTGTGCTCCAAGGATCACTCCTAACAATTTTTGGGAGAACGCATATAGTGCGAGGGTGGAACCTGAATCAGCCATGTGTAAGACAAGTGCCTTACCTGGTCTGCCCACTCCCTAGCTCCTTCACACAATTTTAGACATTAGGAAAAGTTGCACAAATAATATGCAAAATTTCTCTGTATTCCTAATAATCTTCTGCAGATGCTAGTTACATAATGAAAATATACTTATCTAGAACAAGGCAATAACATTTGGCAAAATATTATTTACTAAACTACAGTTATCATTTTAATTCCACACTTTTTCTATTACTTTGTGTTACTGTTCCCAAGGGGCTCTCTGAGATTCTTATACTGCATTTCATTAAAACCTCCCCCTAGCCTCTTTCAGACCAAACATTTCTCTGGGATTTTCTTGTCTTTTATGATCCTGACATTTTGGAAGTGTATTGATCAATTATTTTTAGAATGACTTCAATTTGGATTTGTTCAATGCTTTGCCTGTGACTGGAATATGGTTATGCATTTGATCAATACTACCACAAAAATGATATTGTCCCCTCTCCAATATACTGTAGCTTGATTTTCAGTGTGTCGATACGTCTTATTACTGGATGTACTATATATAGATCAGTTTGTTAATTGTGTTTGGTGTGTTCCTCTGCTAAAAATAACCACTTTGGCTTTTGTATAAGAAAATGTTTTCTTTTTTAAATAAAAAAAATTAGAACTTATATTATTAATGATACAATGATATTTATATTCGAAGTTTATAATTCTACTGTACTATACCTACCACTCGATTACCAAATTCCCTCTATCACTCACTGTCCTAGGGTCCTCTCCCAGCCTACTCCCCTTCCTACTTTTTAATTTCTGTGGTTCTTCTCTCAGAATCTAAGTGTTTGTTTTCATCAGTTACTGTTTCTTTATAAAAGAATTCATCACTTTTCCATACTTCTCCTTCAAACTTACTTAGTATGATACCTTTCAGTTCTATCCAAGCCATAGTAGATTCAGTAACTCCTCTTTTCTTATACATTTGTAGTAACCCATTGGGCACATCTGCACCAATATTTTCATATCTGTTCTTCTGTTACTGATCTTCCTGATCATGGCTATGTAAGGGATGCAGCAAATATTTTAGGTTTGTTTATATACTTATGAATTAATGTTAATGTGTTCTTGGGGTAGAAATGAAAGAATGGAAAAGCTGGATAATAGGCTGAAGAAGGTAACAGTCACTCAGGCAGTGAATGCGAGTTCTTTACCTTTCTGCCAGTACTTATTTGTGACCTTTTAAAATGTTTTTATTTTGGGCCACACCCAGCACTGTGCAGGATTCTTAGCTCTGTACCTAGGGAATACTCTTCAGGAACTCAGGAACTATATGTGGTGCCAGGGATTGAATGTAGATAGTCATATGCAAGGTAAATAGCTTCCATATTGTTGTCTCCCTCTCTCTCTCTTTCTCTCTCTGTCTCTGTCTCTCTCTCTCTCTCTCTTTCTCTCCTAACTCATTTTAAAGTTGATAACAACTGCCGTTCAAGCTATCTAAATCTTGGAACAGAAACCAGAAGTTTTGGACCTATTTTAGCTTTAATGCTCATTTATCTACTTTACATTGCGTTAGAAAATTAAGTAGTATTTAAACTGTCTGATATGCACTTTGAAGAGAGCTATGCAGAGACTCCTGTCCCTGCACTTGAGTTTTCTTCCTCACTCCAAGCAGAGCCCTGGCAGCTGAAGACATCCAGAACCTAGCCACAGCCATGCTCAAGGCCACTCTCCACAGGCTTGGACGAGTCTCACGCATGAAGAAACCGGCAGAGGAACCCAGGTGTGTGGGACCTGGGGCTGAGAGCTCCAAGCCTACTCAGATTGGGACTGGGCCTCCTCCACCCAGATCCCCCTTTTTCCAGTAGGTAGGCGGTCACACCCAGAAACTGCCCTGGCGCTGTGTAATCCCATCAATGGCCAACATCCAGAGACTATAAACAAGGCTCCTGGAAATTCTTATTGTGTAGTTCTCCCTCTCAGAGAACTCAGCAAGCTACTGAGAGTATCCTGCCTGCAAGGCAGAGCCTGGCAGACTCCCCTTGGTATATTCGATATGCCAAAAACAGTAACAATGATGGATCTCATTCCCTTGACCCTAAAAGAGTGCCAATGTGGCACCATTGGAAAGAATGATTAAAGACAGGCTGCTAAAATAGCAGGGCTAGGACAAGTGGAGACATTACTGGCACCCAGTCGAGCAAATTGATGAACAACGGGGTGACAGTGATACAGTGATAAGTAGTAGTTACTACTAAGATAATCTGCAAATTAATTCTCAATGATGTGACTAAGTTTTTCTGTTGACTAAATATTGTAAATTCATGTTCCGCATGTTAAATATTTAGGCATATCTTTGTTAACCTGGTTAGTTTCAATATTAAAGAGTGAGTAATTTGTAGGTACAGATTTACTATAATATATTCTGGGACTGTTCATTGAAAATATATTTTAAACAGGAGCTGTGTTTTGTGAGAAAAAGCTACAGAAAACTGGTCTCCTTGCAATTCATACTAGCTAAATGTTGTAGCCCTTTATAATATTTTTTGATTCTATTATCCAATAAGAAAGCTAAAGCTTTCTTGGTCACTCATTTTAAAACTTTGCAAATTTTCTGCCTACATCACTTTACGACATACATTTCACATATTTTTCCTGCATGTGTATTTTTATAAAATAAATTTTTGGAATCATTTATTTATAATTGCATGATATTGTTATAAAAAAATCATTCATCATCAGAGAACAGGCACTGGTGGAGGGATAGGTACTCAACCTGTATATGACTGAAACACAAGCATGAAAATATATAAGCCTGTATCTGTACTCCCTCGGTGATTCATTAATAAAAGAAAAGAAAAGCTAGTCGGGCCCGTGCTCGGCTCCGGCCGGCCGGGTTTTCGGCCCGGGCGCCCATGCCCCTGCAGAGCCGGTGGGTGTGGAACAAGCGGGAACCAGAGACAGCTTTAGGAATTGGGGTTCCAGCAAGTGCCTGCACCCATGTATGGAGACTGTGAATTAAGCCTTTGCCCCACGCCGGCTAACGGAGGAAAGAACCTTCCTTCTTGGTCTCTCTCCCCTCCGGGAGAAGGCGTGGTGTCCGACATTTTGTGGGTCCGTTGAGAAGGTATGAACTTGGTGGCGCGGAAAAAAAAAAAAAAAATGTGTGCTTTGAACTTGAAACAGCCGCAGGATACAGAGCCAGCCCTAGTCGGGCCGTGCTCGGCTCCGGCCGGCCGGGTTTTCGGCCCGGGCGCCCATGCCCCTGCAGAGCCGGTGGATGTGGAACAAGCGGGAACCAGAGACAGCTTTAGGAATTGGGGTTCCAGCAAGTGCCTGCACCCATGTATGGAGACTGTGAATTAAGCCTTTGCCCCACGCCGGCTAACGGAGGAAATATGTAATTTCTGGCAGAATTTTCCCAGGACTTTATACAGAAATCCAAAACCGCGCGGACGCGGCAGCGTCCGCGCGACTTAACATTTATAATTGTCATCAATGTGAAAGGGTTCCATTTGAACAGGTCAGACTTGGGGGGGAAACTCCAAATAATAACAGTAAGTTTTTGTTGAAATATTGAAGGTTCTTAATGTAACAGCCACCTCTGGACTATGAGCTAAGCAAAAGCCCCACGCTGGCTAACGTGGCGTGGAGTACACCATACTATGAGGCGCAGGAAGGGGGATGAGGGGGAAAAATTAAAAAAAAAAAAAATGGAAAAGGAAAAAGAGAAAAAAAAGAGAGAGAGAGAGTTATGTCAACTATAGTGAGTTTTGTGTTGAATTATGGAATGTAATCAAGGTAAAGAAAAAAATGAAGTGAAATTCATTAGTTATACAGTAGGGGGTAGGGGGGTGGGGGCGGGGGGTAAACTGGGGTTTCTGGTGGTGGAATTTGGGCACTGGTGAAGGGATGGGTGTTTGAATATTGTATAACTGACATATAAACCTGAGAACTTTGTAACTTTCCACATGGTGATTTAATAAAAATTTAAAAAAAAAAATAAAAAAAAAATAAAAGAAAAGAAAAATCATTCAAGTTACTAAAGATAGTGTGGCAATAAGGTGCCTGCCTTTCCTTGCAGCTGACCTGGATCTGATCCCTTGTACCTCATATGGCTCCCAGCATAATCAAGACTTATCCCTTAACACAGAGTCACATATGGCTGAAACAAAAAACCAACAAACCATACAATCAAGTAAAAAATGATTCATAAAATTCTACGTTTATTTAAAGTATTTTTCTCAAACATAATCTGCAATATCTAACATATTTCATATCTGAAGATTATTTCCTTCTTGTCTGAATCTGAACGTTGTTGAATTTAAAATCACCCCAGATGTTTAAGGATTCTGGAAGTTCAGGGCTATTTTTGACCCTGGCATTTTCTTCTATAGTTGAACTTTACATATTTTCTAAAATGTTTGCTTTGCATTGATCTCTTCCTCTTCCCTCTTTTGTTCTCATTTGTGACTATTACCCAGTGCAATTGCATCTTTTTTTTAAAGGGAATGTTAGTATCAGTAATAATTTCTGTGTCTCTATACAAAATTGTTTTTCAATTCTCTAAGTTCTGTATCCGTTTCTCTTTTTAAGTTGTCTACTCAAGTTTTTCTATTAGTATTTTTGAGATCCAGCATTGTCCATTTATTATTTCACATCCTCTAGTATTTTTTTAATTAAAAACTTTTGGACTTAATCATGTTGATTTACAAAGTTATTTAAAGTCAAATTTTAAGCCGAATCCAGAACCCATGGTTTTTCTATTAATCTCTTCCTCTCCCCTTTTTCTTTCTCATACCTGATAGTTATCAAGTATAATGACATCTTAGGGTTTTAAAGAGATATTCCAGATCCCATCTCCTCTACCAGTGTTGACACCTCCACCAATGCCTTACTTACACTGATTTGTAATTTTAAAATATCAACAATCACAGGCTTAGGGATTAGAGTGATAGCACAACCAGTAGGGCATTTGACTTGCATGAGGACGACACGGGTTCGATTCCTCTGTCCCTCTTGGAGAGCCCAGCAAGCTACTGAGAGTATCCCTCCCACAAGGCAGAGCCTGACAAGCTACCCGTGGCGTATTCCATATGCTAAAAACAGTAACAAGTCTCACAGTGGAGACATTACTGGTGCCCACTCGAGCAAATTGATGAACAATTGGAGGACAGTGCTACCGTGCTATAGGCTTAGGAATACAACATCTCACACCACATCCTTGCTTCTGAATGTCCATCCCCAACCACTGTCACCCTGCCCCGAACACATCGCACTGCCATGTTAAGCTCAGCTCTGTAGTTCATAGATTTTGTTACTTTGACCATTTGTTCACTGTATCACTGTAATTCTGTTGATCATCGATTTGCTTAAGTGGGCACCAGTAACGTGTCCATTAATCCTAGCCCTGAGATTTTAGCAGCCTCTCTTCTTTACTCGTTCTTCCCAGCAGTGCCACATTGCAGGCTCCTTAAGGATAAGGGGAACACTTAGTTGTAAAGGGACCATTAGTTGAGGGTGTTTAAAAACTATTAGTCTACTTGTTTTGCTTTATTGTCTTGAAATCTTTGTTTTATTCTTCTTTCTACTCATTCTGGAAGTTTTAATTCAGGTTATATATTTTTAACATAATCATGACTTTAATAAAGAGAAGGTCTTCTTGCATGTTGAGTTTAAAACACAATTTCATAACATTTTCCTTCAAAAACTTAGGCATGGATTTTTTTAGCAGTACAGTTTTTAGAATCTCCTGCCCCCACGCCAGGCTGTCTGCACCAGGGCCCCCTCGGAGGGGGGGGCGGGTTGCATTTCCCTCCCCATCCCAAGCAAAGCCCCGGTAGTTGAAAACCTCCAGAACCCAGCCACAGCCATGCTCAAGGCCACTCTCCACACACTCAGAAGAGCCTCACTCATGAAGGAACCGACAGAGGAACCCAGGTATTCGGGACCCGTGGCTGAAATCTCTAAGCTCGCTTGGATCAGGACTGGGCTTGCTCCACTGAGATCCCTAATTTTCCAGTAGCTTTGCAGTCACACCCACAAACTGGCCCCTAAATCCATGTAATCTCATCAACGGCCAAGATCCAGAGACTATAAAACAAAGCTCCCGAAAGAGAGTGATGCACACTCTCATACGGCAGAGCCGGACAAGCTACCTGTGGCATATTTGATATGCCAAAAACAGTAACAATAATGGGCCTCATTCCGCTGACCCTGAATGTGACAGGGGCAAATGGACACATTACTGGTGCCTGCTCTACCAAATCTATGAGCAACAGGACGACAGTGACACAGTTGATAGCTTTTAGAATATTTGAATGTTCAAAATGATATTATTCTTTATTAGTCTTGTTAGATATTTCAAATATTTTAATTATACCTTATGTTAGATGAGAAAATTTGAAAAATAAATTTTTTTTTCTATTTTCCATGGGCTAGAACAATAGTATAGTGGGTAGGGCATTTTGCTTTGCACGTGGCCGACCCGGGTTCAATTCCTCTGTCCCTATCAGAGTGCCCGACAAGCTACTGAGAGTATCTTGCCCTCGAAGCAGAGCCTGGCAAGCTACCCATTGCATATTTTATATGCCAAAAATAGTAACAAGAAGTCTCACAAGGGAGACATTACTGGTGCCTGCTCGGGCAAATCGATGAGCAACGGAAAGACAGTGACAGTGACAGTGACTATTTTCCATAAAATTATTTTACAGTATTAAAAAAATCTGAGTACTTTTACATTTCAATGCAGTGTTGCTAATTGTACAATTATCCGATATAACCTTTTTCTCCTCATTTCTGAAAGTTTTGATATTTATATTTTATTTTTATTTTAATATTATATTTTCTAGTATTTTCACACCTCTATGAGATTTTCTACTGCTAAAATGTTATATTTATCCAGAAATAAGATTTTTTTTACATTTTCTTCACTGAAAAGTTATTTAATAAATTTATTACTTACCCCTTATCTCATTGATTTGAAGTACTTGGACAATTTCAAATGCTGAGCTTTAGCATTTAACACTTAAGAATCTTGTAAAATCTCAAGTATATCTTATGGCTACATTGCACTGAGAAAAATCGCAGCTAATATAATTATTATGAAGATATTAATATATACTTTTAATCAACAACTGAGTAACAACATGCTGTGTTAATTATTTTTGGTACATGAAGACTGATTGCATTTTCCTAATTAAACAAATTTTTCTTAGGTTTTTTGCATTTACATATTCATTGAATCAAGACAAGCATTGCTCAAATTTATTTTACTGTTTCTAAAAATTAATTTAGAAATAAACTTGTAAAATATGTGGCTTTTTTATAGTCAGCCATAAATAAAGGCATTCGAAAATATATGCACTGGACATACAAATGATATGAAAATCTGGGAAAATTCATTGAAACGTTTTCAGATTTTCTTAGTATTAATTTTTTGGTTAAATGTATCTGAGTGTTATATTCTTACTGATGCTATTGTTAAAAATTCTAAATCTCAGTTTTGGATCATTGATAACAAATATGTATATATATATTTTTAGTATTTTTAAGAAATGACAGAAGAAATAACATAGGATTTTATCAAGAATCACTTTTAACAGTCACTTAATAATATTTTAAAGGTATAATTTGTCTTGTAAGAACTAATAAATACAGTAATATCATTTGTAGCTATAGACATCTTAGAGGTATAGTAAGAGAAGCCCATTTGCATGAGAGAGAACATAGTTTCTGAAGTTTGGAACATAAGATTCCAAAGTTCCAAAGATGAGTTGTAGAATACAAATAGACTTTCACTATTTGAGTCATTGGTTAGCCAGGTACTCCAGGTCTGCCTTTGACTCAGCCCAGCGTGGTTCTCTAAGCAGCACCAGGGGCTACCCAAAGCATTATGCTCTGTATAGCTCTTTAGCACCACCAGCTGTGAGTCTACAAGCAAAGATCTTTTGAATCTCTGTTTTTTTTTTTAAGAATTATGTGCTTTGCATATCATGGGGTTTTTCCTTAGTCTATTAATTCTGTTCTACTAATTTGGCAATCTATCTTTATTCCAATACAGTACCACATAGTTTTGTACTATCACTTTGTAGTATACTTTGAAATCTCCTTAGTCTATTAATTCTGTTCTACCAATTTGACAATCTATCTTTCTTCCAGTACAGTACCACACAGTTTTGTATTATCACTTTGTAGTATAATTTGAAATCTTAGAATGCAATCACCCGCATTTTATTCTTCCTCTGTATCTCTTTTTCTAGTCCTGAAATTTTATGGTGCCATATGAAAGTTGAAAGTATTTTTTCTAAATTTATAAACAGTTCTAAAAGATGACCTGGGAATTTTACAGTAAATGCATTTTATTTGTATGTTACATTGAGTAGGATGGTCTTTTTAATGATATCGACTCTTCCAATCCATTACAAAGAATGTTTTCCATTTTGTGATGACTTTTTTGCTTTCAGAAGCAATATATATATATATATATATATATATATATATATATATATATATACATTTCACAAAATGAGTTTTTCACATTCTTTTTTGGTTTCGTTTTGGGGTCACACCTGACGATGAACAAGGGTTACTCCTGGCTCATGCACTCAGGAATAACTCCTGGCCTTGCTAAGGGGACCATATGGTATGCTGAGAATCAAACCCGAGTTGGCTGTGTATAAGGCAAATGCCCTACCCGCTGTGCTATCACTCCAGCCTGGAGTTTTTCACATTCTTTATTAAAATGATTCATAGATATTTGAGTTTATTGATGCAATCATAAGTGAGCAAAGGTTTTTTGTTTGTTTATTTGTTTTTGAGCCACACTTGGCAGGGCTCAGGAAACCATTTATGGTGCTGGAGATTAAACCTTGGTAGATTTCACATTTAGAGAAAACACTCGACCTGCTGCACTAGCATTCTGGCCCCGAGTGTGAATGTTTAATTTTTATTTTGTTTGTAATTGAAATGCAAAATACATACTGTTGTTGAGCATTTATTTTACCCTAGTATATAAAGGATAATCTTTTTCCTACATATTTTAGTTATGTATGTCTGCTTTGAGTATCAAGATAGTGTTTTTATTTCAATATTTTTGATTTGTATCTGGATTTTTATTATTTATCTCTTGCTTATATTGGTCTTCCTTTCCTTTCCTAGTTTCTTTAGGTTTGAGGCTAGCTTTTATTATGCCTTTAATTAATTCCTGATGAGTGCTTATATTGCTATGGATCTCATTCTTATTGATTAATTTGTATCCCGTTATCTTCAGATGTGTTTTTTTCTTAATTTAATATGAATCCAGGATTCTTTTTTATTTCCTCTTTGACCCAAAGGTAATCCATTAGCATATTGTTAAATTTTCAACTGTTCTTGTTTTTACCACCATTGGCTTTGCAGCTTATTTACATATGAGATTATACTTGATGTTATTTCTGTCTCAATTCTATGGAAAACTGCTTGGTAGCCATCATGTGGTCTGTCATAGAGAATGATTCATGAGTGCTGGAAAACACTGTGTTCTGTAATAGGTTTTGAAAATAAGGAGCCCTATAAAAGCCAGCTAAATCTATCTCTCCTATTTATTCCTGTAAGACTGCTATTTATGTATTCATTTATTGTTTCTCTGGTTTATTAAATTAATGGTAAAATTGTGGTATTAAAAAAATCTCCTACTGCTGCTACAGTATTTTCCTTCATGCCTATTAGTAATTGCTTTTGCTTTGGATAGTTTGATATTTCTTCATTTGTTATAGTTATGTTAATGAATGTAAATATTTTTGATAAGTGGATTTTTTGGTACATAATGTTCTTGGATGTGGTTTATTACCTTTTAAATTTTCAGTTTGTTTTGTCTGATATAATTGTGGCAGTTAATATATGGCAACAATCTGATATATTCAAGTCTTTTTAGTCTATGTTTTACCTACATGACTGGTTTTGATTCTTTTATTTTGAGACTGTGTTATCAAAACCTCAAGTGTGTTTATTATAAAGAGCAAACAATTGGGTGAACTTTTGGATCTATCTAGACAATCTTCACCTTTTTTATCAAAGAGTCAGATTATTGGCATAAAGTGATATTTCTAAAATAAAGTGATTTATTGACATTGCTTAGTTTTGGCTCTGGATGTTTCTATGGTTATTCTGCTAATTTGATCTGTAATATGAGACCTTAGTGCATCTTTCAGCATTGGTTATGTATCATGAACTTCTTCAGTCTTTGCATGTGAAGTTTTGTGTTGAACCTTGAATGAATGAAAAGAATTTTTACTTGGATGACTATTTCATTAAGTAGATTGTGTGCCTATTCATTTCTTGCATCTTTAATTATGGTATGCTTCACACTTTTTCTGTTTGGGCTTATTTGAATTCTTTGAGTTGGATCTGAGTGTCAACAAGTTGGGGAAATATTCAGCTCTAATTTCTTCCACCAAACTTATTTATTTTCTAGTCTTTTGTTCCTATGCTTCTGGTCATATAACAGATGTTATTTCTATTTGTATAGATATTTAACATTTTCTTTTTACATTTGCATTATTTTCCACTTTTTTCCCTTTTAGATGGTTTCTTGTAACTTTTGAGTACCCCAATTCATCCCTGTGCTTTTTTTTTTATTCCCTCTATTATGTTATTCAACCTGTTATACCCTTTAGTTTGTTTCAGGCTGAAGTTTTCTCAGACTTTCTCAGTTGTTAGGAGGAGGGGACCTTGTTACCTGTGCAGCCATACTTCGTTCTGCTCTCTCTCTCTCTCTCTCTCTCTCTCTCTCTGCTGCCCTGCACTGGACATCTCAGTTCCCCACCTCTAGGAGGACATAGGAATTCATGACTGTCAAGTAGTCCTTTGCTTTCCTTGCAGGCTTCTCCCTCTTCCTGTCTGATTTGGGCACTTTAGCCAGAGAGAGTGGCTGTGAACCAGGAAGTCAGAGGCTGGCACTAGCCCTAGAGACTCAGTTCTTCACTTCCATTTGGCCTGGCCTTTGCTACCCAGTTCCTTCTCGATGTCAAGTGGAGGGTGCTGGGCTCTAGGAACACTGGTGCTAGGGACTGGCCTCAGTCTTCTCATCTGTGTGGGCACCGGTGCACAGATTGTATGGGACTTTAAATTGCCTTTTTTTTTTTTGCTGAAACTATGAAACTGCTCTGCACAAAATTCAATTTCATCCAAAATAATAAGTTTTAATATTCTAACTATATTTCTATTGCTTTCTGTTCATCTGAGAGATATGAAATGGCATGATTTACCACAATATTTTCTGTGTTCAAATATAATTTTTGAGTCCCAGATAAAATTTTGCTGCATTCATAATTTTTTAATGACTATAACCAATGATATTTCTTCATGTGAGTGGTATCAGCAAAGACTAATAATAGACAAAAATATGTCATTACTTTTGCTGTTTCTTAATTTTTGTCTGCTAGGCTTGGCACTATGTAACCTCTCCAAAATTTATGTAATAGCTTCCTTTCCTCATTTTCTATTTATAAAATCTCTTCTTTTAAAATGCTTTTGAATAGCTATTACATTCACATTACATTATGGATAGCTTTATGGAAAAACTGAGGAAGGTGACTTTGCTACAAATAAATTATATGTAATGATTTCTAAAACAAAATTATAAGAAATACATAAACTAAAATTATTTGTTTTGACCTTAGGTAAGATGAAAGATATTTGAACACACAACTTATAAGCTACTTTAAGTTATGTTAAATGCTAAAGTAATACTCTTTTGTATAAATTTTACATATTTATCAAGCAATTTTCTTATTTATTGCTGAAAGTTTGTTTTAACTTAAAATTCAACATGATAAAATAATTAAAAAGATAAGTGATTTTATTGGGAAGGCACTTTCTTTTACACCATAGTCAATTATCTGGGGTATTCAGAGAAACCTGATGTGGCATAATATTGTAAAATAGAATAAGAATGCATGATGGGAGAAGTAATCTTAGTGTGAATAAATATAGCATCTTTAATAAAGATTCTTGAGAAAGCGAATTCTGAAAAAAACATTTCCTGCTTGAGGCAAACAAGCTGTGAGAAATGGAACTCAATCTCCAGTTGATTCATCATGGAATGTAATAGATAAATCATGTAACTTTTTGTTTACTATCTGCTCCTTCATATCTGGGAGATCCAGAAGCAAGAGGATTATATGCAACAATTCTAGTATATTGCAATGTATTTTCAACTTAAAATGAAAATAAGACTAAATAATAATAGGAAACTAAAACTAAATATTTCATACTTTTGTTGGCTGCAGTACAGTATAATCCCTGACACACTGACTTGAAAATATATTATTGTATACTAAAAGCAATAATAATAGACATTTTTAAGGAACTAGCATATACTAAACACTAATAGTGCCTTTAACATGTATCATTAAAATCTTAATATTATCCATAATATTATTCTTTGCATTTTACTAATGTGAAACACAGATTTCATTGTTCATTGCTATGTAGGTAATACTTTTGAAAATTGCTAATAAATTCTGGCAACGTAAAAATCCATATTAAAAAATGTTTTCGGAATCACTACATACATTTACTCAACCCTGATAGACTGTGAGATATTTTACAATAAAACTTCTGTGTTATTTCTGCATTCTTCACTCACTTTTTACTTTTATCTAATTAATAAAAGCTACTAAATACTTATTCAGAAACAGAAATCTATTTCTAACAATAAAAATTTTAGTCGTTATGTTCAGGAATGCCAGATACAATTGAAGATACAATTCATAAGCCTCTCTGCTTAGCTTATGTAAATTATATCCCTATTCAGAGAAGTATTTGCATATTTTAAATATATATTCCTATTTTTAGCTTATTATGTTTGCAAAATGGGTTGTGAGTTCACTATTTATTGTATAATTCTATTTATCACTTTTCTTATTTTAGTTTTGCTTATTTTTGTGTCTGCCCCGCCCAGCAGAATTGGAGAACTCCTGTTATTTCAGTGCTTGGGGTCACTCTGGGCCGTGTTCAGATGAGTATGAGTTGCCAGAGATCAAACACAACTCCAGCATGGAAATTACACATCCCAATCCATGGAGCTACCTCCCTGCTCCAATTTGTCTTAAAGTACATTTGCTTTCAAACTTGATGTCTTTCTCATAAGTCCTATGTTCCAGATTGAACAATATGTTCATAATTTGTATTTCTTTTGATTCTTTTATCAGGTATTTAAAAATTAAATGTTTGATGCTAAAAGCTATGAGTCTAGTACAAGGAATAGGACTATTATAATTATTTTACCAGTGCATTCAGATTCAGTAATAGTGAACTTGTCAAATGAATAAATAATCAAGTTCATGGTAAATTTATTACATACTTTTCACTTAGACTCTAGTTCTAGTCTTTTACATTTTTTATTATTCATTCCTCGAAGAAATCTTCATACTTAATAATTCATGTCACTATATTACTCTTATTTTTCTACTTTGTAATGCATTATTTCAAAATATCTCTTCAAGACTTGGCTCTATTTGTCAATATTTTAAAACTTAATTCTAAACAATCTTCATTCTCATGCGATTAATTCTAGATAAATATTAGTGAATATCTATGAATAAATTGCTCAAAAATATGGTGCTAAACTTTTATCTTTTCCCCTTGAAATTTCAGATCTGATTCTTCTTTGACTTCTTCATCTATTATACAAAAATTCAGTCAAAGGCAGCTTGCTAAAGGGATCAGAGAGATAGTAACGAGGTTAAGGTACTTGTTTTGGAAATGACCAGCTTTGATTCACACTCTCGCACTGCAAATAGTTCCCTGAATGTTGACAGTAGTTGTCCCTGAGCACAGAATCAGGATTAAACTCTGAGAAAAGTAGATGCTGGCACAACACCTCTCTCTCACTCACACAAAATCAAGGTGCTAAAATGTAAATTTCTCAATACCCGTTATACTCTCCCCGACTCTGTTCTGCTTCATAACCCGGGAGGGTGCTGGTGGTGGGGGGCACTCTTTATTTTAAATTCCGTCATCACTTCTGCATCCTTACAGGTGTGGTCCTGATAAGCCCCAATACCTCTGAGTTCAAGAATATCGTTTCCCTGAACACAAGCATTAAACCTACATTATTTAGCATTTTTCATCTTGGGGATTCACCCACATTTCAACCTAAGATATATAATGTTGGGGCTCTTTACTTTCCACACTATCTCTCTGGTCCCAGATTTATGTACCTTAAACAAGAAAGGTGATACAAGCTTGGAATTTTAGGTGTAAATTACTTGGTAACTTCAAAAAACAATTAAGGCTAAAGGAAATACATCACCATGTAAAAGGCCATTATCAAAATACTAATAGAGAAAAATAAGATAATCCAAGCAAGCAATGTAAAATCATGAAATATCCCAAATCATCTATAATGGCAAAAATTCTTTTATGTCAATAATTTATTAGCTGTCAGTGACTGAACTCTCTGGTCAAAAGACACAATGGATTGAAGTACCACAAGACAACAAGGCTATAACACTAATATGATAGAACTGGTGGACCTTATAGAAATGAGAAAGAGATCTCTTACTTTTTTGAACATCCAAAAAGAAGAGGCCATTGTAAGCAAGAGAGGAAAGAATGTCTCCATGGAAACCTAATATGCTGTTATCTTTATCTTGAACTTACCAGCCTCAAGCCACGATATGCATGAGATTTTGTTATAGAAAACTGAGATAGCAACTATTGTTTGAAAATCTAAAAGATTTATATGATTATATGAATATTTTAACAGCCACTGTTAATTTGAGATAATGATACATAAAAAAAGATATTTTGGTACATACACAGTTTCTATCAGTGAAAACTTACAGGCACATATGCTCCTTCTATGTCTTATTTACATATGTAATGAACTAGTTCTAATTTTATTGAGTGAGAATTAATAATGTAATTCTTTTTTTGTCTTCACTTAAGTTCATGGAACTTTTTTATTCCTACTAGAATTCTGACTATAGTCTACGCACTACAAACTAAGAAATACAGTGGTTGAGTTTGCCCATGGTTGAAAATTTTCCTTGGAAGATTGACCAATAATAATCTATTTATGCTCCTTCATAAAACAAAGGTTGTGATAGAACCTACTCAAAATAATTATTTTTGAGAAAGTGCTAATGTTGGAGTTTTGCTGACTAAAGATTCAGTAAATTCTACTTACTGTTAACATGATTAATGACACCTGATTGATGATAGACTGACTTAGATAACCATTTACTTATGTTTATTAAAAATAATGAGACCAAAGTCTGCATAGTATTCCTCACCCATAATCATGAAGCTCTATGACCTAATTATATGCACAAAGTACACTGTTTTGAATGCCAGAGAAGGAATTGAACTTGTATATAACATATGTACATATGTTATGTATAATATGTAATTTCATATGTGCATATCTTATATATAATTGCATATGTACATATACAATAATGTACATATATAAAACTATAGTCTTAAGAACATTGCTTCCACTTAGATTGCTAATTTGGGAGTTTAGGATCAGTATCTCAATCCTGCTTTTCCTTTGACCAAAACCAATCAATCATACATATACTCAAAAACAGTGATACAAAACTATTGCTGCATTTAACTTTGTATTATGAACTTGAATTTAAAACTGTTCCTGTGACACATAAGTTTTTGTGTTCTAAAAATGTATAGAATAAAATTTTCTCGAATATATATTGTAATGAAAGGATGAGTAATGTGAATAACATCTCTGAAATCTTCAATTCCTGGGCCCACAGTGCAAGTATGACAGAGTCTCTGTCCTTCTCGTAGTCTCAGGGTCAGTCTGTCCATCTGTCTTGATTTATATACTTCCTTTTACATAAGCCAAGGCCAGAATAAACTTCAACACTCTGTAATTATGATAAAACCACTTATGGCATTTTCGGGAAAGGACAATTTTAACTTTTAATTTATGATCATACATTGAAACTAAAGGCATCTTCAGAGAGAGAGAGAGAGATGGTTACAGAATCCCAGAATGATCTCTCTCAATGTGGGGTATAAAGAAATATAATGATGGAAGAGAGTCTCTTGCCCGCACACCTGGCTGTGGGGCCCCTCGGAGGGGATGGGCTCCAGCTTCCCTCCCCACCCTGAGCAGAGCTCCCGGTGACCGAAGACCACCGGAACCTAGCTACAGCCATGCTCGAAGCCCCTCTCCACACGTTCAAACAGGCCTCATGCATGAAAGTACTGGAAGAGGAATCCAGGTGTGTGTAATTCCATCAACGGCCAATATCCAGACACTTAAAAGCGAGCTCCCAGAAGGAAGAGTAGCCTACTTCTCCCTCTGGGAGAAACTAGCAAGCTACTGAGAGTTTCCTGCCCACATGGGACAGCCTTGCAAGCTTCCCATGGTGTATTCATATGCTAAATCCAGTAACAAGCTGGATCCCATTCCCTTGACCCTGAAAGAGCCTCTAGTGCAACATCATTGGGAGGGCTGAGTCGAGAGACTTCTAAGATCTCAGGGAAAGGACAAATGGAGAGATTACTGAGCCCACTCAAGAAATCAATGATTAACGGGATTTCATGATCATGATCCTGAATGATGGAAGAATAAATACCCAAAGACAATGGAAACAAAGAACACGAGAAGTCGTTTTCAGTAGGAAACCACTTGAGGAAACTGGGAGATGGGAGAGGGAGGGAGCAATGCTTATTGTGAGTGGAGGGTAGTGTTCAACTGGAAGAAGGAGGAGGTGATAAAACGTGGTACAGGGTCATGTATGAGACCCTATCAAACCATAGTACTGTAAACCACAGTGAAAGCACACGTGCACACACACATACATATGTGGCTAGATCGATATGTATACAGACACGAAAACAAATAATGTGTGTGATATGTGTATGTAGAGAGAGAGAGAAGTAAGAGTATATTTCAATTCTCATTAATATCATTAAATCAGACTGATAGGTAAGAGGCAAATGGGGCTGGGCGGCATTGGTGAAGGGAAGTGAACACTGCAGAGATTGGCATTGAAACATTTTACGCTTGATACTTGAAACCCAATCATGAATAGCTTTGTAACTCCACATTGACTAAACAACACACAGACACACAGACACACACACTAATTTACGATCTTGAAAACAGGAATTTCTTGATAAGGACTGCATCTATTCTCTATAATATATATGAAAAAAGTGAACCTCAGTAACCTTAGCCTTCTCTTTGAGAGTGATTTATAGCATACGTTATAATCAAACAATTATCAGAAATGTCACTTGGCAACAAAACTCTCATGTTGAACAAATCTAGAAACTTCACTTCAGATTATAATCTACATGAATAATACTGCCAGCATTTTTGCAAGCAGTATCTTCACGGCCATATGCAGAGTCCCGTCTTGGCAGTCCCTTGACCGTAGTGATATCATGATTGCAATATATTCTTGCTGACAAACATAAAAAGGGCAAAATACTCGGCAGTATTTAATTAAGTTGCTTGATGAGCTGTTTAAGAAGTTACCTTTAGATTTTAGTGATAGCATATAAAATAACTCAAGAAGGATATAGAAAAATAGGTCAGATTCATTGAGTTATTAATATAACTAAAATTATTATAATTATTAATGGCAATTGTAAAGGTGTGAATAGGCATGCCAAATTAATTTCTTTGTAAAATAATACAATATCTTACATCATTGTGAAATTACATTAAAAATGCGCATTCTTACCATAACTGTTTCTTTTGAAGTGCAGAAGCTTCTTAGTTTGATATAGTCCCATTTGTTCATGTTTGCTTCCATTTGCATGGTCAGTGCTGTTTCATCCTTAAAGATGCTTTTAGCTTCAATGTCATGGAGAGTTCTGCCTACATTTTGTTCTATGAACCTTATAGATTCACGTTTGATATTGAGGTCTTTAATCCACTTTGATCTGACTTTTTGTGCCTGGCTTTAGACCGAGGTCAGAGTTCATTTTTTTGCAGGTAGCTATCCAGTTTTCCCAGCACCACTTGTTGAAGAGGCTTTTCTTGTTCCACTCTGCATTTCTTGCTCCTTTGTCAAAGATTAAGTGGCCATATATTTGAGGGTCTGTGACAGGATATTCAATTCTGTTCCATTGGTCTGTGGGTCTGTTTTTATCCCAATACCATGCTGTTTTAATTACTACTGCTTTGTAGTAGAGTTTGAAGTTGGGGAAGGTGACACCACCCATCTTCTTTTTTCCAAGGATTGCTTTAGCTATTCGTGCGGGTTTATTGTTCCATATAAATTTCAAGAGTGTTTTGTCTATTTCTTTGAAAAAGGTCATGGGTATCCTGATAGAGACTGCATTAAATTTGTATAGTGCTTTGGGCAGTATTGCCGTTTTGATAATTTTAATTCTCCCTATCCATGAGCAGGGGGTGTGTCTCTATTTCTTAGTGTCCTTTATTTCTTGAAGTAGTGTTTTGTAATTTTCCTTGTATAGGTCCTTCAGCTCTTTGGTTAAGCTGATTCCAAGGTACTTGATTTTCTGAGGTACTATTGTGAACGGGATTGTTTTTTTAATGTCTCTTTCTTCTCTTTCATTATTTGCATATAAGAAAGCCATGGACTTTTGGGTGTTGATTTTGTAGCCTGCCACTTTACTATATCGACCTATTGTTTCTAGGAACATTTCTGTAGAATCTTTAGGGTTTCCAACTATAGTATCATATCATCTGCAAATAGTGAAAACTTGATCTCTTCCTTTCCTATTTGTATGCCCTTGATATTTTTTCTTGTCTAACTGCTATGGCCAGGACTTCCAGTACTATATTGAATAAGAATGGCGAAAGCGAGCAACCTTGTCTTGTGCCCAATCTTAGAGGGAAGGCTTTCAGTTTTCCCCATTGAGAATGATACTTGCCGTTGGCTTTTGATAGATGGCTTTGACTTTATTGAGGAAAGTTCCTTCGATGCCCATTCTCCTGAGAGTTTTCATAATAAACAAGTGCTGAATCTTGTCAAATGCTTTCTCTGCATCTATTGATATGATCATATGTTTTTTATTATTTCTTTTATTAGTATGATGAATTATGTTGATTGAATTGCGAATGTTAAACCATCCTTGCATCCCTGGGATGAATCCTACTTGATCATAGTGTATGATCTTTTTGATGAGTCATTGGATTCTATTTGCTAATATTTTGTTGAGGATCTTTGCATCCATGTTCATCAGGGATATCTATCTATAATTTTTCTAAATATTCATATAGTCATGCATTTTATATTTCATACTATAGTCAATACTTTATTATTTAAAGTTTTGTTTCTATTATTTATTTAAATGTATATTTTGACTCTTACTCTCTCTCTTTTATAGTGCCAGGCAATTTCTGAATTGTTAAACCAATCCATACTTAAATCAAAGAGTCAATTTTTATTTTGACAGCAACAAATAAATAAAATGACAAAAGTTGTCTTTTTCATTGCACATATATCAGCTGAAATTCTCCCCCCACAATGAAACATTTTCTGAAATAAAGTATTCTGCCATTTTTTTCCTAAACATGCACAATAATAATAGAAGAAAGGCTTGCCAACTCTTAACAGGTATCCATTCGCTTTCCGCTTAAATAAAGGAGTCTCTAACGCAACTGAGTGCTCAATAAAATGTAATTTTGTTTTCTAAATTTTGTATTGGAGTGTCATTAGTTTATAATGCTGGCATATCTGAGGGATGCATTTCCAAACTCTTCAAATGCATGGAACTAGGTCACAGGCATCATTGGAGCATTATTAGCTTTCTGCACAGTCCATTGAACACTCCTCACCCTCTCACTGCTCCTGGCCTTTTTGGTAATCTCATTTTGGTGCTCAGAAAACAAGTTTTTGGGGTTTGTTTGCTTTGGCTTTTGGTTTGACGTTCTTTGATTATATTCTTTATACACCAAACATTAGTGATATCATTGGGTATTTGTCATTCTCCTTCTGGCTTGCTTAGAGTGGTTCCTGTAGTTGCCTCCGAGGTGTCACAAATGAATATGGAACACATCTATATCCACTCAACATCTCTTGGGCAAGGACTCTTAAATACCTTGGCTGAAATTAGCAGCAGAGTGCAGAGATCTTTATAAATGATTAGGTTTTGGTTTTTGATGGATTCCCCTTTGAAGTGGAATTGCTGATTGTATGATATTTAAAATATCATGCACTCTTTGCTTGCTTGTTCAGTCTTTCAAGCTTATGTTTCCTCTTGATCATGCATTCCTATTCTTCTCTCCCTTCATATTTTCTACATTTGTTCAGAAAAACCTGTCTTGCTTCACTGAATAAATATATACATTCATATGAAAATTCTGTATTTTTTTTAAAGGAATGAAAAAAAATATGAAAAAGGAAATGAGGGCTAAAATTAAAAACACTAAGCTGAACCAGCAAACTATTTTCACTTTATCTAAAATATATTAAATAGAAGATTAATATTCATGATATATAAATTATTTATAAAATGTTAACTATGGAGAGAAATACAATAGGTTTTTATGAGGAAGACAGACAGGTGGCCAATAGGTACATGAAAAAGCACTCATAATTATGTATTGTTTATTTATTTTTATTATTTATTATTATTAATTATGGAAATTCAGATTAATATGACATATGACAATGAGATATCATTGCACACCAGTGAGAATGGCACATATGTATTTTTAAAATCTGTAAAATCTTTGTATTGTACTGATCATGCAATACTGCCTTTAATATGTGTATATTGTGTTTCATAGCTACACTGTTTTTACTGAGCTATTGATTAAATTGGGTCAAGAATCATCATTTAACCAAAAACTAGTAATCTTTTTGTTCAAGATATACTTTTCCATGTAACGTACTACTGACAATTCAAACTGACAATACATATATTTGTCTTTCATTTGCCACTACATAAATATATATGCAGGAATATACACACGACTACATATATTTGGACTAGAAAAAAACTAGTAGTAACTTCTATTTTTACTTCAATTTCAGCATACTTGTTAATGTCAGTAAATTGTCAGTATGAATATAAATGAAATTATCTTAGTATCAAGAAGAATAATTCTGAAACCTTCTGAGGACAATAGACATAATGACAAGTTTAATATTCAGAATAATCATACCACTCTAATGAATCAATACTTATTTATTGATTTTATATCTGACTATGTCTATCAACATATTGCAAGATTTTTCAGTAAAAAAACAATTCAAGAAGAAAGTTAAGAAATGACAAATCCTAATTGCATCCAAGCTCAATGGCACTCACATTTATTACCTTTGCCACAAGCATTTTACTGGAATGTATAATCTGGTTATTTTATTAATGTTTATTGAAACTTTCAACCAACGTAAACATAATTTATTCTTCCAAGTACATTGTTGTTTGAAGGACATTAGCAGTGCATAATTTGTAGAGATTCTAGTCTCCATGACTGTTTTATAAGCTACAAAATCTGCTGAGGTAGTGATTTATAGCTCCAAATCATAGGCCTTAGAGAATTGAGAGGAAAGGCATTTGTTCCTTCACACATACTATCACGGCAATTCTTAGAGTATAAAAATGTGAATAAACACAATAACTTAAGTTTATGTACTTTGAGAGTTAAGTGGCATGTCGGATAGTCTGAGTTCCTGGCTTATATAATACAGATCAATGCAGAGGAAAGGAAAGACAAATAAACACACATGCATATCTTTGGTACAAATACATAAATAGCAAATGTATAGTAAATGAATACAAAATATATTGCATTTTCCAAACAGCCTCTCTAGAAAAAAATGAACTATTTCATAATTATTATTATCACCATTTCAATTTTGGTTTGGGGACAGGTTGGCAGTGTTTGGTGCTCATTCCTGATTTGTGCATAGGAATCCCTCCTGTTGAAGTTCCCAGGACCATATAAAGTGCCAAGGATTAAATCTGTCTGCAAGTCAAGATCCTAACCTGCTGTATCAGCTCACCTAGTGTTTTCAATAATTGCTGAGCCAAGCCAGCTTTGACAAATCATGAAATAAATTATATAATGCATCTTATATAATTATAGCAAGGTAATGAACTCCATTTTATGAAAATTATGTTGATTTAATTCTACACACAGTTATTAGGTACCTTTAAGAAGCAGTTTTGAATCACTAATGCTTTTAGTTAAACTACATTCTATAAAAATATCTCATCATTATTTACAATGATCACATGAACTATTTTTGTCTAGAGCACTAAAAATAATATTCTTCATATAAATAAAAAGTTAAAAATATGGTAAAACCATTGTTATGATAATAAGTTATGTGTTTGAAATTTAAATATAAAGTTAGGTCTATGTTATTAAAATTATAGTAAAATATGAGTTACTGTCACTGTCACTGTTATCCCGTTGCTCACCGATTTGTTCGAGCAGGCACCAATAACGTCTCTCATTAAGAGTTATTGTTACTGTTTTTGGCATATCCAATACACATGGGTAGCTTTCCAGGCTCTGCTGCATAGGTTCGATACTCTTGGTAGCTTGCCTGTATATCAGAGAGGGGCAGAGGAATTGAACTCGGGTTGGCCTCGTGAAAGGCGAACGCCCAACCACTATGCTATCACTCCAGCCCGAAATATGAGTATCATGGAAAATTTAGACCATAATTTCAAAATACTAATGTGCTATTTGTATAATACAAAAACATTAACTTTTAAAGCCATCAGTTACAAATGTAACACAAGACAACTTTCTAGAAAATTAGAGACAAAGGAATCTTTCAACATTGCTACAGCACAAATAAGGAAACAGGAACTTAAAGTTTTAAGTGAATTTTCAATCACAAAACCAGAAACCACAAATCAGCAGTTGTAATCCAGTTTCTTGACAACAGATTGGCAAACTATTTATAGACCAGCCACTTCACAGAGTTTTCTAATCTAAACTCCATATTTTATGAGCTTTTTGATACTGGGTAAGTCATTTAATCTTTTCATTTTAGTTTTTTGTGTGTAAAGAAGGAAGAGAGACATAAATAAAACAAAGAACCAGAGAAATGATAATGCATAATGAGATTTTGAAAAGTGTGTAAGATAATGTTGGAAACTAGCTGAGTTAAAATATCGGTCTAGTGTTTCACATAAGGGTATTTAATTGTTTTTGTTCTGTTTTGCTTTGCTTCTGTTACCTCCAGTGCAGTATATATTCCATGAGGTTTGGATGTTCAACCCAGTTGCCAATAAGGAAGTTCACTAACCACGATGTAAATATCTATTATTAGAAAAGTCATAATCCCTATACCACTTTGTCATGGATATGCTCTTCATAACAATCTTGAACATATTAACATATTTATTGTCACTGTCACTGTCATCCTGTTGCTCATCGATTTGCTTGAGCGGGCACCAGTAACATCTCCATTGTGAGATTTGTTGTTACTGTTTTTGGCACATCAAATATGCCATGGGTAGATTGCCAAGCTCTGCCGTGCAAGCGAGATACTCTCAGTAGCTTGCTGGACTCTCCAAGAGGGGCAGAGAAAATGAATTTAGGTCGGCCGCATGCACAACAAACGCCCTACCACTGTGCTATCGCTCCAACCCAACATATTTATTATAAACAATTATTGCCCGGCTAGAGCGATAGCACACTGGTAGGGCAGTCGCTTTTCACGCGGCCGACCTGTGTTCGATTCCTCCGCCCCTCTCGGAGAGCCTAGCAAGCTACCGAGAGCATCTAGACCACACGGCAGAGCCTGGCAAGCTACCCGTGCATACTGGATATGCCAAAAACAGTAACAATATGTCTCCCAATGTGAGACGTTACTGGTGCCCGCTTGAACAAATTGATGAGTATTATTGTCAGTAGCTCCACAAACTCCTTGAAAACCTTATAATTTTATGTTTTAATCTAATACATAAAAAACTTTTTTGGGAGGGAGTTGGGGACAAATGCTGTGGTGCTCAGGGGTAACTCCTGGTGATATTTGAGACCATACAAGGCGCAGGGAATTGAAACCCTGTTAGCCCATGTGCAAAGTAAGTGCCACACCACTGTACTATCAAGCCAGCCTCACAGACTGTTGTGTATCATTTGAGATAATCATCCAGTTTCATCCCTTTTGGATGTAATTCCTGTTTCACTAAGATAAGTTTTTGGAGGAATTGAACCACATCCAGCAATGCTCAGTGGCTACTCCTGGCTCTGGGCAGGAAGTAACACTTGCAGTGCCTCAGGGACTGGATGGGATACCACGTGCAAGGCAAAAGCTCCCTACACACTGTACTATCTCTTTAGTCCCACAAAATTCATTGGTTTCTTGATATTGTCTCCATTTTAAGTTCTTGACATTTTTTTGTCATAAATTAACTATCCATATATTTAGGGATGTATTTTTTGCTTTTTCGGGTCACACCTGGCAATGCACAGGGGTTACTCCTGACTTTGCACTCAGGAATTGCTCCTGGCAGTGCTCAGAGGACCATATGGGATTCTCAGGTTAATCTGGGAATCGGACTGGGTCGGCTGTGTGCAAGGCAGATGCCCTACCCACTGTGCTATTGCTCCAGCCACTCATAATTCTTTATTCTAGAAACTTGTAAGTTTAATTTGTTCTTCTTCTGTGGTCTAATGCAGGGAGTGGGAACCTTTCTTCTGCCAATGCCTATTTGATTATTTATGCTATCATTTGCAGACCACTCAATACATGCAGATGGTGCAAGCAGGCTAGAAACCCATGTATTTGTTCTGTCATATACCAATTGCTTTCCTGCAAATACTGTGTTTTTGTTGATGCTATTTATCTGTCTTCATATAGGTTCCTTTATGGAAGTGTGTGTGTATATATATATATATACACACACATATATGTGTATACATACATGTATATATGTGTTACATACATATATATATATATATATATATATATATATATGGGAACCTCTACTGAGGTTCCTTTATTTTGTGTATATGTGACAATGCATATTATTCCTTTCTCTAGATTGTTCTTAGTCATTTTCAATTGACCACCCACTGTCCATCCACTGTCATCCCATTATTCATCAACTTTCTCGAGAGGGGAACCAGTAACATCTCCATTGTGAGACTTGTTACTGTTTTTGGCATATCGGATACGTCATGGGTAGCTTGCTAGGCTCTGCCATTAGGGGCAATATACTATTCGTAGCTTGTGGGGCTCTCGGAGAGGGGAGGAGGAATCAAGCCCGGGTCGGCTGCATGCAAGGCAAATGCCCTACCCACTGTGCTATCTCTCCAGCCTTCAATTGACCATACTTATCTCTTTTTAGTTCTTTTTCAGTTTGAATTTATTTTCTGTGTTTATGATGAAAGTATGACACCCCATTTTTTTCTCAGATCCATTTGCCAGTGTTTGTTCTCTGACCTTTCAGTTTGGGTCAGTTTATCAATGGACTAAGTGTATTGTGTGTCTTGTAGATAGAAGATTAGATTTTATTTTCTGATCTATTTTTCCATTTTGAGCCTTTTGATTGGTGAGTTTAAGTTATTGATATATAGCAATAAAATTACTGATTGACAAGCATATATTTCCATTTTTCAATGTAGATTCCAGGTATTATTGCAATTTGAAACTGTTATTATAGTTTTGTTTTCTTTTTAATGTTGTGGTGGTGTAATTTTTTAAGGAAGTGCAGAGTAAAACCTTAGATAACAATAAAGATATAAAGGTACAAACTGCTTATTACTATGCATTATGTATTCTGTACATATACTATATATGTACACTTAAATATACAGTAGCATAGTTTTTGCCATATGTGTTTTATCATGATATAAATAATAGATAAAGCAATCATATATGTTAATATTCTATTATAAAAAGTTGGAATACCTATGTGGGTGTCAGAAAATTAGAATGCATAACAAAGAGCAAAAAGGAAATGTAAATTTTTGAACATACAGCAGAAAATTTATCAAGAGAAAAATAATCATAAACATATATGCACCTAAAAACTGAGACCAAAAAATTTTAAGCAGAATCCTTTCGAGTGCAAGGACATAACAATCCTAAAATTTACATTTGGGATTTCAAAACCACTCTTAGTAACTGACAGGACATGAAAACAGAAAATTTGTATTGTATTAACAAAAGCAGTAACAAGCCTCATAATGGAGATATTATTGGTGCCCGCTCGAACAAATGGATGAACAAAAGAATGACAGTGCTTTAGTGCAGTGCTATATTTGATAGAAACAGTGCAATCTCTCAACTAGTCTGTCTTTTCCAGTGGATTACATATTATTTTGAAATGCATGTGGACAAATTAAAAATATATGTTTTGTCTCAAAATGGATATTTTATAAGAATATAAAGCTTTTGTAAGGGTTAACTCAGACTATTGGATTTTCCTAAAGATGATATAAATCACAAAGATTAAATCAGAAACTATATAAAACTATATAAATATTAGTGTAAAAAATGTGTCAGAAATATTTTGAAAGGAGTATGCAAACTAAATATAGCAAAATTATCCAAAATGACTATGGAATACTTAAGAGAAATGTATATTGCTGAAAGTTTTATCTAAAGTCAATAATCTCACTTGTCACTTTAACAAATTATAAAATTAATATTGATCTAAAAGCTTTTTTTAAGTAGTTATAAATTACAGAATAAAAGAGAAAGCAGAACAATAAAAACAAAAAAATAAAATAAAATGATGTTTTGTTATCAATAAAATCTACAGACCTCTACACAATAATTTAAAAAAAATGCATCAATTATAAAAATTAAGTGACATTATTCTTGATTTTAAAGGCAGTATTGGGAAGAATAGTAAATAAAACAAAGAAAAATTTTAAAATAAAATATATTTAAATGCATTAGAATAATTCACTAAATAATTTATAAATTAAACGAATTTATTCAAATTTAAGCAGTTTAGTTGGAGACAACAGAACTAGTAATTTCTTAATTTAACTTGACAATTCACTTATGAAAATCTTGTTTAAAAAAACCTGGAATATAGTGTAGGAAATGAGGGTGAAGGTTTTATTTGAGGAAACTTTATCTTACCTATTTTTTTACCTACTACAATCATATTCCATTTTGAGTATAACAATGCATATCCTAGAACATCTCAAATCTCTATTTTATTTTCATTTCTGTATTAGACCCTTTTAGAATCTATCACTCCATACTGTCTTTTTTTTTTAAGTCAATGGAAACTCACAGTTAAAATCAACAATATGAGAATATGAAACCAAATGGAGAAAGTGACTCTTGAGATAGCATTGCTCATGAAATTGAAAAGTTTATCTTGGTTATTACAGAACTGAATACAGCACATTTCCTATTTTAAGCGCAGTAAAGTTACATGTTAAAAAAAAGTATTTTGAAATAGCCTTCACGCCCAACCACACATTGCTATATTAAACTAAATTAAGATCTGTAGAATGGAGATAATAAAAATAAGTAAACAAAATCATATTAAAATAGTTTCATTTACTATTATTACATATAATAATAAATTTTCAAGTACTGTACTAGGAAATTTATTTGAATTAATATTCAAATTAATATTTAAATTAATAGTGATTTAAATTATATACGTAATATACTTTGGTACTATATATAGCACAATTACTTTATATACCTGGTCTAGCGAATGTATATATATTACGGTTGCTATAATTTCCTGTTTCATTGATCCTTTCATATTACATACTGTCAAAAGTTATGTGAAGTTTTTATTTTTTGTAAGAATTCTATTTAATGTAATATAAGTAAAAAGTGATTTTTCTCTTTTCTTTTCTTCCATTGCTGTGCAGTATTACTCTCAGTGCATTTACTTCGTTTGTTTGTCTTTATACCGTTAGTGTGCCTCTTGATAATAGTATATTCATATGATTAGCATTTTATTCCAGCTAACACTCTAAATCTTTAGATTGGTGAGTTCGGTTAAAAAGTTAAGGGTGTTTGTTGATACACAATGGTTTTCTAATCCCAGCATGTCTTTTGCATTCTGGTTTTGTATATCTGTTTAATTGGAGGCATATTATCAACAAACTTCTTTAGCTTTCGTTTGCCTGTTAATATATTTATTTCCCCCCCACTATATGAAAGACATTTGCAGGACATGGTACTCTTGACTGACAGTTTTTAAGATCCAGGAGTTTAAAAAAATATGCTTTCCCTTATCTCCTAGATTGTAGAGTTTTTGCTAAAGAAATCCAATAAATATTTATTGGAAAGACTTTTCAAAGCTATCTGCATTTTTGCCTAGTTCTCTTCAACATTCTTTCTTCATCTTGACCTCTTTTTAGTTTTACTACTATATGTTACATTGTATGATTATTTGTGTTTTAAATAGCACTTGTAAAGCTTGTAGCACTTGTCATCCTGTTGTTCATCAATTTGCTTGAGCCAGCACCAGTTATGTCTCTATTGTGAGACTTGTTACTGTTTTTGGCATATTGAATACGCCAGGGGTAGCTTGCCAGGCTCTGCCCTGGGGGTGGGATACCAGCTCTCTGAGAAGGATGGAGGAATTGAACCCTCGAACCCAGGTCCGCCTCCTGCAAGGCAAACGCCCTACCCAGTAGCATGGAATTATATTTAATTTTTGAGCATGTCTATCTAGTTCCGTTATTTGATTCAAGAAGTTTCTACTATGACTCCACTTAAAAAAAAATCATGTTCTACTCTCTTTTCTTTAATGATGACCATTATCTTTGTGCTTCCACTACCCATGTAACACATTTTTTTCTTTCTATTGTGCAGGTTTTCTTTTCATTCTATTTAAAATACCTTTCCTTCATTGGTGCTGTGGATTATTATTTAAGAAATAATTACAAAGTTTACTGTTTATTTTCCTGTTATATAGTGCTGTTCAGAAGGTTTTGAAATGTAAAACTTTTCTATGTCCTTTGTTGATTTTATGGATAGCTAGACAGATATATTTTACTTTCCTTTAGGAGACTCATATTTTTAACACAAGTATAATTATAATTTATAAATATGGAGCAATAGCACAGCGGGTAGGGCGTTTGCCTTGCACAAGGCCAACCAAGGTTCGATTCCTCCATCTCTCTCTGAGAGTCCAACAAGCTACCGAGAGTATCCCGCCTGCATGGCAGAGCCTGGCAAGCAACCTGTGGAGTATTCAATATGCTAAAAACAGTAACAAGAAGTCTCACAATGGAGACGTGACTGGTGCCCGCTCAAGCAAGTCAATGAGCAATGGGATGATAGTGATACAGTAATATAGATGCAGTATTATATCTATTGTGGCATCATCTTTTCCTACCTTCAGAATATTTGCATGTTTCTCTCAGAAGTGTCTATTTCTTATCGTCATGTACAGAGTGGATTGGAGTAATAGCATAGTGGATAGAGTGTTTGCCTTGCACGTGGCCGACCTTACTTAGATTCCTCGTCCCTCCCGGAGAGCCTGGCAAGCTTCCTACCGAGAGTATTCCGCCCACATGGGAGAGCCTGGCAAGCTATCCATGGCATATTCGATATGCCAAAAACAGTAACAATGAGTCTCACAATGGAGATGTTACTGGTACCCGCTTGAGCAAATCGATGAACAACGGGATGACAGTGCTGCAGTGCTACTATATTAAGATTAGTTAAGAAATCATTGCAAAGTCCATGTGCTATATTTGATCCTATTTTTTCTTCTATACATTATTATAGTTTGGCTTTTAAATGACATTATTTGATAATTTGTTTTTGAACATAATACCAGTGTCTAACTTTCCTTTTTTTATGATGTCTATTTTCTCTAGAGTTATATGTTATAGAAATTATACTTCAATATGTATACTCTGTGAGTAGTAGAATTCTTTAATTATTATATCTATGATTCTCTAAATATTTCCATAAAATATGGGTTTTTTAATTGTCAAAAAAGGGGGTTTGATTTGGATTGCTTTGAATTTTTATTTCAGAGGTAATTTCATTTTAACAATGTCTTTGTATCTATGAGTCTTTTTATTCGTTTAAGTAGTATTGCATTATCTTAGCAATTTTTTGTGTCTTTCAAGATAAAATTCTTTGACTACATTTTTTAAATTATTTTAATGTCTGGTATTGAAAATATACTATCTTCTTCTAACCTCCATGTCAGTTTGTTTTCTAGAACATATAAACAGAGTAAATTTTAAATTGGTTTTGTACTTTTAAAATTTTCTAAATTTGGACCTGAGAGATAGTACAGGTTAGGACACTTGCCTTGCATGTGGCCACGCCCACTTAGATTTCTGGCATTCTGCATGGTCTCCTAAGCCCCCAAGAGTGACCTCCAAGAACAAAGTCAGGAGTAAATGCTGAGTACAGCCAGGAGTGTTCCCAAAACAAAACAAAACAAAACAAAACAAAAATACAAAAGAGAAAAAAAATTAAATTTGCTAAAAACATTGAAAATGTTTTGTTGCTTTCTTTATAATTTTCTACCTATAGGATTATTTCATTTATGAATATATAATCATTTCTTATATTTTGAATGTGTTTTATTCATTTCACTTGAATAATTACTCTGGCACAACAAAAACTGCTTCAATTAGAAGTGATAAAATTATATATATATATTAGTTTTTCTTATATTAGAGAACATATAAAAACCAACAATGAGTATAATTCTTTTTCTGTGGACGTTCATGTATAAAAAAAGAAATGTTAGTAAGTATATGTGTTTTTTTAAAAGAGTTTATCTTCTATTCTATTGAAAAAATAATCTTTTGTGACAGTATAAACACTTCTAAGTTTTAGGGGTGCCCTCTTATGTATTATATTACCTCAGCACCCCATCTTTCACCACCCCAACCAATAACTTCAGATCTGTAACTTCAAACTATGCATTTATTTTTGTCAAATACTGTCTATTCCCTTGATGTGTGTCTTTATATGCGAGAAGTAATCAGGTATTTCTAATTCTCAGTAAGACACAGTTGACAAAACATGACACTCTATAGATCTACTGAAGTGCTCGTAAAATGCAAGATTTTATCTTTTCTGCATAATATTCCAATGTGCATATAGACCATCATTTCTTTACCAGAGGAATTTTTATAATTAATTTATTTATTTTTAATTCCTGAATCATCATGAGGGCACATTTACAGATTTATACACTTTTGTGCTTATGCTTCCCTCATACAAAATTCGGGAACCCATCCCTTCACCAGTGCCCATTCTCCACCACCATTAAACCCAGCATCCCTCCCACCCTCCCCAATCCCATCTCCCCCCACCCCGCCCTGCCACTGTGGCAGGGCATTCCCTTCGGTTCTCTCTCTCTCTAATTAGCTGTTGTGGTTTGCAATAAAGGTGTTGAGTGGCCACTGTGTTCAGTCTCTAGCCCTCATTCAGCCCGCAACTCCCTTCCCCCACATGGCCTTCGACTACAATATAGTTGGTGATCTCTTCTCTGAGTTGCCCTTTCCCCAGAATGTGAGGCCAGCCTCCTAGCCATGGAGTCAACCTCCTGGTAGTTGTTTCTACAGTTCTTGGGTGTTAGTCTCCCACTCTGTTATTCTATGTACCCTAGATGAGTGCAATCTTTCTATGTCTGTCTCTCTCTTTCTGACTCATTTCACTCAGCATGAAACTTTTCATGCCCATCCACTTAACTACAAAATTCATGACCTCCTTTTTTCTGACAGCTGCATAGTATTCCATTGTATAGATGTACCAAAGTTTCCTCAACCAGTCATCCGTTCTAGGGCATTCGGGTTTTTTCCAGATTCTGGCTATTGTAAATAGTGCTGCAATGAACATACATGTGCAGATGTCGTTTCGATTATACTTTTTTGCCTCTCTGGGATATATTCCCAGCAGTGGTATTGCTGGATCAAATGGGAGCTCAACCTCTAATTTTTTGAGAGTCGTCCATATTGTTTTCCAGAAGGGCTGAACCAGTCGGCATTCCCACCAGCAGTGTAGAAGGGTCCCTTTCTCCCCACATCCTCTCCAACAGCGGTTGCTTTTATTCTTTTGGATGTGTGCTAGTCTCTGTGGTGTGAGGTGGTATCTCATGGTTGTTTTGATCTGCATCTCTCTGATGATTAGTGATGTAGAGCACTTTTTCATGTGCCTTTTGGCCATTCGTATTTCTTCTTTGGTAAAGTTTCTGTTCATTTCTTTGCCCCATTTTTTGATGGGGTTGGATGTTTTCTTCTTGTAGAGTTCAACCAATGCTTTATATACCCTTGATATCAACCCCTTATCTGATGGGTATTGTGTAAATATCCTTTCCCATTCTGTAGATAGTCTTTGTATTCTGGTCACTGTATCTTTTGCGGTGCAGAAGCTTTTTAGTTTAATGTAGTCCCATTTGTTGATCTCTGTTTTTACTAGATTGCTTAGTTCTGTGTCACCTTTGAAGATACCTTTATCTTCAATATCGTGGAGGGTTTTGCCGACCTTGTCTTCAATGTACCTTATGGTTTGTGGTCTAATGTTGAGGTCTTTAATCCATTTTGATCTGACTTTTGTGCATGGTGTGAGGTCAAGGTCTAAGCCCATTTTTTTGCATGTGTTTGTCCAGTTGTTCCAGCACCATTTGTTGAAGAGACTTTCCTTGTTCCACTTCACATCTCTTGCTCCCTTATCAAAGATTAGATGATCATACATTTGGGGTTGTGTGTAGGGATATTCCACCCTGTTCCATTGGTCTACGGCTCTGCCTTTGTTCCAGTACCATGCTGTTTTAATTGTTACTGCTTTGTAGTAGAGTTTGAGGTTGGGGAGGGTGATGCCTCCCATCATCTTTTTCCCAAGAATTGTTTTAGCTATCCGTGGGCGTTTGTTGTTCCATATGAATTGTAGGATTGCTTGATCCATTTCTTTGAAGAATGTCTTGGGTATACTTATAGGGATCGCGTTGAATCTGTATAATGCTTTGGGGAGTATTGTCATTTTGACAATATTGATTCTCCCTATCCATGAGCAAGGTATATGTTTCCATTTTCTCATGTCTTCTTTTATTTCATGGAGTAGCGTTTTATAGTTTTCTTTGTAGAGTAGACCATCATTTCTTTATTCATTCAGAGCTTTGAGAGCCTTTGGATTCATTTCCAAATATTGGCTAATTAGAAATAGTACTGTAATAAATATAGTTTTGTGTAGAACTTTTCAAACTAGTTCCTTAGTGTTTCAGAAATATAATCAAGGAGTATAATTGCCATGTTATATTACAGTTCAGTTTTTAATATTTAGAGATGTCACCATAGTATTTTCCATATAAATTGAACAAGTTTATAGTAGCAGCAAAGTGAATAAGGGAATTTTATTTTCTGTAATCCCTGCAAGTAACTGTTTAGAGATTCATTATAGTAATAGTATAAATTTATTTTATCATGCATAGTGGTAAGTTAGCCAAACATTTTTTTCTGTATCACTTATGATTGACATGTAGAGTTTTTAAATTCATTAATAATAATGGCATGGTCTTATATATATATTACATTGTTTATATGAAAATACTTGCACATAATATAATATATAAAATATAACTTATGGCACAAATATATAATTTACAATTATATTGTATTGCATATTATATATAAACTATATAAATATATATAGTTTTGTTTTATTTTATGGGCTATACCTGGCATTTATCAGACTTTACTCTTATCCTATGCTCAGGAATAATTCCTGGAAGTACTCAGGGAATAATATGTCACACTAGGGATCAAAGTGGAATCATCCTTAGTCACTATACTCTCTCTGTCTATAGATGCTATTTTTTTCTTACTCATAAAAATGTGTTCCTTTTTTTTTGTTTGCTCTTTGGGTCACACCAGCAATGCACGGAGGTTACTCCTGGTTCATGCACTCAGGAATTACTCCTGGTGGTGCTCGGAGAACCATATGGGATGCTGGGAATCGAACCCGAGTCAGCCGCATGCAAGGCAAACACCCTACCCGCTGTGCTATTGCTCCAGCCCAAAATGTGTTCCTTTTTTATTCAATACACAGATTTCCCTTTTTTTCTTAATAATATGCTCTGTGAATTGTATTAATTACTATTATATTAGTATATATTTTAAGAGAAGCAAATATTTATATAAACCTCAGGGTTTATCCAAGGTTGATTAGGTTTATGGTGATATAAATAGCCTTATTCAGGGCATGTTTTTAAAAAAGTAAAAAAAAATAGTTGTTAAAAGTAAATAAAATTACTTTAGTAAGAATTATTCTTAGAAAACTTCATCTAGGGAGTCCTATTGTTATCAAAGATCTATTTTCTTTAACTTTTTTAAAAACATGCCCTGAATAAGGCTATTTATATCACCCAGAGGGGGCCGGGTGAGAACCCTCCCCACCCCAAGGGACTCAGCCCTTGCAGCTGACCTCACTACCCAACCTCCGACACTCTCCAGGCCGCTTTCCAGACCAACACATTATAAGACACTCCCTACCCATTTTCCATAGATACCATGCCACATTTGATGGAGGTCAAACAGGCAACAAATCATAGAGTGATACATATACATATATATATATATATATATATATACATAAACACACACACATACATACCTCTCAGAGAGATCCCAGCAAACTACTGAGAGTATCCCACCCACACGGGCAGAGCCTGGCAAGCAACCTGTGGGGTATTCGATGTGCCCAAAACAGTAATAATAGGTCTCATTCCCCTGACCCTGAAAGAGCCTCCAATTGTTGGGAAAGAAAGTAAGGAGAGGCTGCTAAAATCTCAGGGCTGGGAGTAATAGAGACATTACTGTTGCCCACTCGAGTACACAGACAAACAACAGGATGACGTGATAGTGACAGTGACTTTTAATATCATTAAAATGAGTGAAGCCAGTATAAATCTTATGCTATTATGCTAGCAAATACACAATTTATCAATGAATACAGAATATACTATTAATCTTTTCATAACCTAAGGACACTTTGTATTCTATATCTGCTTAAATAGTGGGAATATGTCTCTAATGGAAAAAATGAGAATTAAATTTCCTTCCTATGATAATAGTGCTCAATCGGCTATCTTCCATATCATGCCAATCAAAGAAAGCCCCTGGCATTGATTTCTTTCTTTCCAGATACCCAAGTCTTGGAAAAGAAAAATAATTCCAAAACCAGTCATGATGAATCTTACTAAAAATTCAAATCAAATGTCAGAGAAATGGGAATCTAATGAAAAGAAAATCAAGGATAAGTGTTAGGAGGAAATTAATGAAATATATCAAATGCATCTACCAAAAATAAATCGAAAAACTAAGAGAGGTGATACATGAATAGAGTTCTTCCCCAAAGAGTTTGAAAGTTTTACAAAAAAATTCAGAGATATTTGATGTAAAAATCATAATGAGTAAAATGAAAATTTCCACTGAATGAATAGTTGGGAGATTTACTCGTGCACAAGAAAAAACTCGACAAAATTATAGTCAAAATTTCAGGAACGATGTGGTAAGAGAAATGGATTTAGGGGGAAGAATGATAAAACTCTATTTTGAATTCAGCATAAGATATAATTTAATGGATACAAATGGGAAGGTGAAGTAAGAAAGTTGAAAGGAGAAAAACAATTCTAATAAATAATAGCTCATAACTTCACAAACCTAAAGTTCTAAACTTAGATATCCAGCATGATAAAAGAATAAGCAAATTAATAAATGCAAAAATACCTCATCCAAAACACTTTAGTACTTGAAACATTAAAATTATTTAACAAAAGACAAAAACCCTAGCCTTAGAAAAATTAGCACGTTAAGTTAATAAAATCAAGGGGAAAATCATATTTCTTAAAAGAAACTATAAGATAAAAGAAAAAGGGATTATGATTTCATAATTCTAAATAGTAAAATTACAAGCCAAATCTGATCTCTCTTGTAAAGTTATAATTGAATATTCCATATAAGTGAAATATTGCACAGGGTCAGAAAGAAGGGCATTGGGGCCGGAACAGGTACAGTAGGTAGGGCGGCTGCCTTGCATGCAGCCAACTGGGGTTCTATCCCTGGCATCCCATATGATCCCCCAAGCACCAGGAGTAATTCCTAAGGAGTGCAGAGCTAGGAGTAACCCCTGAGCATCCCTGTGTGTGACCCAAAAAGCAAAAGAAAAAGAAAAAGAAAGAGAAGGGCATTAATTTGCCTTGTATGTAGCTGACCTGCATTCAATCCTTAGCACAGCGTACAGTCCACAAACACTGCAGGGAGTAACTAGTGAGCCCAGAGTCAGAGGTAAGCCCGAGGAATGCTGATTGTGTCTCAGAAAGTAAAACAAGTAAAAAAATAATTTAAAAAAATAAGAGAAAGAAAAAAGTCTTACCCTAACAAATTAAATCTAATGGTGTTTACCACCGCTAATGTCACACTACAAACCAAAGTTGTATTTGTACATGGAACAGAATATTACAAGAATACAAAATCTTGAGCAAGAGGATACATAGTAATGGAAAATAATAAACTTAAACTAGAAAAGATAAACTACATAAAAAGGGTACAAAGATAAGAACAAAGTCCATTTAGTCTAATAATAATGAGTGAGTTCCTACCAAAAAAAAAAAAGATTATGTTAGATGCAGAAAGACATATAGTAATCCTGGAAATAAGAAAATAGAAAGCTGAAGGAGAAATGCTTAATGAAAAAAAGGGACTAGTAGAATCACAGATAAAACTGTACAAGTGAGGTCATTTAATTTTTCATTGAAAAAGAAATACCTTGGGGCCAGAGCGATAGCACAGCGGGTAGGACGTTTGCCTTGCACGCGGCCGACAACGGGTTCGATCCCCGGCATCCCATATGGTCCCCCAGGCACTGCCAGGAGTAATTCCTGAGTGTAGAGCCAGGAGTGGCCCCTGAGCATTGCTGGGTGTGACCCAAAAAGCAAAAAAAAAAAGAAAAGAAATACCAAGAATATAAAATAAACAACAATAATAATGCCTGTAGTAAAATCCTATGTAGAAAAAATCAACTTAAATGAGAATAGTCTGAAATCACATTTTCAAGCACAAAAATAATCACATTATTATTTCTTTTAATGTTCATGTTGTTTTTGAGGGGAGGAGGAATCAAACCCAGGTCAGCTGTGTGCAAGGCAAACGCTCTAGCCTCTGTACTATCGCTCCAGCCCAACCTGGGTTCGATTCCTCCTCCCCTCTCGGAAAGCTCGGCAAGCTACCAAGAGTATCTGGCCTGCATGGCAGAGCCTGGCAAGCTACCCGTGGCATATTTGATATGCCAAAAAACAGTAACAAGTCTCGAAATGGAGACATTACTGGTGCCTGTTTAAGTAAATTGATGAGCAGTGGGATGATAGTGACAGTGACAGTGACAGTTGTTTTTGAGACTCATATCTCATCTAAAGACATAGACTCAGAATAAAGACCTAAAAAAGATATTTCAAACCAATAACAAAGTCAGAAACTACTATTCTCATCATCCTATAAATAGTACCTAAGTATTTTCTTAGTACTTTTACTAAGTCATGCTCCATTAATGAACAAATTTAAAATATCAAAGAGAGATTCAGTAGAAATGCAACTGAGTTTATCAGCCAATTATTAACAGACTTCAATGACATTGATAGCAACATAATCATAGGAGATGTCAATTTCATATTTATATTCATTAATAGATAACCTAGATAACCTAGATAGAAAGTCAATGGGGATATAGTACTAAATAAAGTACCTTAATGTGGGAGTCTCGGGTTTGATTTCTGACATCACTTGGAGTCCTGAGCACCTCTGGCAGGTGCCACAAGCGCAGCTGGATGTTGCCCTAAAACTAAAAGTTTTAAAAACGTAATCAATATCTTTAAGTATTTGGTATAATATTTGATTCTATTGTCCTTCTGTCTATTCTCTTTATTTATCATTTATAAACATATGCCTTTCAGACTGATTTCAGGGAGAAAAAAATGTCACATAAAAGGATAGTGGCTTTGCTAATCAAAATAAATCATCTCATCTCTCAGCTCTTCATACTGTACTTAAAGTTCACAAATAATATCCTTGAGCAATGTTGACATAAATAGAGAATACTCTATTATAATAAAAGATGAAAGCATGCAATTTTTTCACTACATGTATGGAACTAGAAGACATGAACATTGAGAGAAGTTTGTCAGAGGGAGACGAACTAACAGAGAACGGTCTCTCATAGGTGATGTACAAAGAAACATATTGAAGGAACAACCAGCAACCAAAGACAAGAGAATTGGGTAACTGCTCACAGAACTGCATTTAGCAAAGGTGAGAGGTGGTGTGAGGATGTTGAAAAGGACTCTGGCATTATGGTGGAGAGGATCAGACAACTCAGGGACAGGACTACTGTTGGAATTTTGCCCTCATGAGCCCTTGTCACAGACAGCATTGTCAATCATAGTGCCTCAAGTTTTTTAAAATCATTTTATTATTTTTCAAATGATGACAAACACTTGACCCTGACTTACAGAATTGAAAACAGGATGGGTGGGGAGGAGAAATGGCATAGTGAACTGGGTATAACATAAGGTCACTGGCAGAAGGTCCTCAGCATTTTTCTGCAGGAGAGGAGGTATCTGTACACATTGAAAGAAAAATACTTAACACTCTTGTATGCACATGACCCAAACAATAATCATTATACTTCTAAAAATAAATTTACCAAGGAGTTTGGATAATGGAGTGAACTTGTCTGACTCATAGATCATGGGCCCCTGACACTGGTAGTGGGTATTAGAACATTGTATGCCTGGAGCTCTACTATTTCAGTTGTATCAAAATGCATAAATATAATTAAAATGATAAAAGGTTTGCATTAATGGATGATCCAGTCAATAAAATATATGTTTTTATCATTTTATTTTAGTTACCATGATTTATAATACTACTCTATGAAAGGATTCCACACATGCAAAATTCCAATTCCACCACCTGTCACCCTCTAGTTTACATTTTCTCCCATCATTTTCTCAAGTTCTCCCACTCTCAAATATCCCCTCTCCTTTTCTCCTTGGTATGTGCAAGTTGGTAGTCCAGTACTCAGATTCTCTTACTTTTAACCATTTGTTATTCCCTTAACATGCTTCTCTACATACGAGATGAATCATGGTCTAGTATCTGCCCTTCTCCTCCTGGCTGACTTCACTCACCATGAAATCTTCCAGTTCCAGCCACACTTCTATTTCTATATTCATTTGTAGCACTGCCCACAATAGCCCAAATCGGGAAACAACCCAAGTGTCCAAGAACAAGACTAAATAGACTGCGATAAATATACACAAAACTAGTTTAATCAAAACATCAACTAAGTTGCATACTTAAAAATGTAAAGAGCTGGGGCTGGAGGGATAGCACAATGGGTAGGGCATTTGCCTTGCACACAGACGACCCGGGTTCGATTCCCAAAATCCCATATGGTCTCCTGAGCACTGCCAGGAGTAATTCCTGAGTGAAAAGCTAGGAGTAACCCCTGTGCATTGCGGGTGTGACCCAAAAAGCAAAAAATAAAATTAAATAAATAAGATATCATCATCATCATCATCATCATCATCATCATCATCATCCCATTGATCATCGAATTTCTTGAGTGGTCTCAGTAACCTCTCCATTCATCCTATTCCTGAGATACACCATGGGAAGCTTGCAAGGCTCTCCCAAGTGGGCAGGAAACTCTCAGTAGCTTGCCAGCTTCTCCCAGAGGGAGAAGTAGCCTATAAGATATTGCTTCTGGGAGCTTGCTTTTAAGTGTCTGAATGTTGGCCATTGATAGGATTGCACACACCGGGGTTCCTCTGTAGGTAACTCATGCATGAAGGTACCTACAGAGGTACCTCTCCGAACGTGTGGAGAGGGTCTTGAGCATGGCTGTAGCTAGGTTCCGGAGGTCTGCAGCCGCCGGGAGCTCTGATCCGGGTTGGGAGGGAAGCTGAAGCACATTCCCTCCGAGTGGCCCCAGGGAAGACAGCCAGGCGTGTGGGCCAGAGACTCTCTTGTAAAGAACATCTCAAAATATCATTTTCACTTATGACCATTTAATTAAGGTAAATAACTTTATACTGTACTTATAGAAAGGATTATTTTTCCTTCCAGTGTTTCCTGCACTCACATAGCGCCCTGCAGAATTTAAGACTAAAACAATCGGGTGAATTTTCCTGTTCCGAAGTGAGAGAAGAAGCCAGCTTAGACTGCACTGCATGAGTCTGCATGGCTACAGTTTTCTTTTGATCCTATTGAAGTAGTTTGTTCTATCTCAATCTAATTATGCAGTTGCAATTTGTATTTAAAAATCTTTGGTCAGAATAAGGATTATAAAAGCCTGTATAAGAAACAAAAGGCAGTGCATAAAATAAAATTAAAGGCTCCTGTTCTATTTTTTTTCTTGTGAATCATGTTGCAAAGTGCGGGAGATGGGGGATTAAATTGTAAAAAATTTACCATAAGATAGAAAGCACTGACATTCATATCATATTGTGTTTATCTGCATCTCATTATTTGTGGGAATACTTTTTTTCTGGCTCCTTGAAAATATAAATAAATATAGGAATACTTAGATAGAAAAAAGAAGCAGGGATACATACAGCAAAGGTGGCAGCAGACAAAATGACAACCCATGATTTCTAATTTCATCCCATTTAAAATGAATCTACATAATGTTTTCTGAAAATTATATTTTTCCATGTTTCTTCAACTCTTTTCAGGCTCATTGCCTTAGCAATAGCATTGTGACATAAATGGTTGCAGAATAGCACAAAAGGAAATTTTCTGGAAAAAAAATGTGCATATACTTCAGGTAGCTTAATACCATGGTGCTCACTGACCCTGATATATAAGCTCTGAATAATACTCTTGAGTTTTAGGAGAAGAAAAGAGTTTGTGCCATAGTAGATATTCTTTCATTTTTAAAAAATAAAAGAGTTTGGGGAATCTTATATATATGCTTACCTATGTGCTTCATAGTAGATGTGTGCACTAATCATTTAGAGGTGTCCACATCTCCAGAGATTCCAATTTCTCGAAGATTTTACAGTAAGGTCCTTTAAAAGGTCTATACCTTTCTAAATAATATGCCAAAAACATCACATATCTCTATACTTTCCTTTGCTATGCACTTTTGCTTTGTCCTGGCCATTCTAACATGCTTGCATTTGCCATTAAAGATTCTAGGCAGTCTTCTTCATTCTTCATTTTTCTCTACACTAGCCTTTTTTTTTTCTGTTTAGGCCACTTTACATAGAGTTCATGGATAATTAGCTTGAGTGCTTCATGCATCTGTTCAAATACCATCCACATAAAAGTACCTTTTTTGCCATTCTTTCAAAAACTTTAAACAGCTTTCATGTGCAAACCTGATTATTTCCTATGTCCTTAAACATTTTTAATTATATTTCATAAAATATATAAAGCACATTTTGTTTCATTGTTTATTTTCTTCCCTCTTGGAGAGCCCGACAAGCTACTAAGAGTATCCTGCTCTCACAGCAGAGCCTGGCAAGCTACCCGTGGTGTAGCATATTTGATATGCCAAAAACAGTAACAAGTCTCACAATGGAGACGTTTCTGGTGCCCACTCGACCAAATTGATGAACAAAAGGAAGACAGTGCTACAGTGCTACAATGCTTATTTTCTGCCACTATCACGCAAGCTACAAAAGATAGCTCATTTTTCCTCACTGAGGGGGCAATAACCATATATTAAAATGAACTAGATAGTGATTATATTAAAGAATAGCAGAAAGGAGAAAGTAAATAATAAGATAGAACAAAAGAAAAGAAAAAATAGAATATTGGAAGGAACAGATAAGGTAAAAGAAAAAAAGTAGGAGCAATGATCATAAGGGTTTGGTCCTTTCATCAGATTGTTTTCTTATCACAATTGTTCTCATTATGCACCCATTCTGGGGATGTCTCTTGGTCAGATGCCACTGATTGATCAAAGTCTCCGTGTCACCCTTCATCCAAAGTTCTCTAACAGGATGTCAGAAATGTAGACATTATCAAATTTAGACTCCCGTATTAACTCAGGCAGCTGTTGCTTCTGCTGTCATCTTTTTACTTCTGTCAAAAAAAATTGTGCTGACATATCTATTTTAAAATCCCTTTGACTCTCAGAGAGATCTTGCTCCATAAGTAACTTTAGAGAAGATAGATGGAAGAGCAAGGATGCATTCCCTAAAGTATTACATTGATGCTTCTATTACATCAGTTCCCTATATGCCTTTCCTATCTTCTCGATGCCATAAAGACAGGCACAAAGATAATGTCAAAAAAGACACAGATATTAGAATGTGTATGTATGAATGATCATTTGCAGGTTATAATATAAAAGGAAATTATTAAAGGTCAATAATTAAGAATATCTTAAAGTTAAATATTTAAGAACTATTCTTTTTGAAGTGCAAAACTGTGTATTTTTAATTTTCTAAGAGTAGCATGTATTTTATGGTAAATGCATTTTATGTACATTTGCTTTATCATTTACGTAATCAGTCTTAAAGTATATATACTTAAACTATATACTTAAATATAGCTTACAGAAAAGTGATTTTGCATTTAACCAGTTATAATGTAATTGGTAATACAAAATGTCTTTTGTTATACTTAAAGAGCATAACTCACATACTGAACACAGTTTGTATTTTCTAATATGAATATAAACACAGAAAATACTTGTTGAATTTTCCTAAATAATTGGTATCAGTGTGTCATAGGCTGGAGCATTAGCACGGTGGTTGGGCTTTTGCCTTTCACACGGCCGACCCGAGTTTGATTCCTCCGTCCCTGTCAGAGATCCCTGCAAGCTACCGAGAGTATCGAGCCCGCGCGGCAGAGCCTGCAAGCTACTCGTGCATATTGGATATGCCAAAAACAGTAACAATAAGTCTCTCAATGAGAGACGTTACTGGTGCCCGCTCGAACAAATCGATGAGCAACGGGATGACAGTGACAGTGATAGTGTGTCATACAGTGAAACTAAGTTCAGAGAGACAGTAAGAAGTGCTTGCCTTGCACACAATTGACTTTGGTTTGATTCCCATATGCTCCCAGAGTATAGATCCAGGAGTAAGCTAGAAGTGACGAAACCCCCACCCAGAACAAATAAAACAAATATATATGTATACATATACATATATATATAATATGTGCACCTAGAAATATAGCTTAAGACTAAAATTTAAAGTTAAACACTGTATATATTTAAGAAAAATTTTTAAAAATGTTACTTGTATTTTAAACTTCAATAAGATAGATTTTATTGGAAATCTAAAAATAAATTGTTTTCTAAAGGTTTAGTGCTCAACTATGTATCTGATATTCACATCAGATTTTTAATGCTAAAATTAAATCATGGTCTGATGAAAGACTCCAGGTTAAAAATAAATCATAGTCTAAGGAAAACATCTGGCTTCTTATTCCTTCTTGGAGTGTTTCAGATAATATAGATTTTTTTTAAACTGTGACTGCAGGCCAAAGGAGCGTGCATAATTTATTACATTATTATTATTATAATGTATTATTATGTTACAATTTTTGTGGATGTAAATTAGATTTAAAAAGCAAGAGTAATTAATGTTTCATGCAGTAAGGAGAGTTCCTAGCTAGGGCATTAGATGGAGAAAAACAAGTGTGAAAGCCACTGAAGGCAATCCTTAGTTCCTTTCCCGTTCTCTTTTTCTCAGAAGCCAGACTTGGCCTACCTTTCTTCTCCAGTATTTGATTTTCTCTCAAGTCAGATGTAAGGTCAGGATCAGATGTATCTAGACTATATTTAAATTCCTTATAAAAAAGAACAAAGGAGGTAGATTTTTTAAAAAGGCATTTCTTGGGCTGCAGAGATATTCCAAAGATTAATATACACCCCTGCATGCAATCATAAAAACAAAACAAGAAAAACAAAAGAAAAAGAAACAGCTTTTTTTTGCTTAATTTTCTAACATTTATTGCATTCTATTAGTTTACTTTGTAAGATTATATGTGTTTCACAAATGAGTGCAGTCCTTCTATGTCTATCCCTCTCTTCTGACTATTTCACATAGCATAATACTCTCCATGTCTATCCATTTATAAGCAAATTTCATGACTTCATCTCTCCTAACAGCTACATAGTATTCCATTGTGTAGATGTACCAAAGTTTCTTTAACCAGTCATCTGTTTTAGGGCACTCATTTGTGGAGTATAGAATAACATCACAAAAGGCTGACACCCAAGGACAGTAGACACAAGGACCAGAAGGATCGCCCCACAGCTGGAAGTCTGCTTCTTGAACGGAGGGGAGAAGACAGATGGAATAGAGAAGGGATCATTAAGAAAATAATGGTTGGAGGAACCAGTTGGGATGGGAGATGCATGCCGAAAGTAAATGATGGATCAAACATGATGTCCTCTCAGTGTCTGTGTTGCAAGCCATAATGTCCAAAAGTAGAGAGAGGGAGTATGGGGAATATTGTCTGTCTTAGAGGCAGGGGGAGGGTGGGAAAGGGGAGGTATACCCAGGATATCGGTGGTGGGGAATGTGCACTGGTGGAGGGATGGGTGTTTGATCATTATGAGATTGTAACCCAAACATGAAGCTTGTAACTATCTCACAGTGATTCAATAAAATTAAAAAAAAAATTCTATGTGCTTATAGGCTTTAGGATTGCAATGTTATCACCCCATGACCAGCCCCATTGTCCACAGCCGTCCACTGGACCATCTGCATCCTGTCAGAGCTGTGTCGAGGGCTGGAGCATAGGTCCGATTTTGTTCTCTTGCTTTGCTTTGTTATATACCATCTTCGTTGCGGCAATTTGCCATTTTGTCTTTTGTTTTCTGTTTTTGTTAATCTATTTAAAACACCATTATGCATACATCAAGTAAAGGAGGAATTCCTGAAAAGTTTTGCTGGCTTCTTGCTGTCATTTTTTTCAGGATTTGTTGTATCTTCTTGAGAAAATTTCTGAGAGTCATTTGACAACAATAGTTACATAAATAATATGGAGCCATAGCACAGCAGGTAGGGCATTCGCCTTGCACGAGGCTGACCCAGTTTGATACCTCTGTCCCTTTCGGAGAGCCCAGCAAGCTACCAGAGTATCTCGACTGTACGGCAGAGCCTGGCAAGCTACCCGTGGCGTATTCGATATGCCAAAAACAGTAACAACAAGTCTCACAGTGGAGACGTTACTGGTGCCTGCTCGAGCAAATTGATGAGCAGCAGTGATGTAGTGATACAGTGATGATGCAAAAGAGGGATGAGGAAATAGTTGTAAGACATGACACGTGTGACTTATTTTGCAGAACCCATCCCAGCAGGCACTTGTCTTGTGGCGTGTAACTCTGGTGGCCCTAGCACTGTTTGGACCCAGCAGTGTGGCTTCTCTGGGCTCATACTGTGAGGCAGGAAGTACCTCTGGGAGAGCATGAAGGTCCCAAGAATTGCTGAGGGAGCCCAATCCACATTTTTTTTTAAATTAAAGAAATAAAGTTTTTTAGAAATTGTTTGAATTAAAATTCTAATCATTTTGTCATCCTCCAAGAGCTAGAAATAAAGTTACATTAATATTCAATTTTCCAAGTTGTCATTGTACCCAAAAAATTAAGTAAATATAGGTAATATATATTTTAGTTTAAAATATGCATAGTGTATACTTGTATGTCATGTATGTAGATGAAAATTCCAGATAATCAGAGAGGAAACACATTCTTGGCATTCAAAATTGATAAAAATTATGTGTTTAACTACTGCAGCTTTAGAAATACCAAAATGCCATCCAATTAAATTTGATTTTCTTCTTGTTACATAGATGTTGCATTGTTTATCAGTATCCCTGCTGCAGAAATATTTTCAGGGTAAGTAAACAGTGTTATAAACCTTGCTCTGCTTATTAGTATTATGAGAAAATTGCATTGCCTATGTTTGTAAATACTTTAAATCTCATTTTACAAAGTATAAAATAGACAACAAAGTTTTACATTCATTATCTGTTTAGACCCTTTTGAAATCCTAATGACTAACTTGCCATACTCTTGTAGTTGAAGAGTTTACCTGGAGAAAGGTAAGCAATGCGTCAAAGGTCAGACTGAAATTGAATATCACCATTTACTCCCAGTCCCACTTGTTTACTAGGTTTGTACTCTTTGAAATTTTAATTCACTAACCAATTATTTCATTCATGTTTGGTTCAAAATCTTTTATGCACATTCTAATTTATTTCATTGTGGATTTTCAGCAATTGTTGTGCTTGGATGCAGTAGAAATTTTGAAATGTACTGGTTGTGTTTTAGTTAATCATATCATATTAGGAAATTAAAAAAATAGTTGACAATGGTGTTACTCAAAATATGCTATAGTAACTATTATTTGGAAAATTCAGTTTTCAACTGCTCAGCTTGGTAGTAAAGGAACTACAAGTTTCCTTAATAGGTATTGATTCTCTTCTTTTTAAAAACCCTTTATCTGACTTACCTTCAATGTGTATGCCGTAACCTCCAGATTTCTTGATGTGAGATTTTAAAGATAGTGAGTTAATTTGTATATTACAAAAGGCAAAAGGCTCAAACTAACTAGAGATAAAAAAAAATGGGGGTCATAGAGATAGTACAGCAGTGTGGCCCTGACCTTCCAAGCCATGGACTCCAGGTTTGGTCCTCAGCACCTCATAAGATACCAAGAGTAAACCCTGATGACTTCTTGGAATGGCCCCAAAAACAAACCAAAGAAAAATGCATAATTCCATTCGTGGTGCCTAGGGAGTAGGAGGAACTAATCACTATGAGAGCATGACACTAGTCCTTTGCATGTTCAGTCACAGTCTTGCCAGTGAGAAGCCAGGGACAACATAGAAGTCTCCATAAGTTCCTACTCAGTCGGACTATGATAATTCTGCTAGCCCCATCAAGTGTCCCTGAGACACACTGAATCTGTAAGTTGCGGGACCTAATATCTGGCAGAGTCTTGGTTCTCAAGTAAGGTCCAGCTAAATTATACATAAGAGAAAAAGAAAAAAAGGTCAGTCTTGATTTCTGCCCAAGTTTCACAAATTTATTGCCTGTTCCTGCAGAAAAGAATTTCAGGAGAAGATAAGCAATAAACCAATTAACTGTTTTGTTTTTTTTTTAAAGAAGTAAGGAAACAAACAGAGTCAAGAGAAAATATGGAAGAGTGGTGAGGAGGGTGAGAAGAGAGGCAAGTACAGATAAGAAATTATGTGACTTAAGTTGGGGTATGGGGAACCCCAGAGTGTAATGCATTAAGCTTCCTTTTTTCTTTTCTAAACTGTCGGGGTTTGGAGATTTCTGTGCAGTAAAGAGTGCACTGTCTGTTGCACTGTCATGTCCATCAATTTGCTCGAGCAGGTACCAGTAACATCTCCATTGTGAGACTTGTTTTTACTGTTTTTGGCATATTGAATACTCCACGGCTCTGCAAGATACTCTCAGTAGCTTGCCAGGCTCTCCGAGAGAGACAGAGGAATCAAACCCAGGTCAGCCACGTACAAGGCAAACACCCTACCCGTTGTGCTATCATTCCAGTAAAGAATGCATAGGTAGAAAATTGCCAAAGCAAAAGAGCTTAATTAAAAAATTCAGCTGCTCTCAATTAAAAAATTCAGCTGATCTCCCATCAGTATTGTGAGGGCAATTGTTCCAGCTGAAAATTTTCCTTTCTTCAAGGATTCAGCCTTCTCGGTTTGGGGTTTGAACTAGTGGCTTCAGTCTGGAGCACTGGTGGAGGCAGAAACTTCTCTTCAGATGATATCTTGGTTTCATAACTTCCCCAGACTTATACCCAAACCCCTCCCTGGACTCACAACTTCACTTAAGAAATCAAATCATTCTCTCAGATCTAGCTTCTGGTTGATCTAAGTTAATAAAAGCAAACTGTTTTAATAAGAAATAAATATTTTATAAAACATGTTGTGTTGGGAGTGGCTGCAAGTGATGTTTAGGGCTTACTTCTGGCTCCGCAAACAGGGATCACTCCTGGTGGATCTCGGGCGCCATATGTGCTCCCTGGATCAAAATTGGGCCGGCTCTTTGCAAGGTAATCCCCCTACAGAGGATTATTGCTCTGTCCCAAACTTAAATCTTTATACAACCATGAAATGCGACAATGTGACAACATTTGTATTACCTTTACAATTCATAGTTCCTGTGTCATACAGCAACTTGTTAACAATAAGTTAACAGTGTTTTTACTCTAATCCAGTAAATGCTATAGACTTCTGGCTTCCAATGGTTTGTTCTGCTAGCTTAAAGATTTATTACACATGTAAGCAGAGTGAGCAAGCAACAAATTAGCTTTTACCCTGGAGTGAGGAGGCAAGGAAGGAGTCAGGAAAGTTTCATATGACACTGTGCCCAGTTAGCCTGTCAGTTCATACACAGACTGTGAAGACATGCAAGAATTCTCTGTATCTCTCAGAAAGGAGACGTTTTTCTTGATGTTCATGATAAATTGACTAATTATATTTTTTACTCTCAAGGAGGAAATCAGACAAACCTTGTGTTTCATGATTTTTTAATTGTTTGTCTTTTCCTTTCCATTTGTTTTTTGGGCCACACCCAGCAGTGCTCTTACCTTACTCCTGGCTCTGTGCTCGGGGATTATTGTGTTGCACACAAGTGCCAAGGACTGAACCTGGGTCAGCTTCACAAAAGACAAATACCCTCTCCGCTCAACCACAGCCCTACCTCTTCATAATGGTTTCATATCAGGTGATTTCTACTTAAAATGTGTCATAGTCCGACTACAACCTATACGCTATATTTTATGCCTATACATGCTTTTAATGAATGTGGGGTAAATGAAAGAAATTTAAAAACTAAAATCGGATGTTGCAAAAAAGTTTGTGCCGTAACTTATATATAAGACTATATTCCTTTGATCCTTTCCATCTGTTTGTGACTCTTTCTAAAAACAAATAAATTTATGTTTGCATGGACAAATTTTAAAACTATCATTTGATCAATACTGATGTAACCTATGAAAATCTAACTCTTAATTCTATTCATCCCCATTTATTCAAACTCTATTGAATAAATTTAATTTAGCTGAAGTCAGGTAAACGTCAATGACATACCAGAGGTCATGGTACTTAACACAGTTTAGAATTGCTGATACTCTGTTTAAATATGTAGGCTGTCCATTTAGCCCATTTGGTCGTTCCTGTCAACACTCTAAATTACTGTAGATAAAAACAACACTGTTCTAAAAATGCTAGGATAAGTATTTTTATAATGTACACATACTTCATCTTTATAGAATATATACAATAGAAAAAGATCAATCTTATGTGCCACCGGCAAGCCAGTACCTGCCGTGTGAAATTACTCAATAGAGTCACAATGTTTCTGAGTGATATATTTGAGTTTTCAGTCTGAAATCTTTTAGACCAGTTAGAGTTTCTAGAACAAACTATTTAGCTATGTCTGGGAGCTGGTAAGGGAAATTCTCAGGCATCAAACCAGAGTTAACATATCTGATTCAGAAGCATTGTTGTTGGGGTAAGCAATCTGCATTTCAATCTGCCTTTCAAGGGAAGAATAATGCTAACATTTTAGAAATGTTTGAAAATATATCCTTGCAGTTTTTAAAGGATGATTGCCTCCAGGCAAGATTTTCAAATCACATAGACATCTCAACCAATTAATAACAGGTTGCTTTTGTGATTGGAGAAATAAAATGAAAATTTAGCTACTAGTGGATATTAAGACAGTATTTACAGAACATACAATTATTGACAACATTAATTTAAAATTTACCAATGTGGATATCAAACGATCAATATATGCAACTTACCTGCATTTCTTTATAAAATCAAGAAAATTAAGGAGACATTAGAAATTAGAAAGGTTTTTCATTTTGGGGGTGATTCTCCTTGGGGGGGGCACACTCAGCAGTACTTGCCTTGTGCACAGAGATGACTCCTATCTCTGGTGGACCACTAACAGTGGCAGAGATTCAGCTGGGTTTGCTACACCTCATGCAAGACCAGTGCCTGACTCCTGTGCTATCCTTTCAGAGAAACATGCTTCTAAAATGCATTGTTTACAATTTAAATAATATTAATTAAAAATACCTAAAACAAAAGTTCGTGTAAATCCTATAAATTAATACTTTAGGAAGCTTAATGAAAGGTATTTTAAAAAAGATAAAATCAGTTAATTTAATATGAAAACCCATTCATAAACTTACTCTCATAAATATATGATCAATTTAAAATTGTTCTAGAAAATAAGGCATAAATATTTTTCCATGGGTTTTATTAGTTCATTATAAATTGAATAGAACGACAAAGTATAAAACCAAAAAATACGTCAAATTGTCTCAAGTAGGATGTTATCTTAAAATATGCACTGCACCATCTGTCCTCCCACTCTTTATTGATTTGCTCGAGCGGGCACCAGTAACATCTCCATTGTGAGATTTCTTACTGTTTTTGGCATATCGTGCGAGTGGGATACTCTCAGTAGCTTGCCAGGCTCTCTGAGAGGGATGGAGGAATCAAACCCGGGTAGGCCACATGCAAGGCAAATGCCCTATCTACTGTGCTATCACTCCCTTAAAATATGTCAAAAATAATTGTAATTATTTAGTAACAGTGACATGATTTTTCTGGCATACAAAAAACAAATTGTCTAAAGAAAAGTTTGCAAAAATATGCATTGAAAGCAGGTTTTGTTATATGGTAAATCATAACAAACATTGGAAACAAAATAGACTAAACAATTCAGCAGATATATATATATATATATATATATATCTGTTTTAAAAAGAACAAATAGAAAATGAAGGTCTTATGGAGATAAAACAGGTTTTGAGACATATGCCTTTCACAAGACAGACCCTGGCTGGGTCTTTGGCACTGCATGTGACCTGCTGAGCACTGCCAGTTGAGCACCCCAAGAACAGAGCCAGTAGCAATACCTGAGTCCAGAGGTGGGAATGAGTCTTGAGCACCACAGGGTATGGCCCCAGGAAGGAAAAGAAAAAAGGAAAAAGGAGGAATGTACGGGACACAGGAAAGGACAAAAATATAGAGTGATTAGAAAATTATGAACGCATCTAAACCTTTTAGAACAAATGAAGTTAAGTGCCTTATAATCATAAAGTTGAGGAATCTTGCTTCTCTTCCACGCTTAAATGTCAATGTAATCAATTCAGATATATGTGAACAGGCATGTATATACATAAATACATTAAAATCAAGACATTTAATTTATCAAAGACATTTTAGATTGGTTAAATCAGATTTAAAAAAGTGTAAGATAACTGCAATATAGAGTCTAATGCTACTATCGAAAAAATGGGTGGGAGGGGTTGGGCCCTTTCAACAGTGCTCAGTGCCCTAATGTAATCTCTGGCTCCATGCTTAAAAGTGGCCACTGTTCATGCTTCGAAGACCATATATGGTATCAGGGATTTGAATCAGTGTTGATGAAATGCAAGTCAAGATAAAAGACAAAACTTCTGACTCTATCTCCAACCCTCAATATTTGATAATTTTAATAACAAAACATCTACAGACCAATAAAAATGTAAAGTATTTTTAAACAGTGTGTAAATATCACTGCACTGTTAAAATGAGCTGCATAGTCAACAAAGAAGTTCTATTGAAATTATATAACAAAATCATCAACTATAAATAAGTGAAAGCATAAAAAATGGAAAATGACGTGATGTGATGATTCAGAGAGAATGACACAAATTGCTTCGCACACAAGCACACACATATGCAACCCAACAAACTATCAATAAGGAAAATGGAAGCATGTGCCAGAGAGATAGTACAGTGGTTAAGGCTCTTGTCAACCCATGTCAACCCAACTGACATGGGTTAAATTTCTGGAAGCTCGTACATTTTCTGGAGCACCTCCAGCAGTGATGCTTGAGCACAGAGTCAGGAGTGTGACCCAAAAACCAAAAAATGAAAACACAAATTCAGAGCAAAATGAGACAGTTTCTTTAAAGAAGTCAATACTTAAGTTTGAAGCAGCAATTAACTCTTTCTATCAAAAGATATCTCTGAGTCATGTTTGATACCATTTTCTGGATTTCTTTCAAAGTTGGGTACATTCAGCCAATCATTGTTACTGCTCTCAAAGAAAAAAAAAGACGAAGTATTCTAAATCTTCTGTTGTCTTCTCAACAAAGTTAATAGCATTTCACAAAAAAAAAAAAAACCAGTATGGAATAAAAATCGTACTTTTTTTTTCCCTGATTCATAAGAAGTGATTCCACATTCTTTCAAATTTTATCATGAGACTGCAGTAATTCAGTCACATCTTTCAGGCTCCACCTCTAGTTCTAGTTCTCGTGATATTTTCACTTCAACTGCAACTAATTCTTCTGCTAATGTTTTGAACCTCTGCAAGTCATGCATGAGGGTTGGAATCAACTTTCAAATTCCTATTAGTTTTGACATTTTGGTTCCTGCCATAAGTCATGAATGTTTTAATGTCCTTTACAATGGTGAATCCTTTCCAGAGCTTTTCAATTTATTTTGCCTAGATTAATCAGAGGAATCATGCTTCATGGTAGTCACAAGTTTCTGAAATATATTTCCTAAATAGAAGACTCAAATGTTGGGGTTACTCTTTGATCCATACAATGCAAGAAAACCCCATTTATCTACAGAAGTCTGAGGCAACCCTGTGTGCTGTCAAAAGCAATCTTATTTTGAAAATGTCTTTAAAATAATATTTTCAAAATAATATTTCTTTAAAATAGCATGTTGCTGAGGCCAGAGTTACAGTACAGTGGCAGGATGCTTTGTCAGATGTGGCCAAACCAGGTTTTTTTTTTTAAGTCCCAGCATCACCTATGGTCTCCCGAGCAGTTCCAGGACTGATCCCTGAGCACAAAGCCAAGAGGAACCTCGAGCACTGTCAGCTTTGGCCCAACAATCATTTAAAAAAATTGTTTTGAAGAATATACTTTAGTAGGCTTAAATTATTTAACAAACTATGTCATACAAAAAGATGCGCTGTCAACTAGATGTTGTTGTTTCACCTATGTTGCATTGTCATATATTTAGCATCATTTTTAAGACCCCTATGATTCTCCTGTATATAAGCATTACCTTCTACTTTAAATCAACAGCTCTTTAAATGCGAACAGGAGACTCAGTTAGAACCCAGAAGCTTTGAAGACAGGCACTATCTTCTCTCTAGCCAGTGAAGTATAAATGATACCCTGCTCGAATATAACGCTCGTACATCTCCATTGAAAATGGGTTAGCATAGAAGTCATCCAACATGCCACCTAGAACATCTAAATCAGAGCATATTAAACTTTTGCCACTTGCAAAATCATTTCCCCCCTGAGACACACAACACAGATAGCACTGCCATGAATAACTTTGGACTAATTATGTGCTTGCTATTTTGAATTAAGTTTTTGTCTTTGCGCATTCAGAAGCTTTGGATCCTTGTCATATTTTCTCAACCCCTGCATTCAGTGGCACAACTGATTCCTACCACAATGTAAGAAATTACGTTCTGGATAACTTGCAACATTTTGCACTGAAATTAAAATGTTTACCCAAATTTTCTTTTGACAATATTTATTTATTTAATTTATCATTTTTATTTAGTCACCATGAAATTACAAAGTTATTTGTGATTGAGTTTCAGGGGCAGCACTGTAGCACTGTAGCACTGTTGTCCCATTGTTCATCGATTTGCTTGAGTGGGCACCAGTAAATAACGTCTCCATTGTGAGACTTGTTACTATTTTTAGCATATCTAATACTCCACGGGCAGTTTGCCAGGCTCTGCTGTGCAGGCGGGATACTCTTGGTAGCTTGCCCGGCTCTCTGAGAGGGACAGAGGAATAGAACCTAGGTTGGTCTCATGCAAGGCAAATGCCCTACCCACTGTACAATGTTTTAATACTCACCCTTCCACCTTTATCAGCTTCCTTCCTCCAATGCACCCCCTCATACTCCCGCCAATTGCATTTGAAACCCACCCACCAGTCTGCTTCTACAAGAGACTCTTTTACTACATATATGTATACAGTACTGTTGTTGATAGGATTTCATATGTAACACTTTGCCACCTTTCAGCACCTCCAGGTTGAATGCTTCCCTGCATTATGACATTGCCCCTGCCCTATTCTATCATATGTTTTAAATGTGTTATTTGGAAGGGATACAAATGTGTTTTAAATATTTTATTTGGAAGGGATACAAAGGGATACAAAGTATTGGTTTGGAATAATCATGAAGCATAACAACTGGTACGGTTTCAGTTTTAGCATGTGTATTTAGGTTTCTTTACCTCTGTAATATTTTATATTCTTTATGTTATGTCTTATTATCTATAATTTACTTTTGCAAGCTAACTGCCAATCTGTGATTTTGTCAATTTATCATCATTAAATTTTGAAGGTATAGATAGAATTGGATGTTTAACATCCATATACCTGAACCAGGTAATTCAGTTTCTTTATATGCTTCTTAAATGCCAGGTAGTTATTGCATTTTGGAAAGATTTCATGTTCCATGCATTCATCCATTTTCCTTTTCTTTTCGTCCCATCATGGGTTTAGTTACATTATGCAAATGCAGACTTGACATACTTTAAAATTAACATTTACATAAAAAACTAAAAGTGAAATTAGGTCTATTTAAACTGATGTGATCACATAGAGTATAAATATGAATGCACATTTTATTTTGCAGTAAAAATATCAGTGCACATTCTTATACATAGTCTGGTTCCTTATTTGTTTTGGAAATTGAAACTGAAATTTTATCAGTTCTGAATACAAGGCAATTATAGCCAAACAGAAACATTAGCTTCTCCATAAAAATAAATTTTCAACTTCATAGAACTTTCTGATATGGAAATTTTGACTTACATTGAAAATAGTTTTGATTTTAACACTAGCTACTACTTTAGATAGCAACAAGATGAGATTCTGAAATGCTGCTTAGAATTATCTTCTTTAAATATGACATAATGATAGGATCTACAAGAAGAACATCATTTAGACATTTTGAGTTTTCATTAGCCAACTATGTATTTTCTATAACCAAAATGCTCAATTGCTCCAGTATCTAAACTCTCGTATGTTGCAAAATATGTTGCAGATTGTAAAGAGGGTTGAAGATAGGATAAATTCTTAGTATTTAAAATAAAATAACCCAAATAACCTTCAGACACTTGACTTCACAACACTCTCATTGGAACACTATTATGCACCATTTCTAAACATCTATGTGCAAAAGTAGCAAACTTATAAAATGCTATTAAAGTACTGTAACAGACAAATTATTATTTTATAAAGTTAAATATGTATGTGTGTGGAATGATGACCTAACAGGCATAGTAAATAGTTTTCCAGAATAATAAATGAAACTACATAATACCGCTAGTTAATGGATTATTTTTCTAAAAATGTAATATGTTGGATAATTCAACAGAAAGAACTAGTCATTCAAAGAGTTAACATGTTAGAAAAATTAGCAAATGAAAATACAACTACAGTGTAATCTAGTGAGCCATAAATGGGATTATATATTGAAATTTTTCATGAACTCCTCACTTTTAGAGAGATCAATAAAATATTACCTTTAAAAACCAACCATTTAGGGATATGAGTGATGATATTGTTAAGCAGTACTGGGGAAATAAATATAATCATTATTCAGGTTTGTCTCTGCATCCATGAAGCTTCCTCACTGATCTCTCATGCTTAAGTACGTTTCTTTGGAATAAATTATGAAATTTGTATTTAATTTTTGAATGTATGTCTTCAAAGCAAAGTTCCTGCAATGTTGTGCTACTATACTTGCAGTAAGAATTGAAAGTCAAGGAAATTTTACTCCTAGTGGAGTTCAGATTTACCTCAGTAGAAATATTAGAAATACTACCTCCAAATAAAGGAGCAGTGAAAAATGAACATAAAGTTCTTTTGCATTTTAGATTACTGTTATCCTCTATTGTTTTTTGCAAAACATTGCTTTGCAACTAGAATTTGCATGACCATCTTTAAAACATCTTTAAAACAATTGTAAGACAATTGGTCTTACAAATCAAAATTCTAAATTCCAAATTCTTAACAATATCAAAATCCCAGATTCTACTTTAAAATTTTCTTGACTGTATGCCTAACTATTGGTTCTGAAATGGACCAAGATCATTCAGAAGTGAAGACTATGAATCTGTTGTTCACTTCCATTGGGAAATGCGTAAGAACCTTGTTGAGAAATGTCTGTGGGAATAAGCTAGGCTCAACACTAAACTTCATACTAACTGCTACAGCAATTATTATGAAGAGACTGACTGTAGATGCACATAAAAAAACTTCGTCTTGGGAATGAGTTATTGAAATGCCGTATGATAGAGTGAGAAGAAAAGATAAACCTAATGCAGTTTGTAATAATCTGCCTAATAATACTGAGAGCCTCTGTTGTCTGGTCTCTTCCTCAGGCAAAGCCTTCTAAAGGACGCTGATAACATTGTGTAAAAGTGTATCCTAGATACACTTTTACATAAGCAATTATTAATGGTTTTCTTTTGAACAAGAGTATCATGGGTATCACAATTTTCTTGCATACATTTGTTGGTGGGTATGTGATTTAATGATTTTGTAAACCATAGGGTATTTATTCTGGAAGATATGATTAGAATTTATGTCTTTAATTTCCTAGGGTTCTTTCTTCCACCTAAATAGGTAAGCATCTTATCATTTTAAGTTGTTCATTATAAATTCATGCGTGTTAAATTAGTTTCCAAACTGAGTTCAGGAATTACCCAACTGATAAGCCTAGTAAATTAATACACAATGAAGGGGCTGCTAACTGCAGTGGTAGTTGCTTACTGAAACAGTCTGCACAGATCTTTGTGCATGTAAACGGAGTTAGTTTACCTATTTATCACTTTAACTGCTAAGGCACTATACAGGAAGCGTTATACGTCATTTCTGCATTGTGTACACTGAAAGAATTTGCTTGGTTACACAGTCGTGATAGTTCCTCTGTTTTCTCCCTAAAGCTAATGCAATACATTCCCTCAAATGCCAAATGGAAAACTAATTATCGCAAAACAAATACATCTGTAGCTAACATCGTTCTACCTCTACTACCAGTATGTCTTAGTCTAGCCGGAGAGAACATTCTCAGAGACAAAAAGAAAAAAACAAGTATAATATTTCCATGTCTAGTTTGCTATCGAAGACAGCAAGTAAAACAGTTCTAGTTCATTGTATAAAAGTTTAAGGGGTTTGTTTCTTACTAGTTTGAAAAATATGGTTGAGGTACAAACGTCATGTCCATGACAAAGAATGATAGTCCCCAAAGTAATTCTCATTTTATGGTAAAAATTTTTCCTCATTTTTATTTCAGTGCTATGATATGCAATGATGTTTATGAGAGTTTCTAGCACACCTAGTTCCAAGAGCACCCTCACTATCAGAGTGCTCCCCCGTCTCTACCAATATTCCAAGGACCCCCATCTGCCAACTCTCCCTGTGTGTAACATCAATACTGTAGATAAACTCTTCAGTTCCGATGCTTTTGGCTGTTTATTTATATCTCACATAGAAGAGGGATGATTGTGTGTGTATATGTGGTGAAAAGACATATATAGGTGAATAAAAAATAAACTGTAGTTGCATAAAATTGTAAATCAATAATGACTCAAGATGCTTTTCAAAATTGTTAAATCACCTTCTTGGAGATATATAAAATTTAAAAATAATAGTATAAATGGTCCTATGCTAATATATTTTTAAACTTACATAAAATAGGTAAATCCTACAAATATGCACTTTGGCAAGACTGAGGAGAGGAGAATTGAAAAATTTTAAAGAAAAAATCTAGACAGATATTAAAGTATGTTTTGTCTTCTAAATCCAATGTTGGTTTTATATCAGAAAATAGTATATTATGGAAGATGCTTAAGTGTCTTCATTAATCATTTTTTAAAAATTTCTATAGCTGTTAAAATAATCACCTGAATAGATAAAGAAAGAAAATTCAAAATAAATAAAACATCAATTCATTATGCTAAGAAAATATTTAAAAGCTTTAACAAACAGATCTTCCTTAATCTAGTAGATTGTAACCATAGTCTATGAAAAAATGCTAGACTTTGTGTCAAAGTGTTGAGAAATTTGGTCTTGTCTTTTAAAGAAACCCCTTCAATGTTTCTTGCAAAACTGTTTTTAAGCTTATGAGTAGCCCTAGCTGTTGCCTTAAATGCCATTTCTCAAATCTCAGTGATATTCTAGCTGGATAGTTTGTTATTGGTGAGGTTAAATTCAATGATTTTTTTCTTCCTTTTTTTTTTTTAACTTTACCCCACCATTTTCTTCTGGACTGTAGAGAATCACATTTGATAGATCTACTATGATTCTTTAAGTTTATTTTATAATTTTTTAACTTCCTATCTTCTGATTTACAACTTTATTAATGGTGCCTTCCCTGGTATCTATTTCTAACAAAAGTGTGCTCACCTCCATTCTTCAAGGACCCAAAACTCTGCCCTTTAACCTTCCACCCCACAGATACATAAAAACTGTTACATAGATTAGTCCTGTTGCCTCTGGACATTCCTTGCTCTCTTGCTGTGTATCATTTAGTCCCAAGTGTGAGAGATCATTCTGTACCCTTTTCCTTCTGACTGACTTTATTCAGCATGATATCTTCTACTTCCAACCATGTCATGGCAAATGGAATGGTGTTCTTAACTTTTAGAGCTGCGGTATACTCCATTGTGTATATTTACCATAAATTCTTGTGACTTTTATGGGAGTTTGTTGTTTGTAAGTTATTTCTTTGACCTTAATGCTTTCAATATTCTGTCTCTGCCCTTAGCTTTTGTCATTTTTATTATAGTGTGTTTTGGAGTTTTTCTACTTGTATTTACTTTTGTTGGGATCTTCGGCGTCTCTTGGGTGTGAGTGCGTGCATCCTCAACTCTTACAGAGTGGTTGTTGTAATTCCTCCACTGTTATGTATGGGAAACACAAATATACTTATGATATATTTGTCAAATTCACCTTCATATTTGTTCATTGTCCTCTTTTCTGTACTTGGTTAACTGTGTTGATTTCCTAACTAAGCTATTTTACTACATGCCTTAATAAATATAGATCTGCATAGATATTTACAAATCCACAAAGGGTTGTTTGTGTTGTTGGTTTTATTTTTGTCTTATGGATAGATAGTAAGGACAAGAATCACTAGAGAAAATTGTTGACCTATTAGTCTGTTGGATAATCTCTGAAAGGCTTTTCATAAACTAAAAGTATAACATTCCCATGAGATTCTACTTAATAATATAAATTAAAAGCCCTGTTCTATATTTTAAAAAATGAGAAGTCAGTTATGTAATCTCCAGGCAGCTAGGGGACCCCTTGGCGATCTCACTTGCACTCTCTCTCTTTCTCTATGTCTCTGTCTATCTCTCTCTCTCTCTGTCTCTCTACCTGCATTCCGTGGTCTCAGGCCACTGGGCGGATGAAGGAGGAAATGAGGGCCAGGGTGGTTGATGATCAGTTGCCATTTATTTCATTCTCCCCACGCGCTTGCTCCGGCATTCTTTCCCTACATTCATCTCCCTCTCTCCCCTTGCTCCCACTTGCACCTAGGTCTCTCTCTAGTGTCTCTAACTCCCCGGCATTGGGGGTAGCAGAATGAACCTGTCAAAGTCCTTCCTGAGAGCTGATCAGGCTCAAGGATGGAAATACCACCTAGGAGTGTTTCTCCCCTCCTTAGTCCAATAACTTAGTTAACATCTTAATTAACATCTTAATTCTACTTCTTAATAGTTAGTTATTTTCTATGGACACAGTAAGAGATGCATTAAGCTTGAAGGGTGACTCTCCTTAGGAAATCTTGCTATAGATCTCAGACTGCAGTGCTCAGACCAGATTAATCTTTCCTAACCCTAGTAGAGTCCTAATCCAGCTGTTACTTTTTGGATCATCACAGAATTTGTCCATGACAGTGTTCTTAACTTATAGTTAAAGTATTATGGTATTTAGGCCTGGCCCATTTTGATGCCGGGGTAGCTCACAGCTTGCCTTGGGTCCATCCACTCCCTCGTCGGGACCCTGCTTTTGGGGTGCTAGAAAGTAAGGTCAACTGAGGCTTAAATCAAAAGAACAGATGTCCACCAGTGAATATTATTTGGAATCAATTAACTCTCAAGTTAGAAAAGCATACAAAAAGCTATCTTTCTGTGTCTATACAAAAAAGGACATTGCTCTAAATTAACTATACAAAGAACTTAAAGAGAAGAGGAAAGCAATAATTACAGGTTAACAGAGTCTGATTAGCAGATAAAGGTAATTCACCAGTTGGGGAAGCAGACACAAAGAAAGAGTTTACAAATAAACACAGAGGGATGGGAGCACTGAATTGGGAGTACCCCAATAAGCCTAAGTTCCCTTTGACAAGGCAGAAATGACAAACCAATGTTATCCTGTAGTCAGCATCTATTAAAGGTTAAGTTGTTTTTGCCTGAATTTTTTAATCTTAATCTTGCCAAAGATGTTTTAAATATATGAATGGTAAGCAACCATCTAACAAGCTTTGTTGTTTTTGTTTGTTTGTTTGTTTGTGCTCCACATCAGTGGTGCTCAGGCCTTATTCCTGGCTCTGCACTCGGGGACACTCCTGATGGTGCTCGGGGAACCATATGTGGTGCCAGAAATCAATCCCAGGTCAGTTGCATTCAAGGCAAGTGCCCTGCCTTTTATAGTATGTCTTTGGCTTCATCTAACAACTTTAATGGAATATATCTGATATGCCAAATACTATTTTAAGGATAAGGAAAACAAAATAAAAAGAAATAACATCTCTGATTTCCTAGAGCTTAAGTTCCAACTAAAGTAACTAGAAAAAATATACATGCTCTACTATATGACAAACATTGCTTTGAAGAAACATTTAATAGAAAAATGGATACTGAATAGAAGGGAGTATAGATTTCAATTTTAGGTAAGGATGCAATGGAAACCTAGTTGAGATTGCAGCATATTTGTAAAAACTTGAAGGGAATGAAGAACAAGTAATGACATTTTATAAAAAAAAAATTAAATTAAATGCCCTTGAGGTAGAAACATTCTTTACATGTTCCAGAAATGAATCATATAATATAAATTTAGAGTGAAAAAGTAAACAATGTTTTGCATTATTAGGGCTTTCAAGTAAATCTAACTTTGAGTGATTTAGAAGTTTATGAGAAAATTTTGCTGCAAAATTTTAACAAGATCTAACCCACATTGTGAAAAAAATCCTGCTGCCTGCTATTTTGAGGTTAGGTTGCTAAGATAAGTGTTAGGTATGTAAATGAAGGGAGTGTTTCTCTCATGTCCCCAATGAGAAACTCTGACACCTTGAAAAAAGGTTGCTGGCCATAGTGTTGGTAAACAGTGACTGAATTCTGTGTATAAATTGATATGTATATTTCCACAGAATTTACAAATCAATATGCCAGTGAGGATGAAATAAGCAAACAAAGACACTGGGAGAAAGAGAGATGTGTTTGGAGTAACATACTCAAATTGTTGAAAGTAAATAGAGTTTATTGCAAAAAGCCTCAGCCTTGGGTAAGAACCAAGGATACTTATATAACATAAACAAAGGGGGAAAATGTCAGAAATTCTGCTCTCTGATGGAGGTTTGTGGATATGTGTTTCTTATAACTCCCAATTATTTTTTCATAAAAATTAAAAACCAAGTCATCAGCTATGACTGAGTTTAGGAGCTGTATTAGAAATTTGAAATGTCATGAAAGTTAAGGGAATGTGGCAGAAAGATTCTACCAGATGTGTATTAGGTGGTATCTGGGTGGCAATAGAAGTTCATTCTTAGTTAAGGTTGTGGGTTTAAATTTAAAAGTAAGGCAAGTTAAGCATTCTTCTTCATCTACATTTGCTATAAACATGTTACATAATATAGATTTACAGCTGGAATTAAGTTGTATATCGTCAAAACAAAAAATGCCAAATGACTACCAGAGCTTACGAACCTAAGACTCAAACACAGATCATAACGAATTTACTTTACTGGATGTTATTTCCAATACATCTTTGAAATCAGAACTTGTCTTTATTAAAACATCTACTTTGTGACAGAGAAATAGAACAAGGGATAAAGCTACATACTTTGCATGTGGCCAAACCCATTTCACTTTCTAGCACCATCAGGTCACTTGAACTCACAGAATACAGCCCTGAAGTTCGAGATCACTTCCAAGAAGGTTTGGGTAATACTGGCCACCACAGGCTGGAATTACCCAAACTTGGGTGAAGGGTGTGATGCTGGAATTTTGTAGACATAGAATGAAGCCCTGCTGGAACGATAGCACAGCGGGTAGGACGTTTGCCTTGCACATGGCCGACCCTGGTTCGATTCCCAGCATCCCATATGGTCCCCTGAGCACTGCCAGGAGTAATTCCTGAGCGCAGAGCCACGAGTAACCCCTGTGCATTGCCAGGTGTGACCCAAAAAGCAAGAAAATAAAAATAAAAATGAAACCCTGTCATTAAGAGTATTGTAAATTATGGCAGCTAAAATAAAACTTCTTAAAAATAGAAAAAAAAAAGAGCAGCTTTCCTAGAATTATCAAAATAACTGGAAGTAGTATAAAACACTGGAACAAATGTGTGGTACTTACTTTGCAAAATGACAGGGAGAGCTATTATAAGTTGTATCTATGCTCAACTGATCACCAAGTGAAAGTCAAAGGAATAAGAAAATAAAAAAGGGAGATATTAATCATTCATATCTGTTGATATCAGTGTCTCTTTTAATGAATGCTAAGCTTGCCACATAGTATGAGGAAAAAAATCCCAAAGGGGATCCAAAGTGATATGGTTGATAAAACTTTTTATCCTTAAAATCAGAGAACATAAGAGTTAAGCAAGATTAGTGCGTAGAAATGAAAACGCACTACACAAATCCCATTTCTTAATCCAAAGATCATAGAAACTAACAGGAAAAAATAGTAACTAATATAAAAATTGTATTGTTGACAAGGATATAAGCATTAAAATGGAAAACAGCTAAGCAATGCGCCATAAAAACAGAAATTATGGACAAGTAGCTGTGGATCTGCAGTTATAGAAGTTCCTTTCTACAATTTTGGAAGAAAAGAAAAGAATAGATTCCTAGGTAAGAAATGGGAAATTATTGGGTTATATGGGAGCTCTACTGCTTTTCCTGTTTTTCTATTTTTTCAGAAATCTTGCTGTTTTCCATAAAAGCAGAACCAGACAACATTCCCACCAAAAGTGAATGAGGATGCCTCTTTCACAACATTCCCACCAACACTGGTTGTTTTAAGTTTTTTGATATATGCCATTTTAAAAGCCGTAATTGTTAACACTAGTGTAAACATGTGCCCTAATGATTAATAACATTATATATACATTATATTTAAATATATTTAATTACTCATGTACAGTGAAAAATAAAAATAAATCACAGTTTAATTTTTTTTAATTATAAATACCAAATAATCTTATGATAAGCCATAAAGATTTTTATGGAACTCAGAAACTCAGAAATAACAGAAGAGAAATTAATGAATCCCTGAAGTCATAGCTAGTAAAAGTTTATTGTGCACACACCAAAAATTAAAATAAACAAAGAAAAAGCAAAACAATTTGCAAAACAGTAGTACTCAAAACAAAGCATAGAATGAAACTCAGGGATGTATTGTTATAAAAAATTGTTATATTGTAAGAAGGCAATGACTATTTCTTAAAGTGATTTGTTATCACTTTAGACATTTCTTAAATGATGGGAATTGGTTAGTAATTATAATGTCATTATGGGAGGCAATTTAAGCTTTTGCTTGCAAGTCATAAACAGGAAATGACCCAAGTCAAGTTAGTATTGCAAAATAAACTAAATTATGCTCTGTCTCACTACTGATTTTCATTGCTCATGAAATTTTCAAGATTGACTTCCTCCACTCACCTTTATTTTTTATTTTAACATGGACAGCAGAGTTGTTTAGAAATATTCTTTTTGATAAATTGAAACTGATGTACAAAGTATAGTGTATATTTTATTCATTCATATTGAATTTTTATCAGAAGATACTTTCAACTTTTTGTTTGTATATAAATAGAGATTTTGTACTGTTAGTGAACATTTATTGAATTGGAATTGAGTTTATCTAACAACTTGTGGTGTTTCCTAATCTTGCTCTTCAAAGTGTGTGTAAACACTAACAGCTGTTGTTTTTCAATATTATTAATGATTTCCATCTCACTTCATATCTCTACAGAATGCCAACAAAAACATTCTGAACATTCTTGTCTCTTGATGGACATCACATTAAAAGAAATATCTTAACAGAATACTAACTAAATATAAAACTCTATATCTGTATGCAAGAATAAAATGTTCAAAAACACTATTGTCTTTAAAACATCTGAACATTTAGTTGGCTCAAAGGGCATATATTTGTGAGTTTTAAGTCATATTTATTTAATAAGCATTAATATTAAATGCTGTTCAGATAAAACATAATCAATAATTTTAAAAATCATTGATGAAACTGAATTTTAACACCTGATTTATTAAATACCCAAGATAATACAATAGATTACACTACTATACACTTCATTTTGTATTTATTTTTCTTTTTTTAATGTTTTATTATTTGTTATTTAATTTATTTTTTTTCCTTTGTGAATCACCGTGAGGGTACAGTTACAGATTTATACACTTTTGTGCTTATGCTTCCCTCATACAAAGTTCGGGAACCCATCCCTTCACCAGTGCCCATTCTCCACCACCAGTAAACCCAGCGTCCCTCCCACCCTCCCCAATCCCATCTGCCCCCACCCCACTCTGCCACTGTGGCAGGGCATTCCCTTCTGTTCTCTCTCTCTATTTAGCTGTTGTGGTTTGCAATAAAGGTGTTGAGTGGCCACTGTGCTCAGTCTCTAGCCCTCATTCAGCCCGCAACTCCCTTCCCCCACATGGCCTTCAACTACATTATAGTTGGTGATACCTTCTCTGAGTTGCCCTTTCCCCAGAATGTGAGGCCAGCCTCCAAGCTATGGAGTCAACCTCCTGGTACTTATTTCTACAATTCTTGGGTGTTAGTCTCCCACTCTGTTATTCTATATACCCTAGATGAGTGCAATCTTTCTATGTCTGTCTCTCTCGTTCTGACTCATTTCACTTAGCATGAAACTTTTCATGCCGATCCACTTAAATACAAAATTCATGACCTCCTTTTTTCTAACAGCTGCATAGTATTCCATTGTATAGATGTACCAAAGTTTCCTCAACCAGTCATCCATTCTAGGGCATTCGGGTTTTTTTCCAGATTCTGGCTATTGTAAACAGTGCTGCAATGAACATACATGTGCAGATGTCGTTTCGATTATACTTTTTTGCCTCTCTGGGATATATTCCCAGCAGTGGTATTGCTGGGTCAAATGGGAGCTCAATTTCTAATTTTTTGAGAATCGTCCATATTGTTTTCCAGAAGGGCTGAACCAGTCGGCATTCCCACCAGCAGTGTAGAAGGGTCCCTTTCTCCCCACATCCTCTCCAACAGCGGTTGCTTTTGTTCTTTTGGATGTGTGCTAGTCTCTGTGGTGTGAGGTGGTATCTCATGGTTGTTTTGATCTGCATCTCTCTGATGATTAGTGATGTAGAGCACTTTTTCATGTGCCTTTTGGCCATTCATATTTCTTCCTTGGTAAAGTTTCTGTTCATTTCTTCGCCCCATTTTTTGATGGGGTTGGATGTTTTCTTCTTGTAGAGTTCAACCAGTGCTTTATATACCATTGGTATCAACCCCTTATCTGATGGGTATTGTGTAAATATCCTTTCCCATTCTGTGGATAGTCTTTGTATTCCGGTCACTGTGTCTTTTGCAGTGCAGAAGCTTTTTAGTTTAATGTAGTCCCATTTGTTGATCTCTGTTTTTACGATATTGCTTAGTTCCGTGTCACTTTTGAAGATACCTTTATCTTCAATATCGTGAAGGGTTTTGCCGACCTTGTCTTCAATGTACCTTATGGTTTGTGGTCTAATGTTGAGGTCTTTAATCCACTTTGATCTGACTTTTGTGCATGGTGTCAGGTCAAGGTCTAAACCCATTTTTTTTGCATGTGGTTGTCCAGTTGTGCCAGCACCATTTGTTAAAGAGGCTTTCCTTGCTCCACTTCACATCTCTTGCTCCCTTATCAAAGATTAGATGATCATACATTTGGGGTTTTGGTAGGGATATTCCACCCTGTTCCATTGGTCTAGGGCTCTGCCTTTGTTCCAGTACCATGCTGTTTTAATTGTTACTGCTTTGTAGTAAAGTTTGAGGTTGGGGAGTGTCATGCTTCCCATCGTCTTTTTCCCAAGAATTGTTTTAGCTATCCTTGGACGTTTGTTGTTCCATATGAATTTTAGGATTGCTTGATCCATTTCTTTGAAGAATGTCATGGGAATCCTTATAGGGATTGCGTTGAATCTGTATAATGCTTTGGGGAGTATTGCCATTTTGACAACATTGATTCTCCCTATCCACGAGCAGGGTATATGTTTCTATTTCCTCATGCCCTCTTTGATTTCATGGAGTAGCATTTTGTAGTTTTCTTTGTAGAGGTCTTTTACTTCTTTGGTTAAGCTGATTCTGAGGTACTTGATTTTCTGGGGCACGATTGTGAATGGGATTGCATTTTTCATGTCCCTTTCCTCTGCCTCATTGTTTGCATATATGAAGGCCATGGATTTTTGGGTATTGATTTTGTAGCCTGCAACTTTACTGTATAAGTATATTGTTTCTAAGAGTTTCTTAGTAGAGGCTTTAGGCTTCTCTAGATATAGTATCATATCATCTGCAAATAGTGAGAGTTTGATTTCTTCCTTTCCTATCTGGATACCCTTAATCTCTTTTTCTTGTCTAATATCTATCACAAGTACTTCCAGTACTATATTGAAGAGGAGTGGTGAGAGTGGGCATCCTGGTCTTGTGCCTGATCTCAGAGGAAAGACCCTTAGTTTTTCCCCGTTGAGGATAATGCTTGCCGTAGGCTTTTGATAGATGGCTTCGACTATCTTGAGGAAAGTTCCTCCAAACCCCATTTTGGCGAGGGTTTTCATCATGAAAGGATGTTGAATCTTATCAAATGCTTTCTCTACATCTATTGATATGATCATATGGTTTTTATCTTTACTTTTGTTGATATGGTGGATTATGTTGATTGATTTCCGAATGTTAAACCTTCCTTGCATCCCCGGAATGAATCCCACTTGGTCGTGATATATGATCTTTTTGATGAGTTGTTGAATCCTATTTGCTAGTATTTTGTTGAGGATCTTCGCATAGGTGTTCATCAGGGATATTGGTCTGTAATTTTCTTTCTTAGTGGTATCTTTGTTTGCTTTTGGTATTACGGAGATGTGTGCTTCATAGAAACTGTTTGGGAGAGTTCCTGTTTTTTTCAATTTCCTGGAAAAGTTTGAGGAAAACAGGGAATAGGTCTTCTTTAAATGTTTGGAAGAATTTGCCAGTGAAACCATCTGGGCCTGGGCATTTGTTTTTGGGGAGGTTTTCGATTACAGTTTCAATTTCCTTAACATTGATGGGTCTATCAGGTATTCCAAGTCTTCTTTCTTCAATCTTGGGAGGTTGTAGGAATCAAGGAATCCATCCATTTCTTTTAGGTTCTCCTTTTTTGTGGTGTACAGACATTCAAAGTAGTCTCTAATGATCTTTTGAATCTCACTGGTTTCTGTTATGATGTCCCCCTTTTCATTTCTGATTCGATTTATTAGAGTTTTCTCTCTTTCTTTCTTTGTGAGTCTTGCTAGCGGTTTATCAATCTTATTTATTTTCTCAAAGAACCAGCTCTTTGTTTCATTGATCTTTCGGATTGTTTTTTTCGGTTTCGATGTCATTAATTTCTGCTCTAATTTTTATTATTTTTTTCCTTTGGTCTGGTTTGGGTTCCTTTTTCTGGTCCTTTTCTAAGGTCTTGAGTCGTGAAGTCAAGCTATCTATGTGGGCCCTTTCTTCCTTCCTGAGGAATGCTTGGAGAGCTATAAATTTTCCCCTTAACACGGCTTTAGCTGCGTCCCATAGGTTTTGGTGGCTCGTGTCTTCATTCTCATTTGTTTCTAAGTATTTTTTTATTTGTTCCTTGATTTTATTCCTGACCCACTCATTGTTAAACATTGAATTGTTTAATTTCCAGGTGTTTGATTTGATTTTCCATATTTGTGAGTGGTTAGCTTCTATCTTCAGTTCATCGTGGTCTGAAAAGATGGCTGATACAATTTCTATTTTTCCGATTCTATTGAGGTATGTTCTGGGACCCAGTACATGGTCTATTTTAGAAAAAGTTCCGTGTGCACTGGAAAAGAATGTGTATTCTTTCTTTTTGGGGTGTAAAGCCCTATATAGGTCTATTAGGCCTCTCTCTTCAATCTCTTCTTTCAGAGTCAGTGTTTCCTTGTTGAGTTTTGTTCTTGTTGATCGACCTAGAGGCGATAAGGCCATATTGAAGTCTCCAACTACTATTGTGCTGTTAGTTATGTCCTCTTTGAAATCTGTTAGGAGTTGTTTGAAATATTTAGCCGGTCGTTCATTAGGAACATATACGTTTAAGAGTATGATTTCTTCCTGTTGTACATATCCCTTGATATACAGAAAATGACCTTCGCTGTCCCTTTTGATCTTTTTCATCCTGAAATCTATGTTGTCGGATACCAGGATGGCCACTCCAGCTTTTTTAAGGGGGTTGTTTGCTTGCAGGATTGTTTTCCATCCTTTGACTTTGAGTCTATGTTTACTTTGTTTGTTCAGGTGTGTTTCTTGCAGGCAACAGAATGTTGGGTTTAATTTCCGGATCCATTTAGCCACTCTGTGTCTCTTGATAGGTGCATTTAGGCCATTGACATTGAGAGAGATTATTGTGATGGGGTTTTGTGTCATCTTTCTGTGGGATTTGTTGTTCTTATGGGGCTCCTCCTTGTCTTACAGTAGCCCCTTTAGACCTTCTTTCAAGATTGGTTTTGAGTCTATGAAGTTCCTGAGCTGTTGTTTATCCGAGAAATAGTGTATGGTTCCTTCGAGTTTGAGTGAGAGTTTAGCCGGATAAAGTATTCTTGGTGAGGCATTCATTTCGTTGAGTTTTTTCACTATGTCCCACCATTGTCTTCGGGCTTGGAGGGTTTCCTCTGACAGGTCGGCTGTAAATCTGTGGGGTGCTCCTTTGTATGTGATTTCTTTCTTTGACCTTGCTGCTTGCAGAATTGTGTCTCTATCCATAGCATCCATCATTCTGACTATGATATGCCTTGGAGGCTTTTTATTTGGGTCTCTTTTTGCTTTTACTCTTCAGACTCCTTGTATCTGGATGCCTGCCTTCTCCAGCTCTGTGAATTTCTTAGCAATGATGTCTTTGACTGTGTTTTTTTCATTGGGGTTACTTCCCTGTGGTTCTGGTACTCCAATGATTCGTATGTTTTTCCACTTGAAGTCATCCCCAGGGCTCTGATTCGCTCTATAGCCATATTGAGGTCTTTGGCCATGATTTGTTGTTGTCTATAAGCTTTCTGCAGCTCATCTTCCAGGTCGCTGATTCTGTCTTCGGCTGTAGTCATTCTACTGTTGAGGGCATCTAGTGAGATTTTTAATTCATCTACTGATTCCTTTATTTGTGTAACTTCCGTTCGTAGGTTTGAAATTTCTGCTCTCATTTCTTCCTGGATTTTCTTGGTAGACCGTTCCAGTGCTTCATTCATCTCCTCCCTTAATTTGTTGGATGTCTGTTCCATGGTTGCTTGGAGTAGGTTGCCTCTCCTCCAGATTTCCTCTCTGAATTGTTTATCTGAGAGGTCATAGATGTAAGTAGCCCCTGTTGATGTTTCTGGTGTCTTTTCTTCTCCCTCTCTTTGCGGAGGGGATTTTCGCTGCTTCTTTATATTGTTAAGGAAGTATAGAGTTGGAACTTTGTACTTATTTATTCCTGTTCCTTCTTGTGGAAAGAAGTGGCTCTGATTGTACTAAACTTCCCTTATTCACTTACAACGTTTATAGTGTCAAACTAAGCTAATGGATATTTTGCATAAGTGAATTTTCAAAGAAATATACAGTACCGATTGAGGTGAGGTAACAAGGAATATCTGCGGCCACGATAGCGGCCACTGCTCCGACAGGTGGCCACGCCCACTTTGAGGCCACACCCACTAAGGCACAGGCCACGCCCCCAGTGTCTTCCTGTTAGGGGGGGGACTGGAGGGCGTGGCCGTGATGGTCTTGGTACCTGATGGACGGGCGGGCGCAGTTACAGAGCCAGTCTGGGAGACGGGGTGCGCGGGGCTCAAGGGGGGGGCAAGGGGGGGGCCCGGCTTCAGGAACTCGGGCACGCCCTCCAGGCCACACTACTATACACTTTAAAATGTGGGTTAACGATGGTTTTATAAATGAAAATCACTAAGTTCTGGGGAAAATATCTTTTCATGTTTACAAGCACCATTGTAGATCAGGATGGCTAGGAGAGAAGAGAAAGACAATATTAACGCTTTAAGAGTTTTGACTAATTTTTTTTTAAATCTCAAAACAAATGTCATTCTACTTGAGAAGTGAGAAGTTTAACAGCAAAAAGTAATCCTCAAATAAATGGAAGGAGTTTTTTTTTTTTTTTTGTCATGCAATATCCAGTAACATCAGTTGTCTTAAGTTTCATACTTAGCTATTTATATAATAAAGTTTTGGAAGATTTATCCAATAAGATATTGTACAGCTTCATTTTCTTTTTCTTTTTGGGTCACACCTGACAATGCACAGGGGTTACTTCTGGCTCATGCACTCAGGAATTACTCCTGGCGGTGCTCAGGGGACCATATAGGATTCTGGGAATCGAACTGGGTCGGCCGAGTGCAAGGCAAACGTCCTACCCGCTGTGCTATCCTCCAGCCCTGATATTGTACAGCTTCAGATAATGTAGTTAGATTGGTGTTTTCTACAAAGCTATATTAAGTATAAGCAAGCAACGGGACTTGTAAATCTAGTAGGAAATCTCTGGAAATTTCAACTTTTCAGTGTCTTGGAGTTTCTGAGCAATAGTATTAGAAATAGTATTGGTTATGTCATGTACGCTGTTAAGTTTATTTTCATTTGGTATCGGGATTAGATAGACATTGCACTTTGATCATGTGGCTGCTTCCAATTAATAATGACATGCATTCCAATTACTAATAGCATAGATTTATCTATCTTTTAAGTGCATATGCTCAATAAAAAAAGAGAAACAAGTCATTCTCAAAAGCTATAAATTTCTTCTACTTAGACATTTTTAAAATTCTTTTGAAATTAATATATCACAAGAATTATCCCATGAGTAGGAAAATAGTAGTTTTATTTTCTTGCAAAATTATGTTTAAAGTAAAACTGTCTAAAAATGTCTAAAAGAATTCCAAGTGAGAATTCCAGTCAGAGAAAGTGTCCTGAGTGAGAATAATTGTGATTTTCTGTCTCGGGATATTTTACAAAGTTTAGTAATTCAGATTTAGAGAATTAAATTTGCTAAACATTTCTTAAAATGAATAGTATGCATCTTTTAATTTACAAAGCTTTTTTGAATTTATTACACAGTTTCAAATAAAATGCTTTTGGTTTTTCTCCTCTTACTCTCACTAGTTTGAGGATTATTTTGAAATGAAAAGATATGACATATTTCTAATTTATCTGTGAAATTCCAGCCTTGGATCTACTTCATATATAAGATATATTCAATTTCCAATTTGTAGAATAGAATTTAACAGGACAATTATTTTGAATTTGACAAAACCAAACAAAATTGAACTATTGTTTCAAAGTTCTGAGACCAAGGATACAAGAAAAAAGCAGAAATTAATTTGATTAAAAGCACAGTTGGCTTCTCAATTTTAATGAGTGCAAGGTTCAATGAAATATTTTCTTCTTGTTGGAAGAATGTCTGGGAACTAACATACATTTTCTATCTTCAAAATTGCCTCTAATTTTCTTGCAAATTCCTTTCCTGATAAGTTCAAGGAATTTGCAAAGCTATTACAATTTTGCTTGTAACTGCACTAAAATGTTAATTAATTTTAAATGATATAGTAAAGATATTTGCTCTCCCACTTTCATTTACTCCTATTTTATGTGCATCATTTTCTCTAACAGTGAATTTAAATATTCTAATTTTTGATAAGGAAGCTAGCCAGAGGAGGAACTTTTCTAGAATCAATCTAACTTTTCAATCTTTCTAAAGTAATGCAAAGTCTATTGACCTTTATATAAAAGGAATTCACGATTTTATGCAGTATTTCAAGAAAAGTAGTATATCAAATTAAATTTCCCACCCCACAGTTGACCAGATGCCTTTATCTTATTGTGGTAGGATGCAAAACATCATAAAACTTTTTTCTTTATGCGTTCTTACTTGCAATAGCTCTCCTTTTCTCAAATTAGGGTATCTGTCTACATCCACCCTTTAAATTCATGCTGGGTCTGTGCCTTGCTTTACTCCCTGCAAGTATAAAGAATGCAGAACCATAAAAAGGGCTTGCACATTAGAGTTTGTCTTCATTTGTTCCTTGTGCAATGTTAGCACCATATAAACCAACATGCATTTACTTTCCAGAGGATGAAAGAGGATATGGAATCCCTGATTCAGAGCCACCCACATCAAATCCTTCAGAAATTGTCACCAGCTGGTTAGAGAACCATAAGCCAAGAGGCACAGGGTAGAAAAGGCAACACATCTGAACCCAATTGCTCATATGTAAGTTTTACACTTAATACATAGTTTTAATGAAGTTTATTTGCTTTGAATTCTAACTTGTTAAGTTAAAGAGGTAGATAAATGTTTGTGCTATAGTTATGGCAGACTGATTGTATTTCCTAAATCCGCTGATTGTGTTGGAAGATATCTTACTTCAAAATTCTGGCAAATCAATTTTTTTTTAAAAATGTGAATCCAAAACTGTCATTTTCCTTCTTAGTAACCCCAAAATCTGTTTCTCCATTCACTGTGAATCTATCCATTTGTTCATCCATTTCCAACTGCAGGTGTCTAACACACATAATCATTTTCGGCTGCTTTTCTCATTTGATCAGCCATTAGAGTCTGTTTCGTTTCATCCTTGCTGGATGTAAGTAAGATGCTCTTAAAATGGCCAAGCCTCCATCCCATCTCTAGCTCCCTATGCTGCCAAAACATAGAAAAATATTTATAATTCTGTATCCAACCTGTTTATACGGTCTCAAATGAATATTGTAGACACAAAGGACTGAAGAACTAGCAACAACTTTTTTTTTTGTAGGGGCAGGGCATAATGATGCTCAGGGTTTCCTCCAGATTCTGTTCAGGGACCACTCCTGGTGGTCTTGGAGGGGCGATGAAACCTGGGTCCACTGAGTGCAAGGCATGTGCCTCACCCACTGCACTGTCTTTCTTGTGTGAAACACAATCGTTTTAAAGAATAAAATTAGAGTGGCTAAAGGAATTTACTAATATGGAAATATCCATAAACGTTAGTTTGACTCACTCTTGGAGAGGTTCTTGTTTGAAAAAAATATTCATTTTTTTCTGTGCATTTAAATCTTGTGACATAAAGTTATTTTAGTGGTCCCTTATGATTTGTATTTCTGTGATATCTCTTCTAACTTCTATTTTATTTACAATCCTGATTATAGGGGTCTTCCAATATGTTTACATGATAGAAACTACTCACTTATCATATGGTTCAATAACAGAGCATATGAATAAAACAAATAAACATAAAATAAGCAGCAAGGAATGAAGGGATAGTCCAGGGGGTAGGGCTCTTACACTCGGCTGACCTGAGTTCAATCCCCAGTACTCAGTTTGGTGTTTTGAGCAATGCCACAAGTGATCCTTGAGCACAGGACCAAGAGTAAGCCATGAGACTGCTGGATGTGACTCCCACCCCCAAATAATAATAAAATTAAACTTAATCAGCATCAATTATTTCTACATTTCTTATTATCAATAATTTGTCATAATGACAAAGCACCTATGACCTGAATTATTTTTCTTTCTGTTATAGCCTCATCATAAATACAAATAAGCTTATCCAAATTATACAATTTCTCCATAAAGTAGCTGTCCCTCTTCTTGCCATTTCAAGAATACAGAGAAATCATTTTTTATGACCTGCTTGTATTATATACGCCACACACATTGCTGACTATTCAATATAAGAAGCTGTAGAGAGTGCAAATCAACCATAGGATAATTCAATCTACAAATTTAACATCTGTATAAAATAGATTAGTAACAGGAAGTGATATAGATAAGCACTGTCAGGAGTGTAAAGCCTAGTAAGAAATGAACACTACCCAGTGTTATCAAAAAAAAAAAAAGGAAGTAAATAGGAAGGGAGGAAGAGAGGAAACGAGGAAGGGAGGAAGGAAGGAAGGAAGGAAGGAAGGAAGGAAGGAAGGAAGGAAGGAAGGAAGGAAGGAAGGAAGGAAGGAAGGAAGGGAGGAAGGAAGGAAGGGAGGAAGGAAGGAAGGAAGGAAAGAAGGAAGGAAGGAAGGAAGGAAGGAAGGAAGGAAGGAAGGAAGGAAGGAAGGAAGGAAGGAAGGAAGGAAGGAAGGGAGGAAGGGAGGAAGGGAGGAAGGAAGGGAGGAAGGGAGGAAGGGAGGAAGGAAGGAAGGAAGGAAGGAAGGAAGGAAGGAAGGAAGGAAGGAAGGAAGGAAGGAAGGGAGGGAGGAAGGGAGGAAGGGAGGAAGGAAGGGAGGAAGGGAGGAAGGGAGGAAGGAAGGAAGGAAGGGAGGAAGGGAGGAAGGGAGGAAGGGAGGAAGGAAAGAAGGAAGGAAGGAAGGAAGGAAGGAAGGAAGGAAGGGAGGAAGGGAGGGAGGGAGGGAGGGAGGGAGGGAGGGAGGAAGGAAGGAAGGAAGGAAGGGAGGGAGGGAGGGAGGGAGGGAGGGAGGGAGGGAGGGAGGGAGGAAGGAAGGAAGGAAGGAAGGAAGGAAGGAAGGAAGGAAGGAAGGAAGGAAGGAAGGAAAGAAGGAAGTCAACATAACTATTCTCTGAGACTTTTCCTTTTGTAACCCTTTTCATCTGCTTGGCAAAGATTTTCAAATTACCTAGGACAAGAATTTTGGAAGGCAGCAAAGACTAAAATAAAATAAAAGCTAAAATAAGGGTTTTATAAAATACATATACAGTTATATTTAAGAATTAAGCAGAAAATAAATAATTTATGAACTATGTCATTAAAATTACATACACTACTCCAATCAGATATACAAGGTGGTACTAAATTTGTAGTCTTTAGGGCATATCACAGTCAAATTTAATACCGTTCAAATGAGAATAAAAGAAATCTTTACCGTTTAAATCAAACCAGAAAATTCAGAGCATACAATTTTAAAATGCCAGATATTCCATCAAAATTCTAGAAACATATTTCTAATAACTGCCATCAGCACAATTATTTATTCATTATTTTTATGGTGTTGAGGATTTAGGCAAGGCTACTTCTGAGCTCCATGCATTGCACAGCATATGGTACAGAATTAATAGAACTAAATATTCTGTTGATCAACATTAAAATAATTTTAGTTTTTTACATGCATATATCTGCTGATTTACAATGGACACGGTAAGTTCATGTTGAATAAGATCCAGCAGCTCTGGTGCAGTAGCAAACAATTTGAAAAGAGGAATAACATGACCTCCAGTAAAAGGTTGAGACTGAGAGATTATCTGTTTTTTCAATGTGTTAGTTTTTTTAAAGGTACTCTTCATCATTAAATATAGAAGAGTAAAGAGTGTGGTTAGTAATGAAGTGAGAAACATGCATGTGTGCTTATAATTAAACAATTGTAATACAAATAATTCCAGGATAAGCAGTTGCCTTGCACACAGCCAACAAGTTCTGATGGATCCCTGGCACACCACATGTTTTCCCAAGCCCCGCCAGAAGTGATCCTTCAGCACAGAGCAATGGATAATTCACTTACTGGCTTACTATCTCTCTTCCTTCCTTTAAAGCTTTTTACCTATTTTAATTATAAGTCACAATATTCATCTGTAACTAGTAGATTAATGGAGAAACAAGAACTACTGCTAGTTTCATAGATGAACTGGGAAATAAAATTTTCATTTGCCATAAAATTATGGGCTGGAGCGATAGCACAGCCGTAGGGCATTGGCCTTTCACGTGGCCAACCTGTGTTCAATTCCTTTGCCCCTCTCAGAGAGCTCGACAAGCTACCTAGAGTATTGCGCCCCCAGGGCAGAGCCTGGCAAGCTCCCGTGGCATATTTGATATGCCAAAAAACAGTAACAATAAGTCTCCCAATGTGAGACGTTACTGGTGCCCGCTTGAACAAATATATGAGCAATGGGATGACAGTGACAGTGACAGTGATAAATTATATAGCAGACTGGAGCGATAGCACAGCGGGTAGGGCATTTGCCTTCCATGCGGCAAACCTGGGTTTGATTCCTCCGCCCCTCTCGGAGAGCCCAGCAAGCTACTGAGAGTATTCCGCCCGCATGGCAGATCCTGGCAAGCTCCCCGTGGCGCATTCGATATGCCAAAAACAGTAACAACAAGTCTCACAATGGAGAGTGCTACAGTGGCAGTGCTATTCTGTTTGGTTTCAATTTTAAATGACCAGTTTTCAAGCTTGAAAATCCATGGATTTGATGTACTTGACAACAGTTCATTCAAGCATATTATGAATCAGATACTTAGCAAGAATCCCTCTCAAAAGAGATTAAATGTATCCATCATTATTTAAATTTTTTTCCATCAAGTTCATATTCTACTTTGAATTCTTTTCTGTTTTCTATATAAATTCCCTGAAGAAAAATATTGTACTTGATATTTTTATGCTGTGCTGATCTTCAGGGATATCTTTATATTTCAGTTTCCAACCGATGAACAAACTCAGAAACATTCAACGAGCGAATGTTTCTGCATTTCATCTTATCTTCAGAGGCAAACAGATTTGAGAAACTTTGTTCTCTGTTAACTATGAATATAAAACATTAAAAGCGTTCGATGTTCAGCAGTAATGTTTCAATGGGTCTTAAATTCATAATTTTGAAAACTGTTAACCATATTAGCTGTACATAAACACTTTGCATGTGAACATTACAAACTAAGATTTTCCTGGAAATCACATAATATCCATAAGTTATTTTCAAGTAATCCGTATTTAATACAGGAAAATGTCTAATAATTTCCATATTTCTTCTAATATTAGATAAATATCTACATCATTTCCTAAATTTCACAAAGGTAATAAATAACGACTATTCTTTCATAATGATTTGTTTCTACAATACTCATAATTTATTTAAGTTAGCTTTCCCCTTCAGGAATTTTATGGAACACATTTGCAAATTTGTTCACCAGAATTTAGTAGAAAGAAAGCACAGCACCCATCAAATTTTCATCAATGATCAACCCTATTTTTGTATGTAATTATGCCTGTGTATTATATAGAAAAACATTTAAAATTTATGCAAAGATTTATATGTTCTGCTTGCTTTGTAAAGCAAAAATACTGCTTATAACAAATATGCACATTTCTAAGTGAAATAAACTTCATAAATAATGGGAGAGGTATTGTTATTTTAGGAATTATAAAGTCTACTGTGTATAAATGCTAATAATATTTTCAGAGAGAAAGTATTATTAAAGAAATATATTCTCAAAATTTTACATTGGGCATAGAGCGAAGAGAATTTAAACCTCAAAAGTAGCACTGTAGCACTGTCATCCCATTGTTCATTGATTTGCTCGAGCAGGCACCAATAACATCTCCATCCTAAGACTTGTTGTTACTGTTTTTAGCATAACAAAAATGCCACAGGGAGCATGCAAGGCTCTGCCATGAGGGTGGGATACTCTCAGTAGCTTGCCAGGCTCTCTGAGAGTGACGGAGGAATCGAACCTGAGTTGGCCATGTGCAAGGGAAATACACTACCCGCTGTGCTATCGCTCCAGTCCTAAATATACCCACAAAAAGAAATTGCGATACTTATAAAAATTTGATTATTTTAGACAATTGATTAATATTTTATTATGTATGTCATAAGATGGCAAGGAAGATAAATGTTTCTTAGATGATTTAGAGTATCAGTTAACTATTCCATGACAGATATTTCAACTATTTTTTTGTCATATTCATTATTCGCATGCAACCTCCTATATTACATGTAATAAGTGCTAACTTGATTCAGTGTATAATCATTGAAATGGATGGTTGTGGCATATACATTCATAAAGCTGGACATTCATGTTTTTAATTTACATTAAATAAAAAGTTTTAAATTGACATTGATAATGAATATCATTTGCAATTATGCATTCACCTTTATATTAGAGATAATGTTACTAAACAGGTCTATATAATGGCTTTAGTTGATTTTGACATTTTTGCAGATTACTAATTTCAAAGAAATATTACTCACAAAAAATTGGATAATAAATAACATTTTCATGACTAGAGATAAAAGACAATTTGTCCATTGAACTGAAGACTATATAAGATTTAGATCGAGAGGGTAGACAGCAATATATAAGATTTCTCTAAATATACATATATAAACACATAGGCATATATACATATATAAGTATGTTTAGTGTTAATGTGGATTATTTAAAAATATCGCTAACATCTGGCATTATAAATAGATATTATAAACAAAGTAATATAAAAAAATGATGAAAGCAGTATATAAAGCAAAAAGGCTCATGATTGCTTAGAAAAAACTGTCTGTGAAAAACACAATGTGAAAACCAAAAACCACCAAAGAATTTTACATATATATAGTCACAAAGATGAATCAAAGAAAGGCTTGAATAGGTAAAACCAAAATCTAATTAAATTCCCCAGTAAATTTTCTAAAAATTATATGCACATATACTTTCAAGTATATAAATAATATTCAAAAATTTAAAACAAAAGCCCTCATTATCTCTGATAAAAAAATAAAAACATACAATGGAATATGGTAATTTATGAAATTCACTTACTGTGATAAAAGCAACTTTAAGAAATGTCTTTGTTCACTCATAAATCTTATATAGAAGAAACCTTAATTACAATATAATGAAAAATTCATAGATTTGTAATATATAGCATATATACATGTATACTTATGTATCTTTTGAGGATCACTGTAGCAGTTCTTGGGGTTACCTCTAGCTCTATGTTCAGGAGAGTAATCCAGTACCAGGGATAAAATATTGATCTCCCACAAGCAGAGCATGTGCTCAACCTATTGAACTGTCTATCCAACTCCCATACACACATAAATATGTACATATATATGTTATATAGATTAATATTCTCTACTGATAGGACATTGAGATTACTGAGTTCAGAGGAGTTATATAAATAGATATTAGTGCATAATAAACTAAAGTTTAAAAGATGAGAAATGAAAAATTTTATTTAGTCATCAAAACTCAAGATTGTAATTCACAAAATAAGGCCAATTCATAAAAATTGAGGAGACTTTTAAACACTATCATGACAATTAGACTTGAAAAACATGACTCATAAGATTCTGAAAGGTGGTTTAGATTTACAAGTTATATTAACTTTCAGTATTATGCTATCCCACAGACAAACATTATTTCATATAATTAGTTAAATTAGCACTGTCACTGTAGCACTGTTGTCCCATTGTTCATCGATTTGCTCGAGCAGGCACCGTCTCCATTGTGAGACTTGTTACTGCTTTTGGCATATCAAATACGCCACAGGTAGCTTGCCAGGCTCTGCCGTGCAGGTGGGATGCTCTTGGTAGCTTTGTTAAATTATATTTAAATTGTTAAATTATATTCATAATTTTTCTTAAACTTCCAAAGCAAATATGGAATAGACTCATTATTTGTATTTTGGGTAAAGTATGATGCTAAACCTGATCAATATTTCACAGCTAGCAATCTCTCATCTCTTGGTTGATGACAAGAACACTGAATTCCAAATGTTTAAAACTGAAAATATTCTCATTTTTAACCTATTTCCTTACCCTTTGCTTACTCTCTTTAATCAATAATCTACCTAGTTATGTGAAACCCAGTTTCGTGTAACTTAAAATATTATATTTTGTTTGTGGGCTTTTTTGTTTGTTTCGTGTGTGTGTGTGTGTGTGTGTGCACACGCGCGCACGCACGCATGTCTGGTGAGAGGGTGTTATGTTCAGTGCTCAGGGCTTATTCCTGTCTTAGGGGACCATATGGAATGCCAGGTATTGAACACTGGCCTGTGCATACAAGCGAAGTGTCCCATCAGCTGTACCATTGCTCCAGCCCAGCTAAAAATAAAAAAGTATTTATTATCATTTCAATGATTGATTTCTATGCCGGTTTATATTATAACCCTCTCATCCCAGGGTCACATCAGCATTTCTCAGATGACAGAGGTCTCTAGTGGGAAAAAATCCAAGAACTGATATGTAGAATCTATATCCAGGTCTTCTGATTTTCTCATGAACTCTCATCTTTATTGCCTTCCCTGGTAATGTAACGGGGAGGGTAAAGTTCTAATGTCTCAGGTGACCAATCAATCTGGAGACAGAAAGGTAAAAAAAGATATTTTAACAAAGCAAGGAGTCAGACGATTGAAAGTGTATTCCTCAGTGATTAGCAGAAAGAACAATGAAATCCCCTGAAGCCACCCTCTTATTTGCTAACCTAAACAATTTTTCAAACTGAAAAATTCTAAAGCCTTTAGACTCTGTGGAGAGTGGGAGGAGGGTCAGGACAATGATGCTCAGACAAGCGTTTGGTGCTCCTAACTCCTTTATTGTGAGGTGGGTACTGGGAGTGCGGAGGCACACGGTGGTGTTCAGTGGCCACTCCTAGCTTTGTGCTCAGGGACCACTTGACCTTATTCTCTGCACTGTCTCTCAGGCCCTGATATCTTTGAGCTTTTGTCACTAATAATCACTCAAACTTTATTCCGTGAGACACTTCTATTATAAAGATGTCCCTAACCATTCCAGGCTTCTTTGTGTGCTCATTACTCAGCATCTCGCAACTTTTTCAATGTCTTAAATGCCACGGACGTGGCTGCGGTAGTAAAGTACAAACCTGCTTGCATCTGAGTCCTTGGCTTGCATCTCCAGTAATACTGGATGTGAGTCTTGCATTCACCCCAACCCAGAAGACATCACATGTATGTAATCTTGCTAGCATAAATAAGCATATGCACTTTCTCTTTAAATTACAATAAAACAGCAGAAAACCAGTTTAATCTGGTTCTTATTTTCCATACCTAGTTCAGTACAAGAAAATAAAGCAGTTTAGGGAATGGAAAGACAGCATGGAGATTAAAGTAATTGTTTTACATGTAGCTAATCCTGGTTCAATCCTTGACACTGATGTCGGTGGGCCCCACTGATGACTTATGTGAAGCGGGGAGGAGAAAGAGGGTCACTTTCTCCCCATCCACCTCTGCCACGCGGGACCCAGGGTTACTGGGTTCTTGTCTCGCCTTGCAGAAAGGAAATTCAGGAGTAGACAAGCAGAGAAATTACACATTTTATTTGGAGGCTTTGAAGGGAAGGAAGGAAAGAAAGTAGGAGAGAGTGGAGAGTCACCTGCTCAAAAGAGTGAGCCCCGACACACATCCCAGCATTAGACATGAAAACATGAAAGTACATATCTCAAGAGGGGAGATGCCGGCGACACATGTGCTCAGGCAGCACATGGGCTGGGGCAGCATATGTGTGCTTCCTCTGTTCAAGGTGGCCTTTGTAGGGTTTCTCCAACCTGCCCCCATGTGGGGCTTCTCCTTAGGTAAAAGTCTGTTGCTAGGGCAGTTACCAAGGGGATTAGGGGTGGTGATGGTCTTCTTTGAAATTTCTTTCCTGACTTTTGTTTCCTCGGGAGCTTCTGTAGCAGGGGGTTGGTCAGGTTTCTGCTGGAGTTTCTGCTGAATCTCTTTCTGGTCCTTAATTGGTCTATTTCTTCTGCTTTATTTCAGGAGTAGATGAGCAGTGAAATTACACAGTTTTTATTCGGAAGTTTTGAAGGGAAGGAGGTCGCCCTGTAGACATCCAGCTTCCTCAAGGTCTGTCACAGACTGGTGGGATGGTGTCAGTTAGTTCTGCATGAGGTCAAGGCTGTTGCTTCCCAGGAGATTTCCTGCCATTGCCTTGGGAAAGGGCCTTCTCTGTCTGCCTGCCTACATCAACACCTCTCCTAACCACATCACTGTCACTGTATCACTGCCATCCTGTTAATCTATTTGCTCTAGTGGATGCTAGTAATGTCTCTATTCGTCCTAGCCCTGAGATTTCAGCAACCTCTCTTTACTCATCCTTCCCAATGAAGCCGCATTGGAGGCTCTTTAAGGGTCATGGAATGAGCCCTCATCATTGTTACTTTTTTTGGTATATCAAATACACCACGGGGAGCTTGCCAGGCTCTACTGTGCAGGCAGGATACTCTTAGTAGCATGTTGGGTTCTCTGAGAGGGACAACTAGACAATAAGAGGTCTTATTCCGGGAGCTTTGTTTTATAGTCTCTGAATCTTGGCTATTCATGGGATTACATGGTTCCCTGGGAGTAGTTTGTGGGTGGGACTGCCTAGCTACTGAAAAAAGGGGAATCTGGGTGTAGGAGACTCTGTCCTGATCTGAGCAGTCTTGGAGATCTCAGCTCGGGTCCTGCACACCTAGATTCCTCTCCTGGTTCCTTCATGCATGAGGCTCGTCCAAGTGTGTAGAGAATGGCCTTGAGCATGGCTGTGGCACATTGGTGGTATAGTGGTTAGCATAGCTGCCTTATAAGACCTGAATGCAGCTAAGAAATTGCTCACAGAAACAGGATCCTTAACTTAGGTACTTTTTGGAAGTGAGTATATATCCCATGCTTCTGTGCCTTTTCCTGAAGAGGACACTGGACTTAAAAAGTCCTACCTTATAGTAAGAGGTAGGTAAGTTCCAGTTTGTGCTTTAAATTATGAGTCACACCAAATGAGTTCAAGTGGTGTGACTCACAATTTAAAGCACATACAGAGTGAAACATCAGCCCAGATGCTGTATTCTCTGAGAATTTCCCCCTAACCAACAAATCTACAGTAATATTTTTTTCAGCAACTTAAAGAATCCAACAAGAGTAAGAAATGTTATCTTTTCAGGAGGAGATGAATACTGAAGTAAAAATAGGTTTATTTAGAGAAATACAAGGGAGGGAGATAGGTTTACACCTGGAAGAGAGAATGTAGCCTTTTTAGAGACAGCCAAGTGTGAACAATTTACCTTTGCAGATGCCTTCAAATCCCCAAGATGGAGAAAGTACCCCAATTGTATTTTGGAAACACAGGTAGTGTGACTTGTCTTGTAAGAGTCTGTCGCTAGAGCATTTTCAAGAGGAAGAATCTTGACTCTTTGATCGTCTTTTTAAATTATTATCATGACGAACCCTTTAATTAAAAATTCTTTTTTTTGAGGGTCTACCCTTCTCAGAGTACACTTCAGTTTCTACATCTTGATGGCATTTCATCTTCTGAATCTCAAGAAAGCTCAGTATTTACATCTCTGAAATATGCGATCTTCATGCCTTGCGGCTGCTTCAGAGTTAATAATGTGGAAATTTCTTTGAGTTGCATCTTGGTTTTTGTGGGGTCTTTGTTTGTTTGTTTGGCTTTTGAGTCACACACAGCCAAGCTAGTACTATTGCTCCAGCCCCCAAAGGAACCTTAGACCCTGCCTTGAAGGCCATTCTTTTGAAATTAATCTTTTTTGGAATTCATAATCTGGAATTCCCAGAGGAGCAACAGGAATTGCTACAAACAGCTCCCTCTGTTTGACCCTGGTTCCTGGCTATCTCAACATTCTCAAAAATGAAAACATTGAGTAGTAAGCATTCAGATTCAGACAGAAAATAGAAAGTTTATTAGAAAGTAGAAAAGAAAACAACTTCCCAACAGTGGGAGGAATTTAGTTTAGGACAAAGGATAGTTCATTTTGTGGGATTTTGTTAAATAGGAGAACAAGGTCTTTTGTGTTGTTTATCAAAGTGGCAGAAGATTCCCTTTTGTTTCCAGAGAAGTCTTGCTAATTTAGAGACAATTAGTGCTGTTAAAAGAAGATGAATATCTTGCATTCCCATTAGGCTGGTGGGGATGGTTTGTTTATTTAAGACCTTTTAGGTCATATATTCCATTTTATGCCTAGGTATTCCACTATTCCACTTTGTCCCTTGGGAGCCCAAGGTCTTGGGGAAAAAATAATATATATATATGTGTATATATAATATATTATTTTGGGCTCTCAGACTGAGCCCAAAATTTTGCAGGAATGTTTAAAATGTAGGATGGGGACAGCTTAAAATGAAGCTACTTGCAGCAGCTGTCAAGGAAAAATAGACTTCCTCTTTCAGGGTGATAGAAATTTTCTGTTGGCAGAAACAAAATTTACCTTAGTTTTAGTCAATAATGACTTACATGAAATTTGCTCTGAATTCATTTGAAATTGCGGCAATTTTAGATTTCTTAGATTTATAATTGTGGCTACTACAATTATAATTTGTAGCATTGAAAAAGCTATGACTATCAAACTCAGAATTATTCCAATAAAATGATCTGAAGTTTATGATAAAATCATCTATTTTAAATATTGTTTGTTCTATTTATATTTTTAAATAAATTTAACATGATTTAGTAGAGTTTACAGAAAATCAAGCCCACACTTTATGCAATGATTCCTTAAAAATAGGACATATTATTTTTAATCTGGAGCTTTAGTATTAAACAAAATTCAGTGTTAAAATCTTTCTCGTTTTCCATGACAAGAGTGCAGTGTATGAGTTTTGGTCCAAATTTGAACTTGCATCATTATTATAAATATCACAATTACTTTTTAATTTATTTATTTTAGGGGCCTCCCAAGTGTTAGTCGAGGTCTGGGTCTCATGCCAGTAGGTGGTTAGTGTAAGAGACCTGTGAGACTAAGGATTATCTGGACCACCCTCATGATGTTCCGGGGTCCTATGGCCAAACAAAAGTACTCATAGGCCTGCAGCGTCTGTGCCCTTTAATTCCCCAGTACTGTATCTTGTGTTGGAGACAAAACCAGGGTGTGTATGCCTCCTGTGCTTTCTAGACTTTTGACCTTATGATTTTAAAGATCATTAAAATTTTACAAGTTTCATCATATATACTCAGAAGAAATGTTTACTTAAATTAAGATTTGAAAAAAACCTACCTGATATTCTCAATTCCAGAATTTTATTCACCTCACGTTAGGATGTTGGCACATAGATTAATGTACTGATAAAATATTGAACACAAATAAACTTATCTTCATGATTCCCATTTAAATAAACGTTTAAAGATCATGGTGTTTTCCCTTAGGACCTATCTATGAAGCTCTAAGTATACTGGGTTTACTCATCTATAAAATGCATAGAACTGAAGATCCTATAAAGTTTTAGTGGAGAACCAATATATTAATATTTGTTAAGAGGTTACCATAGTCCTTGGCATTATTTAAAAGTTTCTTATTGATTAGCTGTATTCTCAATCCTAGAGTACTCTGTCCTAGACTCTGGCACATTATATCTACTGTGGATGTATAAGTAATTGTTCAACAAAGGAACTGTGTGCCATGTAACTCAAATAGCTGAACACAGCTCATGATAACTTGTATAAATTACTTTCCTTGTATTTAGATACACTTTTCTGCCTGCTTTGTGCTTCTCCATTATACTCTGTGCGTTTTGAATTTAGCTGTTGCAGATCAGCAGAAAGGGAGGAATACTGCAATTAAAGGTTAAGGAATTTTGTGAAGAAACGATTGAAATTAACACTAATAATTCGTCATCTCATTTATCACCTTCAGTCTAGGTCCTTTTATCTTTCTGATTATAGAAAAGGTTCGTAAGGACTAGAAATTCCATTAGAGTCTTGTACTGTCTCTGTTCAGCAGGTAATAGTTCTCAGAATTTTTGATATTTGAAATATGGCCATGCAAAAATTCATTGAGGTCATAGACTTCTATTTACATCCTCATATGGTGAAAAAGATGATGGGTTTCTGTCGATTTCCTTCCACAGAGAAGTCAATCTTATTCATGATGGCACAGTCTCCCAAAACCATCACTTTGAAATATGACCTGAGATGTTAGTATTAAATATATATGAATTTTGGAAGAGATTAATGCATTCATATCATAGCATGACTTCATAATTTATCTATAAAGTAAGCAATGGAACTTCCTTTAAAATTATTAAGTTAATTAAAATTAAAATTATTTACATAGTAGCTTTTATGTCATAACAAACATATAAAATATTAGGTACCATTCACATTACAAATATGGACCAAGAAATTTAACTTACAGGTATTTATTTTTATCAGTTCTGAAGAGTGGAAGTCTAAGATTGAGGGGTCAACATATTTAATTTCTCCCGAGTCATCTCTCCTTGAATTGTAGATGATTAAGTTTTGTTGTATCCTCAAATGTCTGTACCCTCTGTGCAAATCTAATGTTACTTACTCATCTTATAAGGAAATTATCTTAGTGGATTAAAAGTCTGCTTGGTGATTTGTTTGGCAAACAATTTTTATTTTTTTGGCAAGGTGGTCACCCGTTGGCTGTTCTCAGGGATGACTCCTGGATCTGTGCCCAGAGATCACTTCTGGCAGGGCTTGGGGACCAGATAAGGTGCCAGGCATCATATCTGGGTCAGCCTTATGCCTGGCAATCATTGTACCTGCTGTACTACTACACTAGCCCACAGGAAATATAATTTTATCTGTAACACCATTCATATTACTAGTGGAAGTTTTGATAACTTTATTAACAGGATAATATGCGGGGAGTCTCATAGATGCATGGCTGTATTAAGCCATTAAATAAAGACTATATTAATATTGCTATATATAAAAAGTATGTATTTTCCTAAAAGTTTTATTACACTTATTATAAAGTAAAAATATAAGGTTAGAGAATAATCAAATGCAGATGATCTCTAGTATCAACCACCATATAAGTTACAACATGTACAGACACATGCACAAACACAAGAAATTGAGAAGCAAGAGCTATAGACTTAAAGAGAAAAAAGTGAGTCAAAAGCCATAGATTTGGAGGGGTAAATGAAAGTGGTTAAAACATTTAAATGTCAAGGATTAAAAAGTACAGTAGACTGAGTGTGTTGCTGGGCACTTGTTGGAAGTGTCAAATGGATTACAAATAAAAAGAAAAATGTCTCGTTCAATATTAGAAGAGCTGAAATTTAGAAGAATGAGAATGAGTTAAAAATAAATTCACAATAAAGACAAGGAAATATAATTTTATTTTAATTTGTAGGAGTCCTTGATACTACAATAAGGAACAAAATAGAGCAAAATATAAATTTAAATTATTAGAATACAGCGTGAATATAATGCCTCAGGAGCATTAAAAAGAAAAATGAGGAATTCAGCACTCTATAATTAACATCTTTATTGTTATTAACATCTTCATATTAAATAATTGAGTCAACCAAATCATTAAATACTTGAATAAAATTACAAATTACAGAATAGTTGATATTATATGTGCAAATTAATCAAGGTTAATTATAATAGGATAGTTACAAGGTAAAATAAAAAACCTTAAAGATTATATTTTGTGGCTGGAGAGGGAGTAAGAGAGTATTTGCATTTCACATAGCTGACCCAGGTTCAACCCACAGCAACCCATATAGTTCCTGGAACATCCCTGGATGTGATCCCTAAGTGCAGTGTGGAGTAACCCAGCGCACTGTCTGTGTGCGGCTGCCAGAAAAATAAAAAATAAAAACAAATGTTATATGTTTAGAATATCCCCGTGTTTGCTCAGAGACTGTTGATACTGTTGCAAAAAGGTATTTTAAGCATAATCAAATAAGCAGTAGTGAGAAATTGTTAACTATGACAGCAGCTAAAGAACCTACATTTCATCAGTCAAGAATAATTTTATGATATAATTTTCTTCATTAGGAAATTCAAATGATTCTGTTCTTAAAGTCTTAAAATTTGATTCTGGGCCAGAACGATAGCACAGTGGTAGGGCATTCGCCTTTCACGTGGCCAACCCGTGTTCAATTCCTCCGCCCCTCTCAGAGAGCCCGACAAGCTACTGAGAGTATCGCACCCGCTTGGCAGAGCCTGGCAAGCTATCCGTGTGTATTGGATATGCCAAAAACAGTAACAATAAGTCTCACAATGAGAGACGTTACTGGTGCCTGCTCAAATAAATTGATGAGCAACAGGATGACAGTGACTCTAAGATCTATGAGTTATACTGATGTCTTTTTATTTCTAAGTCATTTGGTCTAAAAGAAATGTCAAATACATTTAAACTTTTTAATATATGACACATACATAATTCTAGTTATGAATATTTTTACTCCATGTCTTCATTTGCTTTATGATTACATGTTTATAATTCAAAATCCATTCCTTCAAGAAGTACCCATTCTATTCCTACCATATTATTGCAACAGATCAGTAACTAAATGCTTCAACCGCAGGATCACTGAACATACAGCAGGATTATCCTCTAGGAGAATAAATCCAAACCTGGAGGTCTTGATAAAGGGAATGAAATGTGCTTCATGTGAATAGCTCCAATCAAATGTCAAAAAGGTAGTGGATAAATTGTGTTGCTATAGGATTAAACATATTGTTGCTTGCTAGATTCTGTTCAGTGGATTTCTGTTTTTTTGTTGGGCATGTTCATCAAAGTCAGATTTTATTATGCTGGTGACAGGTGAAGCAGGTTAAAACCATAACATATTAGAATAAAGATGTGCACCCAACCATACAGCTGCTCAATTCACTACTTGTAAATGTGGTTCCAAAATATCACAAAAGTGAATGCCAGGATCTTAATTGTACTACTATCTAAATCTTTCTTAAACCTAGGATCTTATTTATTAAAAGTATTAATTCCTATCACTACTGCTAAGAATTGCATAAGAACAGTGAATGAGAAACTGATAAAATTTAAACTGTGAGTTTGGTGAGAAAAAAATATATATTGCTATATATACTGGAGCGATAGCACAGAGGGTAGGGTGGGTGTTTGCCTTGCATGTGGCCGACCCGGGTTCAATTCCTCCATCCCTCTTGGAGAACCTGGCAAGCTACTGAGAGTATCCCACCTGCACGGCAGAGCGCAAACTCCCCGTGGCGTATTCAATATGCCAAAATAGTAATAAGTCTCATAGTGGAGACATTATTGGTGCCCACTCAAGCTAATCAATCAACAATGGGACGACAGTGCTACAGTGCTATGTATACATATATATAATAAATCTATTCACTTACATATGTATGTATATAGTATATATGTAAGTTAATAAATTTGGAAGAAGGGAACAGTTGACCACATAAAAAGCCAATTCAAACCTTGAGGGGGAAGGAACTCTCTTTCATTGTTGGTGAGAATGCTGATTGGTCCAGCCCTTTTGGAAAACAGTATGGACATCCTCAAAAAACTCTAAATTTAACTCCCATTTCACCCAGCAATACAACTTATTATTATATACCCTGTGGACCCAAAATAACATCAGAAACATCATGTACACTTCTTTGTTTATTGCAGTACTATTCATAATAGCCAGAACCTGGAAACAACCTGAGTGCCTGAGAACAGGTGACTAGATAAAGAAACTATGGTACATTTACACAGTGGAATACTATGCAGCCGTTAAGAAAATTGAAATAATAAAATTTACTTATAAATGGATGGACATGGAGAGTCTCATGCTGAGTAAAATGAGTCAGAAGAAAAGGCATAGACATAAAATGACTGCAATTATTTGTCGATTCAAAAAATATAGCATTTTTGAAATGATCATTTTTTTAAAATTCTTTTATTGATTCACCATGTGGAAAGTTACAAACCTTTCAGGTTAAAGTCTCAGTTATACAATGCTCAAACACCCATCCCTTCATCAGTGCACATATTCCACCACCAAGAATCACAATATACCTCCCCCCTTCCCTCCACCTTCCCAGCCCCCCACCCCGCATGATAAATTTCACTTTACTTTCACTTTACTTTGATTACATTCAATATTTAAACAAAAAATTCACTATTATTGATTTGGAGTTTCTCCCCTCTAAGTCGATCTGCTGAAAAGAAAGCATTTGGTAATTTGTTTTCCATTGCTGAGAATGAAGAGATATGAGGTCAGGAGGCCACACTAGCAGCAGCATAGTTTTGGATTTCTGTATTTTAGTATTTTAGTAACTAAGTCCAGAGAAATGTCTGCCAGGAATCGCAACATTGTAAGCTTGTACCTCTCAGCTACTTTATATTCCACATATGAGTGTGATCTTTCTATGTCTGTCTCATTCTTTCTGACTCATTTCACTCAGCATAATACTTTCCATGTTGATCCACTTATATGCAAATTTCATGACTTCATGTTTTCTGACAGCTATGTAGTATTTTATTGTGTAAATATACCAGAGTTTCTTTAGCCAATCATCTGTTTTTGGGCACTCTGGTTTTTTCCACATTATGGCTAATGTAAACAGAGCGGCAATGAACATGGAAATGCAGATGTCATCTCTACTATACCTTTTTGCCTCTCCGGGATATATTCCCAGGAGTGGTATTGCTGGGTCAAATGGGAGCTCAATTTCTAACTTTTTGAGAATCGTCCATATTGTTTTCCAAAAGGGCTGAACCAGTCGGCATTCCCACCAGCAGTGAAGGAGAGTCCCTTTCTACCCACATCCACACCAACACCGATTGTTTTTGTTTTTTGGGATGTGGGCCAGTCTCTGTGGTGTGAGATGATATCTCATTGTTGTTTTGATCTGCATCTCCCTGAAAATTAGTGATGTTGAACATTTTCTCATGTGCCTCTTAGCCATTCGGATTTCTTCTTTGGAAAAGTTTCTGTTCATTTCATGAGCCCATTTTTTGATGGGGTTGGCAGTTTTCTTCTTGTGGAGCTCAACCAGTGCATTGTATATCCTTGTTATCAACCCTTTATCTGATGGGTACTGCATAAATATCCTTTCCCATTCTGTGGATTGTCTTTGTATTTTGGTCCCTGTTTCTTTTGAGGCGCAGAAGCTTCTTAGTTTGAGATAGTCCCATTTATTTATCTTTGTTTTCACTTACTTGGCCAGTGGCATGTCAGCTTTGAAGATACCTTTGGCTTCAATGTCGTGGAGGGTTTTGCCGACCTTATCTTCAATATACCTTAGGGATTCTGGTCTGATGTTGAGGTCTTTAATCCATTTTGATCTGATTTTTATACATGGTGATAGATGGAGGTCTAAGCCCATTTTTTTGCATGTAGCCGTCCAGTTTTGCCAGCACAATTTGTTAAACATGCTTTCCTTGCTCCACTTCACATTTCTTGCTCCCTTATCAAAGATTAGATGATCATATATTTGTGGGTGTATGTCAGAGTATTCAACCCTATTCCATTGGTCTGCAGCTCTGCCTTTGTCCAATACCATGCTGTTTTAATGACAACCACTTTGTAGTAGAGTTGGAAGTTGGGGAGGTTGATTCCTCCCATTTTCTTTTCCCCAAGGATTGCTTTAGCTATTCGTGGGGGCTTATTGTTCCATATGAATTTCAGGAGCGCTTGCTCCATTTCTTTGAAGAATGTCAAGGGTATTCCTATAGGGATCACATTGAATTTGTACAATGCTTTGGGGAGAATTGCCATTTTAACAATATTAATTCTCCCAATCCATGAGCAGGGGATGTCTTTCCATTTCCTCGTGTCCTCTTTTATTTCCTGAAGTAGTGTTTTATAGTTTTCATTATACAAGTCCTTTACCTCCTTTGTTAAGCTGATTTTGAGGTACTTGATTTTTTGAGGCACAATTGTGAATGGGATTGCTTTTCTCAGGTCACTTTCTTCTCTCTCATTATTTGCATATAGGAAAGCCATGGACTTTTGAGTATTGATTCTATAGCCTGCCACTTTACTATACGAGTCTATTGTTTCTAGGAGTTTCTTGGTAGAGGTTTTAGGGTTCTCTAGGTATAGTATCACATCATCTGCGAATAGTGAGAGCTTGATTTCTTCCTTTCCTACCTGAATGCCCTTAATATCTTTTTCTTGCCTAATCGCTGTTGCAAGTACTTCCAGTACTATATTGAACAGAAGTGGAGCGAGTGGCATCCTTGTCTCATCCCTGTTCTCAGAGGGAAGGCTCTTAGTTTTTCCCCATTGAGAACAATGCTTGCCATAGGCTTGTGATAAATGGCTTTGACTATATTGAGGAAGCTCCCTTCTATACCCATTTTGGCGAGTGTTTTCATCATAAATGGATGCTGGATTTTGTCAAATGCTTTCTCTGCATATATTGATATGATTATATGATTTTTATCTTTTCTTTTGTTGATATGCTGGATTATGTTGATTGATTTCCGAATGTTAAACCATCCTTGCATCCCCGGGATGAATCCCACTTGGTCGTGGTGTATGATCTTTTATGAAATGATCATTTTATTCTGAAATGATCATTTTAGACAGAAACTGAAGGTTGAAAGCAGGTTAAAGGATATGCCTGATATCCATTCAGTATCTGTATTGCAAAACACAAGGCCCCAAAGGAAAAAAAGTGAGAGATAGAGAGAAAGAGACAGAAACAGACTGACAGAGAAATAGAGAGAAAGACACAGAGAGAGACAATAAATATTACATAGAAGCAGGTAGGAGGTGTGGGTGTGGAGGAGGGAAACTGGAACATTGGTGGTAGGAAATGCACACTGGTGAAGGGACAGGTATTTGGCCATATGACTGAAACCCAATCGTGAACAATTTTGCAACTATATCTCACTGTGATTCAATTTTAAAAAATAAAATAAAATCTGTGTATATTTTGGCACCTGCAGAAATATAAGCAGGAAAATAGTAATGGAAAAGAAACATGCGTATGTCAGGAAGATGAGACCCTTGAATGGATTTAAGAGTATGTTTACTTTGTTTAGTTGTGCAGAGCATTGCTATCTATAAATGATATCTTTTAAATTACTACCATAAAAGACAAAGCGAAAAGAGAATTACATTGCGATTACTTTCCTTTTCCTTTATCTTCAGATTGTTATAATTATATCAATGAGTTTCCCCCCAAATCTTAGTGTGTTGGACTTTGTTGAATTGTGTAGCATGTGATTAAGCATTTAACTGCTAAGTGATAGCAACAGACTATATGGCTAATTCTGAAGAAATTTCTTTGTAAAATCTTGCCAAATAAAAATAATATATAGCTAGTGTTGATTATTTTTACCAGATTAAAATTTTGGTAGTTTTAAATTGATATTTGTAGAAAAAGTTACTTTATGTACATTTATCTTTATTTTTATATATATATGCTTAATAAATATATTGTAACCCATGGCATTCAAATAATCATGTCTAAGTAACAAAATAAAGGAACAGAAAACTAAATTGTTATAAAAAGTTGGAGACTATCTGGCCTATTTAAAAAAAATTACTGAAAAATACAATATCTAATACATTCATATAAGAGAACTATTATGTTGCAGAAAATTAAACATTAAGTTTCAGTTCTAGAGCCCTATACATGTGTACCAACTGTCAAAGATTTTAAAAAAAGGATTTTAAAAGAGAAAATACCCAGTAAGAGTATACTAGCAGTTCATTTGTCCCATATCAAAATTTAAATTTTGAACTTTTAAATCCATTAACTTAGAATAGAACCCTATTATAGAGATAGGAATTTATAAATGTAAACCAGTAATATGAAGCAGTAGAGTGGGATTTATGATTTGTATATTTATAGACACAGAAAAATTTTGGACACAAACCTGCACAAAGAAAGAACACCATAGGAATCTTGAGTGTGCTGCCATAGACCAAGAAACTACTAAAATTTGGGAGAGAGGTCTGGATGGAGCACGTTATTCTTTTAGTAATTGCCTGTCATGTCAGCTTAAAGTTCCAATATAAGAATTAGTCATCAAACAGTGTTGACCAAATCCTCAAATTGTATAAGGACAGAGGTTCTTCTCCATTCTTTCTCTCTCATAAAAATACATATATATGAGGAGAGTTATATACACATACATGTACATATGTATGAGATGTGTATATATACATATATGCAAACACATCTATATATATGTGTGTGCATACAAACATGGATACAGTGTAATATATAAACTTCAAATTGAATGTGTTATTATAACTTTTTCTCTTAACTACAAATTTAATTTGAGTGTGTTTTTTTCCCATATAATAAAATTTTTCTGCTCTAGGAGAGTTTGCAATCTCATGTACAAACATATGTATATCTCTCACTGTCACTGTCACTGTCATCCCGTTGCTCATTGATTTGTTCGAGTGGGCACCAGTAACATCTCTCATTGAGAGACTTATTGTTACTGTTTTTGGTATATCCAATACCCACGGGTAGCTTGCCAGGCTCTGCTGTGCGGGCTCCATACTCTCGGTAGCTTGCCAGTCTCTCCAAGAGGGGCGGAGGAATCGAACGGGTCGGCCGCGTGAAAGGCGAACGCCTCTATGCTCTTTAAATCAATTTTTATTAAAATGCAAAACCACTGTATTTCTTTTCATCCTTACATATTAAATTATTTGTAAATTGATAATGTGTTAGTGTATTTTTTGTTGTTTTTTTATATGAATTAAAATTGATTTCTTTAAAAGGTACTCTTTTCAGTGAAAAAAATGACAAGTTTTATTTGATATCCTCTTTGATACTATGCAGAGTTTTTATCATTTAATACCAGACTGCAAGTACCCCTTGGGAGAGTGGAATGCAAGATTACTTCAATTGTGTTTGCGGTTAAAAAAAGAAGACAGAGGTACAAGAGAGATGGATGTAAAAATTCAACTGTAAATTAAAGTATTGAAACAAATAAATCCTGTTGCATGGCGAAAGAAGTCAGAACTGGCAATAATAGTTTTTTAATTTTGGTGTTTGGAAGTGTGCACTAAGGAAGTTAGTAGAAGAACAAATTTGGGGAATATTTCCATAATGGAAAGATTTTTAAGGAATGTAAATGCTAAATTGAAAATTAAGTCATAAATTGACAAAACATAAAAGTAGTTTGACAAACATACAAAAATATTTCTGAATTAGTTGGAAATTGTTAAAATATAAAAAATATTGAAATATATATATATATAGATGCTGAATTAAATGTGTCAATACATGACATGCTCAGAGTAAGACTGCATCACCCATGTACACTTGAACCAAACAATAATTTTAGTAAGTTTCATTTGGTGGTGCAATAAATATCTCTTCTTTACGTGTACCTTCAGCCTACAATGAATGTTTGGAATATATGTGTTAAATGAGAATCTATAGAAAGAATTATTAACAGAAAAATCCAATAAGTACGACCTCATTGCTTCTTAATTTTTGAAATGGATATGGGCCATGATTATTTTGAAGTTTGAATCAATTTTAAATGCCTGACACAGCTGGAAATAACAAATTGCAAATAAATAGTAGGCAAAGATATATGCTAATCTGGATGCTAAAAGGGCAAGGCCAGAGTTGTAGTGTGGGGTTGAAAGGAATCAAAAAGACACAAAACTCTATTGGATACTTGGGAGATGATGTCTGGGTTCAGTTAGAAATAGCAAAGGTATCTGAGAATTGGAAAAGAATCATTAAAAAAAAAATGTTGGGCTATTTAAGTTTGCTCTTCAACCCGTATTCTCCCTTGAAGAGATATTTTGTTTATTAGTCTATCTCCACTTTAGAGAAGCCTGTGTTCTCTCTTAAACAAATACTTCTCTCTTTCTCTCCCCTCACACTCTTTTTAAAAAATTTCGATAAAAATTGCCTTGCTCACAAAAAAAAAAGGTGGGGGGAGGAATTTTTAAAAAAAATCTTAAGAACTAATACAGATATCACAAATAACATTATGAAAGTAATTTTTCACATAATATTTTTAGTTGATCTTCGTGGGATATTTTGACAAACATGTTTATCAGTATTTTGAATTAAGTGTGCTTGTAAGCAATAATTTCATTAAGGTACCGAGGAATTTCATAGAGTAGTTACTATATTAGATAAGGACTTTTGATAAATGAATAAAAATTATGTTCTTCATTCTAATAGGAATTGTAAGGAGAAATGAGATAATTCCATTGTTTTTTAGTGTTTTTATTAAATAAGAAGAGTGTCCTACAGAGAATATTAACATGTTATTTCTAAGATAAGACTAAGGCCCTGCTTGTAGGAAACAAGTTAACTAAAGGCATGAAGTAATGGGCTTTGAATTTATCTCTTTAGAATAATTTTCTGTTTTCTAAAAGGGAGTGTTGGGAATTTAAACAGATTAAATGTATAAGTTTGCAAATGCACTTTCAATTTATTGTGATTCTCTAGGGTTCTTCTTTAAGTATAGGTTTATGTTGGGCACATAAGATTCAGACATAGACTATATATAATATATTATGGCTCCAAAATGAGTTTAGTACATGTCTTAATATTTTATATTTTTAAATGTTTGTGCAAAAACACTTGAGTAAATCTATGTCTTGAATAGATTCTTCAGTCAAGCATGTTGATTACCTCTTTGCTTGAAATAAATGGTGACTGATTTTAGTTCTCCAAGAGAATCCAATTTCATTCCCTGAACATACACATAAACTTTAAAGAAGATGAATTTGATTAAAATAAAAATACACATTTAGGTAGACTTCACTGTGCAAATATTGACACATCACATCGACAAAGTAAATATGTAGAGTCTAAGTCAACAGGTTATTGTTTTTGTTTACTTTTTACTATAACCTTATATCTCTGTGACTTAATAGATTAAATTGGAATGATAAAGGCATATTAGTTTAAAAGCTCATATCTCTAAAACTCAGAAGAACTGCTGTAGTCTATTAAATATTAAAAAAGACTTTGTAGCAGTTATAACATCAAATATGTAATAAGGAACAAGTATGTGTTGAAGGCGAGAAACAAGTGTGCTATATACTAATTAAAAATGATGTATATCTGAGTGAATTTAGAATTTTAAAACATGTAGGAAATTTTGCAGCTAGAGAGATCAGACATTGGGTAGGGCATTTGCCTTGCACAAGCCTAATCTGTGTTCGATTGCCTAGCACCACGTATTCCCAGGGTCCCCAACAGGACTAATCCGTGAGCACCCTGGAGGTGATAAAAAACAAATGGGGAAAAATTTAGGAGATTCATAGGCATGGCAGAATAAACTATAGTAAGCTCTACTCTCACTAAAGCACAAACAAATCAATTCTCCATGAGAGGGAAACGGCCAAGCTCACAGCCTGATTTGCAAAGAATCACACAGCTGCATTATAGGAATGTGGTGGTAACTGCGTTGTATAGAATTGGAGGGGAGAGAGAAGGGACAGGATTGACTGTGTGGATGGAACGTGGCAGCGGTCGCTACCATTACTGCGGCAGCCTGGACTTGCTGGGAGAGGACAGAGCAATGGACATTATTGTCTCGAATACTAAAGAAACATCATAGGGCGTGAAACAGTTCATTTGGCAGATATTGAGCCCAGAACAGATAGTATTTGTCTAGTGATGGACTTCATGAGTCTGCCCTGATGATCAGGATGTTGAATTGGTCCGATATCTGGCATATTCCAGACATGTGCAACTAACAAACAGACGTTTTGTACTGACGGGGTAGGCTGCGTCTGAAATTAAGCAGCGGGGAGATCTGTTTCTGCATTGTTCCCTTCCAAATCCCAGAAGCAGTGGGGAGCTTCCCTGGCACGTGGCTGAGCCCCTTCAGGAGTGATCCTGGAGCACGGGGCAGCTCTGGGCAGGCAACAAAACAAAATAAAATAGAGCAAAGAAACCCAAAACCCCACAAAGAAGCTGGTAATAGGTAATTACTTCTGGCACCCTAATTTCTTTACCCTATCTTGCCAAGTTCAAATAAAGAGAAATTTTAATTCTAAACCACCAGCACCACCTGCAAATAAACTAAGGTAAAGCAAACAACAACAAAATCAGCAGGTGATTTTTTTTAATAGAATGGAGTTCCTAAAAGAAAATGGAAAATTCCTAAAGCATTTGCTACTATGAGATATGCTCCACAGGAGATATGAAAGGAGCTCTTCTACGTGAAAAGGTTAAAATAAATAAATAAAAAAGCTTTGAGCAAAGTCGGGAAACATCAGAGAGAATCAGAAACATAACTATAATAAAAGAGAATAAAGCAAAGTGTAAAATAGGAGGGGGAGAAAGAGCAGAATCTGCATAGCCTGATACTAATAATTTGATACTAAAACAACTCGAAAACAACTAAAAAATGAAAGTGAGCTCGAGTATCAGTAATTAACCAGCTGTGAAGTGTGAACTTTCCAATAAACACACACACAACATAGTCCATTTATGCTATACACATAAGAGAGCCCATCAAATATAAAAATAAAATTCAAACTCACGTGTATAGACTGGGCAAGGCGTTTCTAAGTCAATGAAACAAAAAACAAAGTTAGGAACAATTATACTCAACTCTGTGAATATGGGATTTCATCCATAAAAGCTAATAATGATACAATGGCATTTTCTATGCAGTTATCAAGTATATAATCATCAGGAAGATAAACAGAACTTGAATATGCATGCATGTAATGCAGGTGAAACAAATTAAGTAAATCATTAATACATATCCAGGGATACTCTGAATGCTCTCACAGTAACATCTCAACATACCACTTAGAACCATGACTAGACTATCCAGAAAAAGTAATTTAAAAAGGTACTTGAGGGATTGCACAGGAAGTAAAGTGCTTGACTTGCATGCTTTCTACTTGGATTCAAATCCCTAGTACCTCACAGAGTACCCCCAAGCAATGCCTCGGGTCACTCCTCAGCATAGAGCAAGGAATAGTCCCTGAGCATAGCCAGGTATATCTACTAAACATAATAATGACAAAATAATAGCACTGTAGCACTATCGTCCTGTTGTTCATTGATTTGCTCAAGCGGGCACCAGTAACGTCTCCATTGTGAGACTTGTTACTGTTTTTGGCATATTGAATACACCACAGGTAGTTTGCCAGGCTCTGCCATGCGGGCGAGATACTCTGGATATCTTGCCAGACTCTCCGAGAAGGAGGGAGCATTAAATTAGAATAACAAAATAAAATGAAAATGTTCATAGAAAGGCCACAGTTTGTATGCATTTGTGGCCTATATTGCTATGCTTCTTCTCTGAAGGAATTCAGAAATATTGGTGACTTTGCCATTGTAAGTTGGAGAATGAATATTCTAAATCCTAGAAAACTGACTTAAAAATTACAGAGTAAGTAAAATATAGAGAGAAATATATTTTATTACTATTTTAAATAAAAAAAGAAAACTGTCCAGCAATTAGTATTATACCTCTGATACTAGTGGGATATTGAATCTAGTAAAGAGTATTCAGATAGGAAATGCACTGATTAACTTGAAGACTATAAAGAGGCACACCGACTAATAGTACAACACAGTTCCCCCAACTCTAGGGACTATCACACATTCTATTTTAACTATAGACGTTTATCAAGAAATAATCAGACTCAAACATATATCCCATACAAATTTGTTCTGGTAAACCGGCGGAAATAACTCATAATGCACTAGTTGAACCACTGTTTCCTTCCCCTGCCTCAAACAGTAATACTTGGAGCCCAGATAATGGTACAGAAGGTCAGTGCTGGCCTTGCACTTGGCCACCCAGATCTGCTCCTTGGCAGCACACAGAGTCCCTGGAGTCGGCCAGGAGTGACCCCTGAGCGGGACCAGGTGGGGCCCAAACACAAAGGAGAAAAATAGTTATGTCGCCACAGCATAAGATAGAAAGAGTACGTGGCAGAATTTGTTGGAAAGTTATATATTTAAAAAATATTATATAAGGAAACAGGGAAAAAAGACACAGATGTTACTGAAAAAAAAACATACCTATAGGAATATGTAAAGGCAGTGTTTAATTTTTTAATACCATATATTCTTTTTTTTATTACATCACTGTGAGATAGTTACAAAGTTTTTATGTTTGACTTTCAGTCATAAAATGATTGAACACCCATCCCTCCACCAGTGCATTTGACTGCGACAAAATAATAACATTAAATAAATAATTATGAGCAGCCTAGCCCTGTCGTCCCATTGTTCATTGATTTTCTCGAGTGGGCACCAGTAACGTCTCCATTGTGAGACTTGTTATTGTTTTTGGCATATCGAATATTCCACGGGTAGCTTGCCAGGCTCTGAGATATATACAAAAATTCCTATCCCCAAATAAATTAATACAAATGTTCTCAACTATTCATGAAATATTTTTAAGGATAAGTCATATGACCAAATATGGAAGAAATCATAATAAGAATCAAAAGATCGCAGTAATACCAGGCATCATTTCTTATCACATGGGTGTGAAGCTAAAAATTGACAATAAAAACAACAAAATGAAAATAGGAAAATTCTCAAATACAAGGAAACTAGACAACATCCTTCTGAGTAATTCTTGAATCAGAAAAGGAATCTATTGGGAAAGCAATTATATGAAGAATGAGCAAAATGTAAATTTTTAGATCTTATCTGAAGCAGTAAAACTGGCATTAAGTGAGAATCAAGTAGTAATACACACGCACATCAAAGCAAGAAAAATCTCAAATAAACCTCTAACTTTACAAGGGAAATAAAGAGAGAAAGAGAAAAGCAGGGAAAAAAATGAAACCAGTCAGTAGAAGGAATTAGTCTAATAATAAAATCTTTTTAAACATTGCATCTTCTCCTTTCCCCACACAATTCAAAAATTCTCTCCAACCACTCCAAGAGGGAAGCCAACTGTTTCCATCCTTTGACTTGGAGCCAAGGCAGAACCTTAAGAACGCTTAAGAGCCATAAGAACACTGTGCAGTTAAGGACTCCCGTGTCCTGCTTGGCCAGTACCCGTCAGTAGAGGCCTTCTTGACCTACAGTCACCCTTCTTCTCATCATATTAAAAACATTCCCTCAAGAGTTTTCCCTGCCATTTTCTGAACTTGCAGTTCTTGCAGTATGGGGTGGACAAGTGCCCAATTTACACACATGGCTTAACTCAGACCCTCTGAGAGGTCCCCGATTTCCACTAGGATGAAATTTCTGAAACATAGCTTCACTGCTCTAAGAAGAAATAAAATTAAATTGGCTCAAGTCTCCCAGCCAATTAGCTGATCGTGGCAAAATACCAGGCTCGTGAGACCCTAAGCATAGCTCCCTATTTAATTACCGGTCACCGTAAAAATCCCTATCATACAAACATATGAAACCCTAAACTTGTGGTAGTCCTGAAATAATGCTTCCTCAAGAGCAGTCCCCCTTGCCCCTGCTTCCTCCTTCCATTTTGAAGGAGGAAGAAAGGCATATTGCTTTCTCCTTTCCTCAGCTAGCAATCCATTTAAACAATCATAGTCAATTTACTTCTTATAATATTTCTAGTCATTTTGTAGGAACACAGTAAGAGATATATTAAACTTAAAGGTTGGATCTTCCTGGGGACATCTAACTATATATATTTTAAACTGTAGTCGTCAGGCCAGGCTAGTCTTTCTTAACCCCTGCAGGGTCCATACTCAGTTATTTCTTTTTGGGTCATGACAGAGTTTGTCCATGACCATGCTCTTAACTTATTATACTTACGGCACTTAGCTTGTTTCCTTTAGATGCCAGGGTAGCTTACAGTTTGCCCAGAGTCTATCCAGTCCCTCTATCAGGACCTTGCTTTGGAGTGCTAGGAACTAAGTGCAACTGAGGCTTAAATCAAGTAAATATAATGGATGTACAGAAATAAATTTATTTTGGAGTCAATTAACTCCCATGTTACAAAGATAGCATGAACTGTCTTCCTGTGTCTATACAAAAAGGACATTACTAAACAAGTCATGCAAATAACATAGGGTAAAGAGAAGAGCAATCTAAGATTATTAGCACTTGATGGAATTGGGTGTGACTCAGGGGCACTGTTGGGGGAGTAGCTCAATAAACTTATGGTCCCTACAGAAACTTAAACCTAGTGATATCCAACATGTGTATATATACATATATATGTGCATATATGCTCATGTATGTACTCAATTTATAATTATATATTTTCCTTTAGTTCATGTTAAAGTCATGTAAATGTTACAATTAAAGAATTATATTTCATCAATAATGAATGACTCTGACTCAGAATATATTTGTATCTGTCAGAATGTTTGGAATAGTACATTACTGCTTTACTATCCAGCAATCTAGTTATTTTAAGTCAGTTTTGCATATTGTTTATTCCCACAATTTTTATATTCTTATTTTCCATAAATCTTTGCAGTCTATATAGATTATTTATAATATCATTTTTCTTTATTAGTACTTGTCTTTCACAGTATGACAATGCCTCTAACACATATTCAAAGATTCTTCTTAATAAAGTTTGAGTGTGGAACTAGACAAAGAATGTTGCCTATAGAAAAATTTACTCTAGTACAATTTTTCAGGGCTGGAGTGATAGCACAGCGGGTAGCGTGTTTGCCTTGCATGTGGCCAACCCAGGTTTGATTTCTCCATTCCTCTCTGAGAGCCTGGGAAGCTACCATGAGTATCCCGCCCACATGGCAGATCCTGGCAAGCTACCCGTGGCATATTTGATATGCCAAAAACAGTGACAAGTCTCACAATGGAGACATTACTGATGCCTGCTTGAGCAAATTGATGAACATCAGGATAATAGTGCTACAGTGCTACAGTTTTTCAAGACCTCATTGTTGTGTTCTTGCATTTACCACTTCTCTAATTTCTTCCATTTACTAAAGGAGACTTAGCTTCATGACTATGATCTCACAAGTTTTCCAATTTGTATGAGCATACATTATGCTTCTTCTGGTCCTCTCTAAATGATACTAATTCAAACCAAAGCTTCATTAAATTATTTTAAATTGGCAAGGATGGCACAATGATTAAAACTAGAACCCTATGACTAGATATAGTTGTTCTTCAATTCATTTTTTGCTATTGACGCTTCCATCAAATGTGTTCATGGAAATATATACTATTTATTACTATCTGATTGCAGTTTTTATCCACAAAAGAAAATATAATATATAGGCTTTATTTTATGCTTCTACAATTCATTCATTTATTTATTAAATAATTTTTGAGGCAACACAATATGTCAAATGCATGGTAAAGATTTGATTTAAAGTCATAAGATTTTTTAATGAGCCCTATTGCATTAGAATCACACATCTTTACTTAGCATTGAACCTTTGTAACACAGTTACTCAGGTAAAAACTTACAAATTGTTGCTAAATATGCAAATAAAGCTACTGGTTCCAAAAAGAGTCTATTCTCTTTCCTCAAATAGAACTCTAAATGAGCCAATTACATAAAAATCACTTGGGGGTCTTGTTACTATATAGACTCCCTGACCTTTAATACATTTAACAAATTAAAAACTCTCTAATGCAGGCTTTGGGCACATACATTGCTTTTTTCCCAAAAAAAAATGCATACCAAGAGATTTTAATTTGCACATATTTTTAAATACATTGTTTGTGTTTCATATGATTTAATTTAACAACCAATTTATTTTTTGCCAATTTTGCCCTTAACCATGACATAAGCAGATATAAAACATCCAGTAAGTTTTTTTTCACTTTCCTAAAGCAAATATGCACAGGAATGGCATGCTGCTTTAGTTTTTCTACCAAAGAGAAGACTGTTATCTTAAATATAGACATTTCAAAATTCAAGTATTTTGGAACTTTAAACATTAAACATTAAACATCAGAATCAATAAATAAACCCCAGTGGTCACCTCTTTGTTTATTCATGTAGATATTGCTTAGTTGTGAGAGATTCATCTATGTATTACAGAATAACAAATAGCTCTGTCTTTAGCTTATATGGATCACAGTATTTGGATTTCAAAGTTGTTACAAATTAAAGTCTGTCAAATAGGCCAAAGATGGGGATTTGAGAACTAGGCCTCAGATGGAAATCGTGATATAGTTTAATATTTTATAACTAGGGTCAAGGAATTCCACCTGTAAATATTGCAGTTTTTAAAAGTTTTTCAAGGAGAATCATTGACTACTCAATCAAGAAACTCAACAGTTCCATCTAACTTAAGGCAAGTAAAACTACATTAGAGTAAATACACTTGCTTTGTATTTCCTGAATTAGGTGAAAATTTACATTTCAGAAATGTTTTTATTCTTAATTATTGGTTAAATGAAATCTACTAGTATTTTTATTAATGTGTACGTGGTCATGAGTACGTGGTTTTAACATTTAGTTCAGAATTATCTATTTAACCCATAAGGAATTAACATATGGTTAAAGACTTTTACTAAAAGACTACACAATGTATCATATAATTCATAGTGATATTGGGTCAGAGGACATGATAATATAGTTGGTCCAATTTTCTTATAAAATTGTAATTTGTATTACTATAGCACTTTAAATGACCTTTTTCCCCCCAAAGTTCATTCTCCCAGTAAGTCTACTTCAGCTGTTGTTTCATAAAAAAATATTAAAGTTCAATTTTAAGCCATTTAACGGTTAGCTTATTTTTTCATCTTCAACTCAAATCTAATTTATGACTTAATCCTTTTATATGAAAAATTATTTAATTTTCATTTATTTCTTAAATAATTATGATAGGATTTAAGTAGATTAAACTTCCTTCCATGGAAATAGACCAATACTATGCTTTCTGAGAAATGTCCATATTGCAAGATGCTGGTTTCACACCCAACATTATTATTTCATATTATCAACTAACTTCATGGCATTATAAATAAGACTTTAAAATTTGCAAGAAACTTATTTTTATATTTCATTCAATTTTATGAAATAATGTGATTTTAAAGGCAATAAAGACTACTAAGAGCGTAGACCTGAAGATAAAATCTTATTGTTTGGTTCATTTCCAAACGGACTACAAATGATACTTATTTTTTCTAATTCTCAGTTTTTTTCCCTTGGAAGATAAAGTATCTACTATCCTATAATATGCTACTTAGATTTAATGGTTACTGCTTCAGTGACAATGTGATAACATATACGTGTGATATAACATTCATGTATATCAAATGAATGATGCTGAGTAACTATTCAAAAATACATATTTTTATCAGTTCTTATAATTGATTATATGAGGAAGTAGGCAAAATGGGGAAGTAACGATACATGCACATTTTCAGTGACACCGGGTGCAAGCCCTAACAGGGGGTGCATGATAGTTATGTCCGGCGTTGCTCAGAAACTTTACACAATGTGTTCTAACATTTTCCTGAGTAGAGGTTGATTTCTTAATGTAAGGACATTTTTCCAAAAAACGGTTGGGTCCTTAATTGCAGGTCAGGCTATGCTGACATTTTTGGATCCCAGCAGATACAAATTTAATTCACATTTTTTCTCATTTGAGAATATATCCATCATGCTTTTAAATTTACATTTGGATAAAGTTCACTTTTCTTGTCATTTGTCTTCTTGTTGATCTTCGATTTGCTCGAGCGGGCACCAGTAATGTCTCCATTTGTCCCTGTCTCGTGCTAGTGTAGCCCAATGATATCTGCTTGCTCCAGGAACAGGAAGAGCTTCAAACTGTTCATTCAGGGTTTTAATGAAGAAGTTTAGCTGGATAAAGTTAAATTTTATATAAACAAAATTATCTCTAATAATAAGTCAGATGTGAGAAAAGTTGCTTTTTTCCTGTAGTGCCTGCAAATAGTGTGGTGATTTATAAATTTATGCAGTCAGTATTTGATTACTAAAATAACTTTGAGCCTATAGTTTTATTTGTTCTTATTGTAAATATAAATTGTAGTACAAAGTCTACTCACTGAAAGTTTTATCATGTTAAATTATTAATTCAAATGTATTTACAAAGCATGCATAGAATGTTTCTATGTAAAACATATATTCTAAATATATAAGACTGCTACAAGGTGCTCCTTTTTTTTAGATCAAAATGCTCGTTTAGAAAAATATAGGGGGAAATTTATAGAATTTACCTGGGAACTGCTTTCTGCAAAAAAAGGAACCCATCTGCTTCAAGCCATGTCCCCTCTTTGGACTTAACTCTTAATGGTCAATGCCAACATACAAAGGTTTACCCTAAACTGTTAAGGTTTACCCTAAACTAATCCTAACCCTAATACTAACTCTTACCCTAGCATAGACCAAAATCTACCAATCATCCTAAACATAACATTCACCGTATATCTAGTCTCATTTTCAGCTTATACCAGAGCTAAACCATAACTCTAACCCTAACCCTAACAAACCCTACTAACATCCTTAAATCTAACTCTAAAAATAATTCTAACCCTAAAATTTAGCCAAGCATTCACCTAAATCTACCAATTGCCCTAATTTAATATTCACGCAACATCAAACTTCCATTATCATTTTGAACCATAGCATAATTTGAGGTTCCAGTGAGTCTAAAAATGAGATATAGAAAAAATGATATCATGCATTCAGAAAAAGTTTAGCTATTGAACATCTAGTAATACTTTTCAATCTGAAAAATTCCCACATTGTTCTCATTGGTTCAAGGAAATTAAAAAATGGCAGTTGGTATTTATGTTTAGAATTTAAATATTTCTAGTTTTTAATTGAAGGCTTATATTGCAGAATTATGTCGAACACTCACTATACACAAATGAATCCTTTTATCTCCAAGTTTTTAGACTGAACTTCCAAATTAAAACAATGTCTTCTGGCCACACAGTGAATTTGGAATAAAACTTTTTGTTTTTTATTTTTTTTAGATAAGAGCACAATGTATTGGAACAAGTAGCAGCTTAGAACATTTTGTGAAAAGCTAATGAATAGAAACAGCAAGCCTAACTTTCAACAATATGAACAAAGCTTAACATTGACAGTTTGAGTTCATTCTGCTGCATAGCAACTTGATAGCATTTCTTTGGGGAAATCAGTTTTGTAACAATTAATTTCTGGTTATTTTCACTCAATAAGGTTATTGAGCTTCACTCTAACTTCAATAAAAAAACATCTAAATCCTAACTACAAGCAGTATTGGTCTATTTGTTTATGTTGAAAGTAAAATTGTAATGCTTCATTTATTTTATTGTATCTAATAATTTGACAAATATTTATGAATTTCTATTTTAAAGGAAAGAATATTTATATATTTATGTACAGTTAAATGCATTTCAGTAAAACACACTGATAGGATGCTACTTATTGTCCACAATAGAAAAATATTATTTTTTTAATCATCTAAGGAACTGAATTCTAATCTTCATGCATGCAACACGAGCACTCTATCATTGAGGTACACACTGTCTTCTGATTTTCTTTAATTATGTCTATCTTAAAAACAAATGGATGCCTTTAGTGTGCCAGCAATATTATAAACTTCTTTCCAACTAAAGCTAATATTTTTATTTAAAACATTTATTTAATGTTTGGGACCGGAGAGGAAGCCAGGTGTGCGGGACCCGGGGCTGAGATCTCCAAGCCTACTGGGATTGGGACTGGGCCTTCTCCACCCAGATCCCCCATTTTCCAGCTGCTTGGCAGCCACACCCACAAACTGCCCCCGGTGCCGTGTAATCACACCAATGGCCAATCCAGAAACTATAAGACCAAGCTTCTGGAAGAGAGTGACACAGAGTCTCTTGACCCCTGCCCCTGGCTGTCTTCACTAGGGCCCCTTGGAGAGGATGGGTTGCCTTTCCCTCCCCACCCCAAGCAGAGGCTTGACAGTTGAAGACCTCCGGAACCCAGCCACAGCTATGCTCATGGCCACTCTCCACCCATTTGGATGAGCATCACACATGAAGGGTCCTGCAGAGGAAGCCAGGTGTGCGGGACCCGGGGCTGAGATCTCCAAGCCTGCTTGGACTGGGACTGGGCCTTCTCCACCCAGACCCCCCATTTTCCAGTTGCTTGGCAGCCACACCCACAAACTCCCCCCAGTGCCGTGTAATGCCACCAATCTCCAACATCCAGAGACTAGAAGACCAAGCTCCCAGACAAGTAATAGCCTTGTTCTCTCTCTTGGAGAACCTGACAAGCTATCAAGAGTCTATTGCCTGCATGGGAGAGCCTTGCAAGCTTCCCATGGTGTATTCATATCCCCAATACAGTATAAGATATATACATACCTCTCAGAGAGCCCAGCAAGCTACTGAGAGTATCCCACCCGCACGGGCAGAGCCTGGCAAGCTACCCGTGGCATATTCAATATGCCAACAACAGTAACAATAGGTCTCATTCTCCTGACCCTGTAATAGCCTCCATTAGTTGGGAAAGACGAGAGGCTGCTAAAATCTCAGGGCTGAGTGTAAGAGAGACGTTACTGGTGCCTGCTCCAGTAAATCAATGAACAATGGGATGACAGTGATGCAGTGATACTTAATGTTCACTTGGAAGAATGTATACTAAAACATTTACTTAGATAATATTAAATTGTTTGAATTTGATTCACAATATTTCTTTGAGGTCATTTGGTTCAATTATTTTAACTATAGTAATAATTTGGGCCAGAGAGAGAGTGCAGTGTGTAGGGAACTTGCCTTATACTCAGTGGACCCAGATTCAATCAATAGCCAAAATATGGCCTCCCAATTCCCATCAGAGTGATCCCTAAGCATAGAGCCAGGAATGAGCCCTGAGCACCCTTTGGGTGTGCTTGAAAACCAAAAAGAAAAAAAAATAATAAAATAATAAACAATAGTAGCAATTTATAGCACAGTGGTAGGGCGTTCACCTTTCACGCGACCGACCCATGTTCGATTCCTCCACCCCTCTCAGAGAGTCCGGCAACCTACCAAGAGTATCGAGCCCGTACGACAGAGCCTGGCAACCTACCCGTGGTATATTGGATATGCCAAAAACAGTAACAATAAGTCTCACAATGAGAGACATTACTGGTGTCTGCTTGAACAAATCGATGAGCAACGGGATGACAGTGACAGTTACAGTGACAGCAATTTCCACTGCCTACTTAGTAGATTTCAAATAGCTTTTCACCAATACAAATTAGAGAGTAAAAAAGTTTATAATGAACCCTGTCAAGCTTAAAAAACAAGTTTTCTAGTCTTGAATGTTTACTTCCTTTAAAATGGAAGAAGGACATCATCTCAAATGCTGATCGACTTGCATGGTCTGAGGCGAGGATATTTGTGTGTGTGGATAAGCTTCTTGAGCAGTGCTCAGGAGACCAGCAGTCCCTCATGGCAAACTCTGCCAAGTGAGTGCAGTTCAATGTGAGCCACGGGCATTGTGATGCTGCTTCGGTCTTGAAGTTCTGGGGATTATCAGGCCACCCTGTGCTGGTGGGAAGCCTGCAGACCACATCTATCCATTCTTGTGGAATTACGTGGTGCTAGAGATCGTATAGGTGGTAGACATCTGGCTGGCTGCATATAAGGTACGCACTTTTAACCATCACTATTACCCCAAAATTCATGATTTTTCACAAATACTCTATTGGCTTTTCTCTTTTTAGCTTTCAGATCCTTTTGTTCTCTTTTCTGTATTTTTAATAAATGATATTTTAACATTTATATTTTAATTATCACCTAGTGATACATTTTGATTGTCACCAGAGAGTGTCCAGGTTGTATTCAGAGCATCTTGGGGGACCGTGTGTTACTGGGGTTGAAACTACAGGCAGCTACATACAAAGTCTGCGTCTTGTCCTTGTACTATATCTACATATCTCTGACCCTCAATTTGGGATATTTTCGGGGGGAGAGTTGTGGGTAATTTTTATTTTATTCTGTCTTTTATTTTGGCCCACACCTGGCTAGATATTCTTGTGTCTGAGCTTAGGGATCATCCCTGACAATGCTCAGGGAATCGTAAGCCCAGATCAAATCACCAAACTGCAATAAAGGCATCCTACTCCTGCACTATCTCTATGGCCTCCACTGCTTAATTCTTTTTTAAAGCATTTATGTTCTGTCATTTCTTCCACAGTCTCTGCCCTTTAAACTCACAGCTGATAGTAGAGTGTATAAGATGGTTATCACAATGTGACTCTGATTGTCACCATAGAAAGTTTTTGACTGCCTTATTGATAGCTGTTATCAGCACCCGAGTAGAGGGCATGGCATATAAAATGTGGAAGAAGCACATACTGAATGAATGTGTGTTCATGAAGATAAATAACTAATGATCATTCAAAATTGACTATTCGACCAAGCAGAAACTAATTTATGCAGGCTTTTTCATCCTTATTTTACAATCTAGGACAATCTAAAGAGTCTTCTATAAAACCAAAGCAAGACTTAAATTCTGAACTTTAGTGAATTCTTGACAAAAATAAAAACAGGAGTCAAATATAGTGGCTATCCAAGCACACTTGGTTATAGAGATCACACTAAAATGAAGAAGCAAAACAAAATATGTATTGGCTCCACGTATACCATTACCCTTTCTTTCTTCAGAGCAGAACTTAGTAAGGAAACATGTATTTACATCCCGGTGACATTCAAATGTTTCAATGGGTGTTCTCATCTGTCTCACTTGTTCACCAGGACCACACAGATTGCAAAGCTTCCCTTTACAGCGCTTCTGTCATCACTAAATCCAGGTACCTTCCCAGAGGAGCTATGACATCTCTTGGATCACACTTATTTTCTCTCTTTGCCTGCTAGCTAATCTCACATTATTTTCAGTGAGGGGAACTGGGGGGGGGGTCTTAGTGAAGAACGGAGAACTAGTGTGCTGGAAGAGTGAATGCATAACTCTGTGCCCCACAAGATGAGGTTCAAGGTGACAGAATATTAGGAAGGGTGAAAGGAGAAATTCAAATGCCAAAAAAAGGCATGAAACATATATAGAAAGGCCCAACTCACGTGTAGGAGATATTTGGACAGGCTAATCAGTTCCGGCCATAGGAGTTAGCTCCCTGGTACCTCATTCTCTTGAAGGGTGTCAGATTCCTGCAGATTCCTGCCCTGGATAACTCCACTTACCAAATGCCCTCCTCCAAGAAGGGAGATGGGGTCTGAGAACATGTGTCAGTGGTAAAGCACACATCTTATACAGAAAGGGTCTTGGGTTCAATCTGAGAAAGAAAAAAATTACAAAAAAATGGGAAAGAGAGGGGAGATGAGAAAAATGGATGGGGGAGGACTTAATGGCTTGTAACAAACCATAGACTATTAAGTATGCAACAGTATTGTGCATGAAAAAAAATAGTATACATATCTTAAATAGGTGTGATAGAGATATGAACTGAGCATAATGTCAGAAAATGCTTCTGGTAAGCTTTCTCTAAAAAGGCTTACCACAAACATTCAATTAAAATCAGTAAATAAATACAGCATTGGTTAGATGGTAAAGTGCATGCCTTGTATGTCGTTGACCTGGATTCAATCCCCTGGCACTCCACATAGTCCCCTTAGCCTGCCCTAAGTGGTCCCTGAGTGAAGAGCCAGGAATAAATTCAGAGTACTGCTGGATGTTGCCCATAAATCAAATAAATAATAAATCATATGCAATAAAGTGAAAAAATGACACTCTTGTTTATAAACTTTATGTTATGTATTGCTGTTCTTTTCAAAAAAGTTCTCATGAAAATAGTAGTAGTGGTCATTTTGTCTGTTTTTGTTTTTTGTTTTGAAACTAGCCTGTCAGATTTTTAAATGTAGCCCAAGATCTATAAACTGTATAGCTGTAATATCCTGCTTACTGAGTCTTCTGCTTTAGTGCATTTACATCATACTTGAAAAAAAAAAAGGTCATGTTGAATGTCATCGATCAGCATTCATCTTCACAGAAGATATTAATCCGGGGAAAGAGTTTCAATATTAACATTCCTCCAGAGAAAAGTTGACATAACTCATAAAAACAGAGAAACAACTTGTAATCATTCAATTTTCCCTTAAGAAGTCCCCAGGAGACCAGTAGTTTACAACTTTGTCAAAATGTGTTGCAACTTGGAGAAAGGTAGAAGACTTAAAAGATTGGTAGGGCTCCATTTATTTAAAAGAAATTATCCTTTTATTACTAGTGTTTGTTGTTTGCTATTTAGATTTCAGTTCTTATTTTTGTTGTTGCTGTTTTTGTGGTGAGGGGGAGGGGAAGAAACTGGGGAATTGGGCAACACCTGACTGTGCTCAATCCCCACTCCTGACTCAGTGCTCAGGGATCATCCCTGAATATGGAAGGGACCATTCTTGCCAGAGCTCAGGAAACTGTACTCTGTTCCAAGGACTTAACTGCAAGTGGTCATGGCACAACTTGCCCTACCCCTTGTACTATCTCTCAGGCCTTCATCCTTGTGTTTGGACAGATCAGTGGATGTGAGTTACAGCTCATATGTGACACAGATCTGAATCATAATGTTTAAGTATGTTAAAGTTAAATTATTTATTTCACAACTTAATAAAGGCAGACACAATCGCTCTTTCTGAAGACAAAATATAATAACTCCCATTGCTGGGGCTGGTGCAATAGTACAGTGGGTAGGGCGTTTGCCTTGCACGCAGCTGACCCGGGTTCCATTCCAGCATCCCATATGGTTCCCTGAGCACCGCCAGGGGTGATTCCTGAGTGCAGAGCCAGGAATAACCCCTGTGCATTGCTGGGTGTGACCCAAAAAGCAAAAAAAAAAAAATTTCCCATTGCTAACGTCCATAAACTCACTAGATACACACACTTCAGAGTGACACATTTACTAATGCTTTTCCACAGAGCCTAATGATTTTATAGAGAAACACTATGCTTAAATCCTATATGTATTGATATCATGTTTAATATATAGTAAGGTTGAATACCCAGCATGAGTGATTCTGCTTTTCTTCCAAAGAAAGTGAGAATATCAAAAGAATCATCAGTGCTCTACTCTCAGTATCTCTTCACTATAGCTGGTAATAACAATATTAAACATGATTACACATTCTTGATGCTAAGAAATCATAAGAAGTTACATCATGATAAACTATTTTTCATATCCATTTATAAGTGGATTTAAAATATTAATGATATATACTATATATAATGATAAATTATTTTATAATCCATTTTATAAATAATAACAATGAATGTTTTATATCTTTGTTTGCTTTAAGATCTTTATGTATCTTTATGGTTCTAAGAAGCAGTTGACTTTAAATTATGGTTAAGCTTGTACACACATCATGGATCTATCATATATTGTATTTTATTCACTTGTATCACTTGTCATCCTGTTGTGGATTGATTCCCTCAAGTGGGTGCCAGTAATATCTCCATTCATCCTTGTCACTTGCTAGTGTAGTCCAGTAGCATCTGTTTGCTCCAGGAACACAGAGAGCCTCAAATTGTTCATTTAAGATCCTGACAAAGATGTCTGGCCATCTTGTAGGTGTACAGCAAGGCGTTCTTTTGACATCCCATGGAATCCAGTCGGTAACAGCTCTAGTTCAGTGGACTAGACTAGTTATCCAGTCGGTTAACTAGTTTTTTTTTAAATTTTATTTTATTTTTATTATAAATTTTATTGAATCACCATGTAGAGGGTTACATAGTTCTCTCAGGATTATGTCAGTTATACAATACTCAAACACCCTTCCCTTCACCAGTGCCCATATTCCATCACCAACCACCCCATTATACCTCCCGCCCCCTCCCGCCCCCCCCTTCCCCGCCCTTGTAAGTGATAAGTTTCACTTCGTTTACGCTTTATCTTGGTTACATTCCATGTTTCAACACATAACTCACTATTGTTGCTAGGGTTTCCCCCCAAAAAAGAAAAGACAGTCCTACTGTCAAGGAAGCATTTGATGGCTCTCCATTGCTGAGAATGTAGAGATATTAAGTCTCGCTGTTTGTTACATAACTTTTCTATTTGTTCCCCCCCCCCGTCCCTCGCCACCGAGATCACGCCTGTTTAGTAATCACCACGCTGCCTGACAAAGGAAAAAAAAATGAAAAAGATGGTTATTTCCCGTCATCAGACGGCGTGGGGCTCTGGCTTAGTTGATAGTCTGGTAGAATGTCTGCCAGCAGTTTCTGGAACCAAAAGTAATACGCTGGTATCAGCCCCAGCTTGAGGTTCCACCAACGTCCCGCCGTTCCAAGTACATAATAACTTATTCCCTTGTATTCCATTCCCACGCCACCAGGTCCGTGTCAGCTTAATGGACAGCATACTATGGTTAACGCCACGCCGCGTTTCTTCCCGAGAAAGAAGGATATTTCTTCTCAGCCGGCGTGGGGATATGGCTTAGTTCAGTCTATAGAGATGGCTACCACTTTGATTGCCTTCAATATTTCAGCAAAAGACTTACTATTCTTGTTAGGATTTCCCACGAAAGTCCGACCCATTAAAAAGGAACCATTTCATATTGGTTATGATTAAATGACATTAGGTCGTGCGGCCATGGCAGCGGCCTCTCAGCTTTGAACTTCTGTATAAAGTCTAGGGAAAGTACAGCCAGAAATTACACGTCACTACAAACTTTGGCCCTATTATGGTCCCCGCAAAATCCAACCTGTTACAAAGGAACCATTTCATATTGCTGATGATTATATGACATTAGGCTGCCGCAGCCGCGCGGTTTTGGATTTCTATATGAAGTCCAGGGAAAATTCTTTTGGTAATTGTATCACTCGCTGGTGGCGCCTGGGCCAGTAGCTCCGAGCACACAGTTTGGAGGCATTTTGGGGGCGCCACTCGTGTCCAAAGTGGTTCAGTTGCCTCCGGGGTTGATCTCGCGTGGCGGCACAAAGGAGCGTCCCCACATGGCTCTGTGCTTAAATATCCTCGGCACAGGGCGGATCCGGAAGTCCCGCCCCATCGGCTTTCCCGGGCTTCCTGCATAGTCTAAAAACCGGCTGTTGCCTTGCTGCGTTCAAAAAGAAAGAGTTGAGAGAGAAAAGACCATACCCTGCTGGCAGCGCCTGGGCCAGTAGCTCCGAGCACACAGTTTGGAGGCATTTTGGGGGCTCCGCTCATGTCCAAAGTGGTTCAGTTGCCTCCAGGGTCGATCTCGCGTGGCGGCACCCGGTTAACTAGTTTTGCGTTACATGTCCAGCTCATCTTATTTTCAGTGCCTTCGCAAACGAGACAGCATCCCTGATTCTTGAACGTTGTTGGAAGTCAGAACTCCGGATTCCTTCTCACACTTGATTGAGATGTGTTACTCCTAGCACGGCTCTTTCGATTCCTCTTTGGGATACCCGAATAGCATTCTCAACCTGCTTCCGTAGGGCCCAGGTCTCTGAGGCATATATTTGTGCAGAAAGAATGGTGGAGTTGAAAAGATGTGTCTGGAGCCGGAGGTTCTTCATCCTCTTAACAATTTCTTTGACGCTCTTGAAGGCGTTCCACGCTGCTCTTTGTCCTGAGCAGTTCTGGTACCAGGTTGCTTGTCATGTTGAGTTCTCGACCTACTTACACATAACTGCTGCATTCGGACATCCTTACAAATACCTCGTTTATAGCTAGCACGATGTTCATTTTTTCCTCTGCATACTACTTAAAAGTTGTGTAATCTCTTTTTAGTAGCCTTTAATATGCTACACTCCTATGAAGTCATCTTAAATCAGGTGAAAA